>NC_030818.1:105153713-105453713 GCF_001704415.2 Capra hircus | reverse complement strand
CCCAGTGTTGTTCCTGGGCTGCTTCTGCTTGTCACAGCTAGGGGTGACAGCTTCCTCAGCTTCCTCAAAGCAGGGCCATGCCACAGAGGCTCCTTCTGAGTCCTGTCAGCACGCGGCTGAACTCAGCTCTGCAGGCAAGCCAGGCTGGAACGTGGTGGGGTGGCTTCTCCCTGGGCCTCCTTCAGGGAGGCCTTCGCCTGGGTCTGAGCCGCCTGCCACTCTGCATGGGGGGGGTCTCTTGTATGTCCTGAGCTGCTTGGGAACTTGGTGGAGAGGCATGGGGTGGGAGGCTTACTGGCCACAGTGTGCGTGTGTCAGGCAGAGCAGGCACAGAGAGGCCCGCAGGCAGCACCTCAGCAAGGCTCAGACCCAGAGGCACGTCCGGAGAGGAGCCGTGCTGCATGCTGGGTGGGCACAGCTAGTCCCAGGGGGCGGAGGCCCACAGTGGCAGCAGTCCAGCGGGGGCGGGGCTGGGCAGGTATGCAGGGAGCCTGGCCGCACTCTCTAGTCCAGCAGGCCACCCGCCTCTTCGTGGGCTTGAGCTGGTTCCTGGGCGGGACAGAGCTGTGTCTGAGGGTAAGGGTGAGGGCAGAGCCGTTCCTCCTGAGCCGCCACGTGTCCCCATTATCTTCACTGCCGGCCTGTTTGTGTTCTGACAGATGGCACAGGCCCCAGGGCTCACGGCTGCATCTGAGCAGGCCACCACCTGCTGCCCATATGGCTCAGAGTTCAGGTCCATCTCCGGCTGCTGGGCTGATGAGGAGGCTGACCAGTGGCTGGCTGTCAGCTCTTGTGGCCTCGGCACCTGGGGAACTCCCCCTGGTGGCTGTTGTCCACTGTATAAGGTTCAGTCTTGTTCAGAGTCGGACCCTTTGTTTTGATGCCAGCTGGGGATGGGGAGGTCCCCGGGGGCTCTGGGTTGAAGCCAAAGAAAGATAAGGTGGTCTGTTGCGAGGTGGCCTCGGGAATGAGGCAGCAGGTCAGGGCTTGGGGGGCAGCTAAGGTGTGGTCGGCAGATGGCCGGAGAGGCCAGCAGTTGTCCCTCAGGCGTCTCCTGCCTGCCCCCCTGCTGGGCCCCCAGGGACAGACAGCAGGCTCTGCCGCTCTCATACTCCCGGGAGCTCCCCTGGAGACGGCTCCCCACCCTGAACCTGGACTGACCCCACCAAGGGCAGGACTAGTGTGGTGCTCCGTGGCCGCAGCCCAGAGCTGGGGTGGGCCGGTCCAGCCCGGCCCTCAGGGCCCTCGGGTGGTGGCTCTCCGCGGTGCTGTCTGTGCAGCTGGAGTCTGGCCAAGGCCTCATGTCTCCTTCAGACACTCTTTCCCTCTTGTCCTTGCATGCGTCCGGTCCTGGCTCCGTCAGTGACTTGCTGTGGCCCTTGTGGGTCACAGCTCTGTGCTCAGTGTGCCGTGGGGACAAGAGGTGGGCGTGAGGGCTGGCGGAGGTGGCCAGATGCCACCTGATCCAGATGCCACGGCCATCCTTGTCCTGTGCTGCCCCTGCTGCCCCAGGGGGTTCCAGGAACCTCCAGAGGGGAAGGACGAGACTGGCCTCTGAGGCAGTTTTCACTTGGCCGAGGTGGTGTTGGGGTTACCCACTCTGGGGTCTTGTCCAGTGGAAACTGCAGAATGCAAGGGGCTTCTATGCACCCCGGGCTGTGGACCGCCCGCCCATGATCGTGTGGGTGAGCTTGGCAGGTGGCCGCCAGGGCCTTCAGGAGCCTGTGCTGTGAGGGCTGAGCCCGGGCCACAGGCCATTCCTGGTGCCAGAGAGCTCTCAGCCTCTGTGGGGCCAAGAGAGAGGGGGTACTGGTGACCACAGAGGGGGTGTCCAGCCCCAGACCTGACGCTGGGTTCTTGGGCATTCAGCAAATGGTCATTGAGCTCAGTGGCAGCTGCCCAAATGGGTCTGACCAACTCAGGGAGCGTGCCTGCCCAACTCCTGAGGGCCAGCTGTCCCAGGGCCCCTCACTGCCTGGGCCGCTCTCCCCTCTGCTCCTGATGACCCGCCTCTTCTTGAGTTCCCTCTCAAACACCCTCTGTGTGCTTCTGGCCAGTGACTTTCCTCCTGGAGGGAGAGATGGAGAAGCCCCTCCTTAGGCAGCTCCCACCCAGTCCCACTCCATTTGGATGCTGCCCTCCTCCTTGCCCCATTTTGGCCTTCCTGGCAGGTGGCCCACCTGCCCGAGAAGCCTGTCTGCCACCTCATGCTAGTGCCTGCCATTCCCACTGCCCTGCATCCCTTGTGCCCTCCGGCCTGGGGCCCCCACCTCAGGTGAGGCTCTCACAGTCTGTGGGCTCCCCCACAAGGGGCACAGGGACGAGGTCTGTTACCCCGGGTATCTGCCACCGACTCAGCCCATCCACTCTGCTGGGCTGGCCAGGACTCCTGCCGCCTTCTTCCCTCCTCTCGCCCTGCGTCCCTGCGTCCTCTGCCATCCGTCCATCGCTCTGTGTCCATCAGTGGCTTCCCCTGTGAAGCAGAGAGGTGGGAGGCAGCGCAGGGGGCTCACAGGGGCGGTTTCCCCACAGCAGGCAGCAGAACTCCGCCAAGGCGCGCTCGGTGTGGGAGCAGCGGGCCAGCCAGCTGCGGCTGCAGAACCTGCGGGCCAGCTGTGAAGCGCTGTATAGCGAGATGGACCCCGAGGAGCGGCTGCGCTTCGCCACTTCCCGCCACGTGCGGCCCGACATGAAGACGCACCTGGACCGGCCGCTTGTGGTGGAGCCAGGACGGGACGGGGCGCGGGGGCCCGCGGGCGGCAAGGCCCGGCCCGAGGGCGGGGAGGCCGGCGAGGCTGCCGACCCGCCGCGCAGGCACCACCGGCACCGCGACAGGGACAGGGACAAGGCCGCAGCCCCGGCGGGGGAGCCGGACAGGGCGGACGCCCCGAAGGCGGAGGGCGGGGACCCGGGGGCCCGGGAGGAGCGGGCCCGACCGCGCCGCAGCCGCAGCAAGGAGGCCGCAGGCCCCCGCGAGGCCAGGAGCGAGCGAGGCCGCGGGCTGGGCCCGGACGGCGGCCGGCGCCACCACCGGCGGGGCTCCCCGGAGGAGGCCGCGGAGCGCGAGCCCCGGCGCCACCGCGCGCACCGGCACGCGCCGGAGCCGAGCCGGGAGGGCGCGCCCGGGAGCAAAGGCGAGCGGCGAGCGCGGCACCGCGGCGGCCCCCGGGCCGGGCCCCGGGAGGCCGAGAGCGGCGAGGAGCCTGCCCGGCGGCACCGAGCGCGACACAAGGCGCCGCCCGCACTCGAGGAGGCGGAGAAGGAGGCCGAGGCGGAGGACAGGGACAAGGAGCCCCGAAACCACCAGCCCAGGTGAGTCGGCGCGGGGCGGGGGCGCGGGCCGGGCGCGGCCCCGGGAGGGGACAGTCCGCCTTGCTGGTGCTGTGTGAGAAATCCTTTCACCCGCGTGCTGGGGAGCTTGGCTCAGGGAAATTTAGCCTAGTCTAAGGGGCCCAGGGGCAAGGGAGGCTTAGGGCAAAATCGTTGGGACTGGTTTGGAACAGGAAGACTTGGAAAGAACAAGGTGACCCAGAGAGAAGAGGAAAACGGGGACCACTGTGAAGGAAGGAGGGTCAGGAGAGCCGGGGGTGGGGTGGGGTGGGGGACTCCAGGCTAATGGTGTGACGGAAGCGGGCTGGGCTGTGTGCCTCAGCCAGAAAGGACCCGCCCTGGTCCCTCCCCAGGCCAGCCAGCCTGGCCCCCGGCTGGGACAGGATTCCCAGGGTGACTGGGAGAGCCTGGGGGTAACAGGGGCTGCTAGGCTGAGACCAGCAATCTCCACACTTGCCAACAGGTCACAGACCACCCAGAACTCTCATAGTCAGAGGCTGCAGCTCAGAATCAGCCCCACCTAGGCAGTGTCTTCGTTTGCAGAGCTCTGTGCGTGGCCCTGGTGGGGCCCCAGGTAGGGTGGCTTAGGGTAACACCCTCTTCCAGGCTTCTTCATTCTGCCAACAGTTCTGTTAGGTACACATAATGTGATGTCAGCCATGCCTGGCCTTTTGCCAGGGAACAGGTGAGTCAGCTGCAACCCTACCTTCCAGATCCCAAAACACAGAATGTTCAGGATGATAAAAATCAGAACAGAGGAGGTGGTCAGGGATTTATTTGATCAGATAGGGGTTTAAGAAGCTGGGTTTTGCAGATAGAACAGGAGTTTGGGGCTGTGTCACTCTGACGAGCATCATTGGTTGCAGGGAGTCGCACTGTGACCTGGAGGCCAGTGTGGTGACTGGTGTGGGCCCTGTGCATGCCCTGCCCAGCACCTGTCTAGAGAAGGTGGAAGAACAGCCCGAGGATGCAGACAATCAGCGGAATGTTACTCGCATGGGCAGTCAGCCCTCGGATCTGAGCACCGCTGTGCATATTCCAGTGACGCTGACCGGGCCTCCCGGCGAGACCACGGCTGTTCCCAGTGAGTATCTCCCCGCAGCAGCTGGGCAGGGCCCCCCTCGTGTGGGCCCGGTTTGTGCTCCTTCTCCCGCTCCTGCCCCGCAGCGGCCGCCGGGGGACAGAGCTTGCCTCTGAGTTGCTCGCAGCGGAGCGTCTTTGCTGTCGGCATCTGTGCCTCTGCGTTCCTTTGCTTTCCAGGGCCCCAGAGGAGCGCCGTCACTGTTACGTGTCACTTAAGCCTTAGTCCCCTCCCTTCCAAAAATACTTGCAAGTTCCCAGGCAAGTGCCAGGCCTGCTGTTAGTGCAGAGGCCCAGCAGGAGGGAGCGCGACTGGCTGTCCTCATGGGGCCCAGAGTCCCGTCGGGAAGACAGACCGCAATGTAGTTATAGCTCTCCACAGTCGCACCGACGCTGCCAGGAACTGTGGCCACAGACCAGACTGAGGCTGGGAGTTAGCAGGGGAGAGGAGGGGCGTCTCAGGGTGGTGGTCTTCCATGCTGCATGGCCCCTGCTCTGCGGTTCCTCCCGGGCCTTTGCTTGAGGTCCTGAAGGAGCAGCGGTCCCACAGCTGACCATGTTCAGGCACTGAACGCACAGGGTAATGAAAATGCCAGCCTCCCGGTTTCAAAGACTAGCCCCTCACACTATGCGCAAGAGCGCCGGTGTTTCGTGAGCACCAAGAATAGAGAGAGCATTCCCAGGGGCAGAGCTGACGCGGAGTTCCAGATGAAGATACAGTCGCAGGCAGACCCAGATGCTGCCACCTGCCTGCGCGTGTGCAGACCTGTCCACACACAGACGCAGGCACACACACGTGCTCTCCCCTGGGGTGCTCTCCCCTGGGGCCGATGGACCCGTGCCCTGTGCCGGCTGTGACAGTGCGGTTGGATGCTCTGGCTGCTGAGCCTTCCCTTCCTCACTGCTTCCTTGCAAGAAAGCTTGCCCTGGTCCCTTGTGTTGTCTCACCTCCCAAGGTGGTAGTGTGTGTGTTTTCCCAGACTCCCAAAATGAGCCCCTGGGTATGATTCTTTCTGGATTAGCTTGAGGGTCCCACCTGGCTTTCGTCCACAGAAACCTAGGTGTGGCCCCTGCTCCCTGACCCCGGCAACCGCTGACCTTTTTTTCACCGTGCCTTTTTACATTTGCCTTTTCCAGAATGTCATATAGTTGGAATTGTATAGTATGTGGCCTCTTCAGATTGGCTTCTTTCACTTACCATGTTCATTTAAGGTTCCTCCGTGTCTTTTCATGACTTGATAGCTCATTTCTTTTTTGTGCTGAATAATATTTGGTTGTTGGGGTGGACCACAGTTTATTTATCCATCCATCTGTTGAAGGACACCTTGGTTATTTGGAAAATTGTCTGTATCACTTTACATTCCCACCAATAAATGAGAATTCCTATTGCTTCACATTCTTCTCCAACAGTTGGTACTGCCCATGTTTTGAATTTTCTCCATTCTAATGTGTAATGATATCTCATTTATTAGCTTATAATTCCTTAATAACATATGATATTGGCTTCTTTTAATATGCTGATTTAATATCTGTATATCTTCTTTGGTTCAGTTCAGTTCAGTCGCTCAGTCGTGTCCGACTCTTTGCAACCCCTTGAATTGCAGCACGCCAGGCCTCCCTGTCTGTCACCAACTCCCGGAGTTCACTCAGACTCAACGTCCATCAAGTCAGTGATGCCATCCAGCCATCTCATCCTCTGTCGTCCCCTTCTCCTCCTGCCCCCAATCCCTCCCAGCATCAGAGTCGTTTCCAATGAGTCAGCTCTTCGCATGAGGTGGCCAAAGTACTGGAGTTTCAGCTTCAGCATCATTCCTTCCAAAGAAATCCCAGGGCTGGTCTCCCTCAGGGTGGACTGGTTGGATCTCCTTGCAGTTTTCTTTGGTTGGGTGCCTATTAATATCTTTTGTCCACTTTTAAATATTTTATTTGAAAAAAATTGTAGAGACTTAATTTTTTAAAGAGCAGTTTAAGTTTCAGAACAAAATTGGGAGGAAGGTACCAAGATTTCCATATACTCTGTGCCCCACACATGCAGTAGCTTCCCTATTACTCATCAGAATGGTGCTTTTTTTTTTTTTTTTCCTAACCAAAGATGAACCTACATTGACGCGTCATAATCACTCAAAGTCTATAGGGTACATTAGAGTTCACTCCTGGTATTGTACATTCTGTGGGTTTGGACAAATGTATAATAGGGCATAGCCGTCATTGTGTGGCCACACATGCAGAATGCTTTCAGTACCCTAAAAACCCTCCGTGCTGTGCCTGTTCATCCGCCCGTGACTCCCGCCACTGACCTTCTCGTTGTCCCCACTGTTTCGCCTTTCCCAGAATGCCATATGGCTGGACCCATGCAGTATGGGGCCTCTTCAGGTTGGCTTCTTTCACTTACCAGTGTGCAGGTTAAGGGCTCTCTGGGTCTTTTCATGGCCTGATAGCTCATTTTTTTTTTTTTTCAGTGCTGAAGAACATTCCATTATTTTATTATTCAGGGCTTCCCGGGTGGCTTAGCTGGTGAAGAATCCACCTGCAATGCGAGACCTGGGTTCAACCCTGGGTTGGGAAGATCCCCTGGAGAAGGGAACGGCTTCCCACTCCAGTATTCTGGCCTGGAGAATCCCATGGGCTGTATAGCCCACGGGGTCGCCAAGAGTCAGGCACGACTGAGCGACTTCCACCTCATTTCAGCGCTCCACTATCTGGGTGCACCCTAGTTTATCCATTCAGCTGCTTGAGAACATCTTGGCTGCCTCCAGATTTTGGCAGTATGAGTAAAGCTGCTGTGAGCATCTGTGCACATTTTGGTGTGGACACGCATTTTCAGCTCCGTTGGGTGAGTGCTAGAGAGAGCGATGGCTGGTCCATATGGCAAGAATATATTTAGTTTTGAAGAAACCACAAAACTGGCTGCGCCATTTTGCATTCCCACCAGCAGTGAATGAGAATTTCTGTTGCTCCACATTTTGACAGCATTTGGTATTGCTAGTGTTCCAGAATCTGGCCATTCTAATTGGTGTGCAGTGGTATCAGATTGTGTTGGTTTTCATTTCCTTGATATCACTTGCTGTGGAACATCTTCGTATGCTTACCTGCCCTCTGTCTACCTTCTTCTGTGAGATGTCTGCTAAGGTCTTTTGCCCATAGTTTATGCAGGTAGTCGTTTTCATTGTTGCGTTTTAGGAGCTCTTTGTGTATTTTAAATGCCAGTCTTTTATCTGATGTGTCTTTTGCAAACATTTTCTCTCAGTTTGTTGCTTGTTTTCTGATTCTATTGATGTCTTTTATGGAGCAGAAGTTGTTAATTATCTCCTAGGAATGTTACTGGAAAATATCCTGATGCTAGGAAAGACTGAGGGCAAGAAGAGAAGGGGTAACAGAGGATGAGATGATTGGATGGCATCACTGACTCCAGAAGATAGTGAAGTCTGCAGTCCATGGGAAGCCTGTCCTTCACTATCTCCTGGAGTTTGCTGAAACTCATGTCTACTGAGTCAGTGATGCCATCCAATCATCTCATCCTCTGTTGCCCCCTTCTCCTCTTGCCCTCAATCTTTCCCTGGTAGCTCAACTGGTAAAGAACCTGCCTGCAATGCAGGAGACCCCAGTTTGATTCTTGGGTCGGGAAGATCCCCTGGAGAAGGGATGAGCTCCCCACTCCAGTATTCTTGGGCTTCCCTGGTGGCTCAGACGGTAAAGAATCTGCCAGCAATGTGGGAGACCTGGGTTTGATCCCTGGGTTGGGAAGATCCCCTGGAGAAGGGAGTGGCAGCCCTTTCAGTAATCTTGCCTGGAGAATCCCCATGGACAGAGGAACCTGATGGGCTACAGTCCATGGATTGCAAAGAGTTGGACATGACTGAGCGACTAAGCACAGGGAAGTCTGGCATGCTGCAGTTCATGGGGTTGCAGAGTCAGACAGGATTTAGCAGCTGGACAGCAACAGGAGTGTTCTAATTTTGCATTTCGTGTTTAGGCCTCTGAGCCATTTTGGGTTAATTTTTGTGAAGGGTGGAAAAATCTCTCTAGACCCTTCTTTTTATCTTGTGTGTGGATGTCCGGTTGCTCCAGCACCGTTTATTGGCGAGGCTTGCTCCGCTGCGCTGCCGGCAACTTGTGGGAGTCTGTTTCTGGGCTCTGCTCTGCTCTGCTGATCTGTCTGCTCGTTCTGGCGCGAGGACCACACTGTGTGTTACCATGGCTGTGTAGTAAGTCTTGGGCTTCCCTGGTGGCTCAGACAGTGAAGCGTCTGTCTGCAATGCAGGAGACCTGGGTTCGGTCCCTGGGTTGGGAAGATCCCCTGGAGAAGGGAATGGCAGCCCACTCCAGAAGTTGGGTAATGCTGACCCTACAACTTTGGTCTTCTTCGATATTAAACTGTTGGCTATTCTGAGTCTTTTACATCACCTGATAAAACTCTAGAATCACTTTGCTGATACCCGTGAAACAGCTTGTTGGGATTTTTATTGAGATTGCCTCGAATCTATAGATCAAGTTGGAAAGAACTGGCGACTTGACAATATTGAACCCTCCCATCCATGAACAGGGAATGCCCCTCCATTTACTTAGCTCTTTTATCTAATTCGTTGGCGTTTATAGTTTTCCTCACGGGGAAAACTCGTACATATTTTGTTAGATTTATACTTAAGTATTTCATTTGAGGGGATGCTAATGTGCATACTGTTGTGCTTGTAATTTTAAATTCCACTTGTCCATTGTTGGTATATAGGAATTTTGTATGTTAACTTTGTATCCTGAAACCTTGCAGGAGTTTTTTTTGATTCTTTCAGATTTTCTAAATAGATGATCAAGTCATCTGCTAACAAATACAGGTTTTTTTTTTTTTTTTAGTCTTACTTACCAATCTGTAAACTTTTTATTTCCTTTTTTTTTCCTTATTGCGTTAGCGAGGACTTCCAGTATGTTGTTGCAAAGGATTGGTGAGAGGGGGACATCTTCTTGTATGTGATCTTTTTAAGACAGCTTTGAGTTTCTCACCATTAAGTATGATGTTAGCTGTAGGGCTTTTGGTACATATTCTTTATAAAGTTGAGGAAATTCCCCCTATTCCAGTTTACTGAGAGTTTTTATGACGACTAGGTATTGGATTTGTCAAATGCCTTTTATTTTTCTTTGTACCTGTTGATGCGAGCATATGATTTTTTCTTTTTCAGTTTGTTGATGTGATGGATTATATTAATAGATTTTTGATTCTTGGATCAGTCTCTCATACCTGGGATTAATTCCACTTGGTTGTGGTATATAATTCTTTTTATACTTTTTTGGATTTGATTTGCTAATGTTTTGTTTGAGAATTTTTAATCTATATTCATGGGAGATAGTGGTGTATAGTTTCCTTGTGATGTCGTGACTGGTTTTAGTATTAGGGTAAAATGCTGGCCTCCTAGAATTTGTTCAGATTTGCTTCTATCTTCTGAAAGAGATTATAGGGAAAGGCTATGATTTCTTTCTTAGGTATTTTGTAGAACTCACTGGTGAACCCATCTGGGCCTGGTGCTCTCTGTTTTAGAAGGTAATTATTGATTCAAAGTTTCACTTTAATAGCTATGAATGTATTTAAATTATCTATTTTTTCTCGTGTGAGTTTTGGCAGATTGCATCCTTCCAAGGAGTTGGCTCATTTCACAGTTTATCAAATTTGTGGGCATAGAGTTGTTCACAGTATTAATTTATTATCCTTTTAATGTCCATGGGATCAGTAGTGATGTCCCCTCTTTTATTTCTGGTGTTAGAAATTGTTGTTTCCCCTCTTTTATCTTAGCCTGGCTAGAGGCTTATCAGTGTTACTGATCCTTTCAAGGAACCAGCTTTTGGTTCCATTAATGCTCTCCACTGCTTTCAGTTCCGTTGATTTCTGCTCTAATTCTCATTGTCTCTTTCTTCTGCTTCCTCTGGATTGGAATTCCTCATCTTTTTCTAGTTTCCTAAGGTGGAAGCTAAATTATTGACTTTGGATTTTTATTTTCTAATGTAGCTATAGCTATAAATCAGTGCTATGAGTTCCCTTCTGTCCAACAAACTTTGTTAGAACTGGGTTTTCATTTTCATTTAGTTATAAATATCTTACAGTTTCTCTTGGAATTTCTTCTCTGACTCATATGTTATCTAGAAGCATGCTATTTAATTTTTGTGTACTTTGAGAATTATCTTTCTGTTATCAATTTCTAGTTTACTTCATTGTGGTCTGAAAACAGACTTTTTGCCCACTTTTTAATTAGGTTTTTTTCTAATTGTTGACTTTTTAGAGTTCTTTGTATAATTTTAATATAAGACCTTTATCAGATATGTGATTTGCAAATATTTTTTCCCAGTTAGTGGCTTTTCATTTTCTTAATGTTTGGTGTTTTTGATTGTTACTCACATGGGAGGGTTAACTTGGTCCCTACTATAACTTCTGCTAGAAGCAGAATTTTAGGCTATTGACTTTTATATGTTAATTTTGTGTCCTACTGCTTTCCTGAATTCTCAAATTGTTCATGAGTTTTAGCACTGATTGTCTTTTTCCCCCTGAGAATATTATATAAGACTTTGCGATACGGTTCTAACTATCCCTTTCTAGATCTTAGGTGCTCCTTCCTTGCTTTTGCTTTCTTTTCTGCTGCCTGGTTGCACCAGCTGAGACACTAACATTGGAGTTAGTGGGTCCCCTCACCTTGTTTCTGCCTCCCTAAGTAAGATTACAGTTTTGGGCTTGAGAGGTGTGTGTGTGTATGTGTGTGTGTAAAGTCATGCTATAGTATTCATTAAATTCTATTTCAGTAAGTATTCTTTTATCTGAAATAGCTGTTGAATTTTGCTGAAGGCCTTTTCAGCATCCATAGAGATCATATAGTCTCTGCTTGCATGTGGGGATTTATAGTTAAAAGCTTTCAGATCTTGAACTGTCTTTGCAGTCTTACAAAAAACTACATTAGGTCGTCATCATTATTTTCTATGTGACGTTGGACCTTGTGTGACTGTACTTTATGGAGGGTTCTTGGACTGGCACTGAGATGCGCTCTGTGACTTCCCTACGCTATGTTCAAGTGTCATAAGGTTTGGTATTAATGCTATATAGTTATTTCTTGTCTGACCTCACTAATCCATTCCTAAAAATCAAATGTTGTACTGGGAGTCCAATTTCCCGTTATTTTAAGTGGGAAAATTTAAAGTACTATAAAAACTTTAATGTATTATAATTGGCTGTACTCAAAATCCCCAACCAATTTCTTAAACTAGAACTCAAGCACGGTTAATCACTGAAAAGTAAAAACTATCATATTAGTACATGAAACACTTAATATATTGTTTCCTGATTATGACTGTTGAAATAGCTGTTAACAAGCGGTAGCTCTGGACCCCTCCTTCAGTGAAACTCACACTTTTTCCAAACATCCACACATGATTCTAATAGCTAACCAACTGACTTTGGAATCATGCCTGAAGGTTTTCCCCCACATTAAAAGAAAATGTTTTGCATTCGAGGATTTATGCCTTTTTCCTACATAAACATCAGTCAAGAAAAAGCCTCAACAACATTGTAATGAGAGATACATATATTCTCCTGAAGTGTGAGTATTATATTGGGTCGGCCAGAAAGTTTATCTGAGGTTTTCCATTGATTTTACTTTTTGGCCAACCCAATAATGGACAGAAGTGCCTGGCCGCCTGCAGTTCGTGGGTCACAAAAGAGCTGGACACGACACGTGGGCAGCACCAGATGGTCAGCATCGGAATCAGACTGATTATATTCTTTGCAGCCAAAGATGGAGAAGCTCTATACAGTCAGCAAAAACAAGACCAGGAGCTGACTGTGGCTCAGATCATGAACTCCTTTTTACCAAATTCAGACTTAAATTGAAGAAAGTAGGGAAAACCCCTAGACCATTCAGGTATGACCTAAATCAAATCCCTAATGATTATACAGTGGAAGTGAGAAATAGATTAAGGGACTAGATCTGATAGACAGAGTGCCTGATGAACTATGGAACGAGGTTCATGACATTGTACAGGAGATAGGGATCAAGACCATCCCCATGGAAAAGAAATGCAAAAAAGCAAAATGGCTGTCTGAGGAGGCCTTACAAATAGCTGTGAAAAGAAGCGAAGCGAAAAGCAAAGGAGAAAAGGAAAGATATAAGCGTCTGAATGCAGAGTTCCAGCGAATAGCAAGAAGAGATAAGAAAGCCTTCTTCAGCAATCAATGCAAAGAAATAGAGGAAAAAAACAGAATGGGAAAGACTAGAAATATCTTCAAGAAAATTAGAGATACCAAGGGAACATTTCATGTAAGAATGGGCTCGATAAAGGACAGAAATGGTATGGACCTAACAGAAGCAGAAGATATTAAGAAGAGGTGTGAAGAATACACGGAAGAACTGTACAAAAAAGATCTTCATGACCCGGATAATCATGATGGTGTGATCACTCATCTAGAGCCAGACATCCTGGAATGTGAAGTCAAGTGGGCCTTAGAAAGCATCACTACGAACAAAGCTAGTGGAGGTGATGGAATTCCAGTTGAGCTATTTCAAATCCTGAAAGATGATGCTGTGAAAGTACTGCACTCAATACGCCAGCAAATTTGGAAAACTCAGCAGTGGCCACAGGACTGGAAAAGATAAGTTTTCATTCCAGTCCCAAAGAAAGGCAATGCCAAAGAATGTTCAAACTACCGCACAATTGCACTCATCTCAGAGGCTAGTAAAGTAATGCTCAAAATTCTCCAAGCCAGGCTTCAGCAATACGTGAACCGTGAACTCCCTGATGTTCAAGCTGGTTTTAGAAAAGGCAGAGGAACCAGAGATCAAATTGCCAACATCCGCTGGATCATGGAAAAAGCAAGAGAGTTTCAGAAACACATCTATTTCTGCTTTATTGCCTATGCCAAAACCTTTGACTGTGTGGATCACAATAAACTGTTGAAAATTCTGAGAGAGATGGGAATACCAGACCACCTGACCTGCCTCTTGAGAAATCTGTATGCAGGTCAGGAAGCAACAGTTAGAACTGGACATGGAACAACAGACTGGTTCCAAATAGGAAAAGGAGTATGTCAAGGCTGTATATTGTCATCCTGCTTATTTAACTTCTATGCAGAGTACATCATGAGAAACGCTGGGCTGGAAGAAACACAAGCTGGAGTCAAGATTGCCAGGAGAAATATCAATAACCTCAGATATGCAGATGACACCACCCTTATGGCAGAAAGTGAAGAGGAGCTAAAAAGCCTCTTGATGAAAGTGAAAGAGGAGAGTGAAAAAGTTGGCTTAAACCTCAACATTCAGAAAACGAAGATCATGGCATCTGGTCCCATCACTTCATGGCAAATAGATGGGGAAACAGTAGAAACAGTGTCAGACTTTATTTTTTTGGGCTCCAAAATCACTGCAGATGGTGACTGTAGCCATGAAATTAAAAGACGCTTACTCCTTGGAAGAAAAGTTATGACCAACCTAGATAGCATATTGAAAAGCAGAGACATCACTTTGCCGACTAAGATCCGTCTAGTCAAGGCCATGGTTTTTCCAGTGGTCATGTATGGATGTGAGAGTTGGACTGTGAAGAAAGCTGAGTGCCGAAGAATTGATGCTTTTGAACTGTGGTGTTGGAGAAGACTCTTGAGAGTCCCTTGGACTGCAAGGAGATCCAACCAGTCCATTCTAAAGGAGATCAGCCCTGGGAGTTCTTTGGAAGGAATGATGCTAAAGCTGAAACTCCAGTACTTTGGCCACCTCATGCGAAGAGTTGACTCATTGGAAAAGGCTTTGATGCTGGGAGGGATTGGGGGCAGGAGGAGAAGGGGATGACAGAGGATGAGATGGCTGGATGGCATCACTGACTCGATAAACGTGAGTCTGAGTGAACTCCGGGAGTTGGTGATGGACAGGGAGACCTGGCGTGCTGCGATTCGTGGGGTCACAAAGAGTCGGACACGACTGAGCGACTGGACTGGACTGAGCTGAGCGAGTAAACAACAGCAGCAGTAAGAATAAGAGGTGATCTGCTGGAAATGCCCCTGGAGGAGGTGTTCTGTGGATATTCCTGCTGCTGCTGCTGCTGCTGCTGAGTCGCTTCAGTCGTGTCCGACTCTGTGCGACCCCATAGACGGCAGCCCACCAGCCTCCCCCGTACCTGGGATTCTCCAGGCAAGAACACTGGAGTGGGTTGCTATTTCCTTCTCCAATGCAGGAAAGTGAAAAGTGAAAGTGAAGTCGCTCAGTCGTGTCTGACTCTGTGCGACCCCATGGACTGCAGCCCACCAGGCTCCTCTGCCCATGGGGTTTTCCAGGCAAGAACACTGGAGTGGGTTGCCATTTCCTTCTCCAGGATATACCTATTATTGATCCATAAAAACAATTAGAATGTTTGATTCTATTTATTTTCTGGGATAGTTTAAGTAGCATTAGGATTACTTGGTCTGTAAAGATTTAGTATAATTCCTTTGTGAAGTCATCTGGGTTTGTTTTTTGTTGTTGGACAGTCCTTTGATAATTTATCTGCCTCTGAATAGATATTGGTCTATTTAAACTTTTTTTTTTTATCTCCTAAGATCAATGTGGTAAGTTATAATTTCCTTAGAAACGATCCTTTTATTTTAGGTTTTCCAGTGTATGTACATGGATACAAAGAAGTGGCTTCAGTTTTTAAAACAGTTTCCTCTGGTTCAGTGTTTTTTTCCCCCTTCTCATTTTTTATCCTGTATATTTTGTGTTTTCTCCTTTTTCTTGATTAAAATAGTTGTTTATAAATTTTGTGGATTTTTATAAACAGAACCAGCATCTTCATTAGTTCTGTTAATATCATGTTTTTAATCATTTTTTCTAATTTATTCTTGTTATTTCCCTCCTGCTGCCATTTTGCTTTACTGTGGCATTCTTTCCTACCCTCTTCAGTTGGAGGCTCAGTGTATTTTAGTCTTTAGTTTTTATTATGTCGTTATTTAGGGCTGGGAATTTTCCTCTGATTTCTAATTTAATTGTCTCCTATAGACTCTGATGTTTGGTGCTTTCCTTTTCACCAGATTGTAAAAGAATTATGCAATTTTAGCTTGCATTTCCCGTTAGTGTTCCTTCAGTTCAGTTCAGTTCAGTCACTCAGTTGTGTCCAACTCTTTGCGACCCCATTGCAGCACACCAGGCTTTCCTGTCCATCACAAACTCCCAGAGTTCACTCAAACTCATGTCCACTGAGTCGGTGATGTCATCCAACCATCTCATCCTCTGTCGTTCCCTTCTCCTCCTGCCTTCGGTCTTTCCCAGCATCAAGGTCTTTTCTAGTGAGTCAGTTCTTCACATCAGGTGACCAAAGTATTGGAGTTTCAGCTTCAGCATCAGTCCTTCCAATGAATATTCAGGACTGATTTCCTTTAGGATGGACTGAATATTTACTATAAGGAATCAAGTACCCTGCAAATGAACAGCTTTGTTTTTCACTTTCTGATGTATATGCCTTTTGTTTCCCATCTTCCCTCACGCTGTTGGAAGTCACCTCCGGTGCTTGCTCCCATCCTGTGGGAGGACGGAGCCCTCAGCCTTTCACCACTGAGTATAACATTCATTGTAGGCCTCTTGTTTTTAAGATGTTCTTTCAAGTTGAGGAAGTTCCCCTTTATCTTTTTTTCCCCTAGGTTTCTATGTTAAAGTGTTGAATTTCATCAGAGTTTCTGCCTCAGTTGATGTGATCATGTGGCTTTTCTCCTGTAATAGGGTAGTTTGAGTTGATTGATTTTCAAGTATTGACCTGCCTTCATCCCTGGGATAAACTTATGTATAATAACTTTATATATTGCTGATATCTGTTTGATAGTATTTTGTTAGAGAGTTTGGCCTTTGTCTTTATGAGAAATATTGCTCTATAGTTTTCTTTTTTGTACTCTTTCTGATTTTGGTATCAGAATAACGCTGATTCTTAAAATGAATTGGACAGTATTTTTTAGGAGATTGTGTAGAGTTGCTGTTAATTCTTTAAATGTTGGGAGAAATTTGCTGATGAAACATTTCTCTATTAGAATTTAAAAATTATCCTTAACAGGGCTCTGTTTTCCAGTCATCTTGGGTGAGTGGCATTAGTTGGTGCTTTTGACGGAACTGGCCCATTCTGTTTCAGTTGTCATGTATGTATGGTTGTTTGTGTCAGTCAGGGGCTGGTCACTCAGTCATGTCTGACTCTTTGTAGCCCCGTGGGCTGTAGCCCGGCAGGCCCCTCTGTCCATGGGGTTTTCCAGGCTGGGATGCTGGAGTGGGTGCCGTCTCCTTCCCCAGTAGCTGTCCTTTTCTTTGGATGGCATCAGGGTCTGTAGTGCAAGCTGTTGCCTCGTTCTTGACATTGGTCCTTTGTGTCTTGTCTCTTTTTGTTAGTCTTACTAAAATTTTATTTTTTTTTATTGATCCTTTCAAAGAAATGGGTTCTTTTTTATCTACTTTTTTATTTGGGTGCACTGGACCTTAGCTGTGGCACTTGGCCTCTGGCCCCATGCCCAGGGGTCAGACTTGGGCCCTTGCGGGAACCTTAGCCCCTGGACCACCAGGGAAGCCCCCAGATGGACTCCTAGTTCATCTATTTTTCTCCGTTGTTCTTCTTTTCCCTACTGCGCTCAGTTTCTCCGCCCTGTTGTTTTATTCACCCTGTGTGCTCTGGGTTTGCTTTGTTCTTTATTAGCATCCTGAGGTGGGAACCTAGATTAAGCATTTTCCTCTTTTCTGATGTAAACATTTAGTGTTGTGAATTTTCATCTGAGTATTGCTTTAGCTGTGTCTCACAGATTTTGAGATGTCATCTTTACATTTTCAGTTTGGTTTTAAAAATTTCCAGATCAAATAACTGTTTCTCTGTTTAGTTTTTGCAGTTTTTGTTCGCGTGTTTTCCAGCTCTGTTGTTGAGCACATGCACATTTAGAACTTTGTCTTCTTGAAAAGCTTGACCCTTTATCATTGTGTAATATGTCTCTCTGTGCCTGATAAATCTCTTTGCTTTGATATCTACTTTATCTGATATAAATATACCCACTCTTGTTTTTTAATTAAATATTTCCACATAAGATATATATCTTTTTCATCTTTTTACTTTTAAACTAGCTATATATTTATATTTTAAGTTAGTTTCTTGTAGACAGCATATTGTTGGGTCATATTTTTCAT
Organism: Capra hircus; assembly: GCF_001704415.2. NCBI lineage: Eukaryota > Metazoa > Chordata > Mammalia > Artiodactyla > Bovidae > Capra > Capra hircus. Next base: position 105,436,167 of record NC_030818.1, on the reverse strand, counting down.
CCACTCTGAGTTCTTTGTTTGGGGGAGGCATATTTGGACAGTTTATGTTTAGTATAATTATATATATTATAGCTTACTGTTGCATATTGTTTATTTTTTCTATTTTTTATTTCTCAGGTTTCTTTTATGTTTAGTATAATTATATATATTATAGCTTACTGTTGCATATTGTTTATTTTTTCTATTTTTTATTTCTCAGGTTTCTTTCTCCTGCATTCATGTGAGTTACTTGTATATATTTTAGAATTCCATTTTGATTTATCTATAGTAGTTTTGAGTCTGTCTCTTTGTATTGGTTTTTTGATGGTTCCTCTAAGTATTACATATATATAACTTGTCTCAATCCACTTGGGCTGTCCTTTTATCAGCTGGAATGAAGTATAGAAATTTTGCCTCTCTTTTTCCTCCCCATGTATAATTACACATATATTTAAGTACATCAATGCATGTTAAAATTTTTGCTTCACTGTCAAATGTGATTTAGAAAACCCAGGAGGAAAGGGAGAGTGTGCTGTATTTTCACCCTTTCTATTGTTCTTTATTTCTTCCTTCCCGATATTCCAATATCTCTTCTTTCATAGCTTACTTTCTGTTTGGAGGACCTTCCTTGGCCATTCTTTTAGGGTAGTTCTGCAGGTGAAAATTCTCTTAGTTTTCCTCCATCTGAGAATGTCTTGATTTTCCTTTCATTCCTGAAGGATATTTTCACTGGGTATAGAATTCTGGGTTGACAGTTTTTTTTTTTTCAGCACTTGAAAAAGCGTGTGCCTCACCCTTCTGACCTCCATGGTTTCTGATGAGAAATCCACTGTCATTCGAATTGTTTTCTTCCTATAGGTAAGATGTTGTTTCTCTCTCACTGCTTTCAAGATTATTTTTCTTTATATTTCAGAAGTTTGATTATGATGTATTTTGGCATGAATTTCTTTAGGCTTGTTCTGTTTGGGATTCACTCAGCTTCCTAAATTTGTAGGTTTTTGTCTTTTCGCCGCTTTTGGAAGTTTTCCATCCGTGTGTCTTTGGCTGCGTCTGCAGCTCTGCCCCCTTTCTCTTTTCTCTCCAGGACTCTGTCGGCCGAATGGCAGATCTTCTCCTGCAGTCCCAAAAGCCCCCGAGGCTCTGTTTGATCTTCTCAGTCTGCTTTCTCTCTGCTGTTCAGACCGAGGAGCTCCCATCGTCTGTCCCCCAGCTCACTAGCTCTTTCGTCTGTGCCCTCCATTCTGCTGCTGAGCCTGTCTGTTCTACTTTCAGTTACTCTGGTTTCACTTCCAGAATGTGTGTTTGGTTCTGTATATCTTCTGTTTCTTTCCTGAGGTTTTTTTCTCATTTGTTTTGAGTGTGTTTTTACATCTGTTGAAGTATTTTTATGATGGATGCTTTAACATCTGTGTTACCTTGGTGTTTATTGATTATCTTTTCTCATTCAAGTTGAGATTTTCCTGGTTCTTGGTATGAGAAGTGATATTTTGATTGAACCCTAGACATTTTGGTAGTATACGAGCCTCTGAATGTTATTTAAATCTTCTGTTTTTATTGGCCTGCTGTGACACCCTTCCAACAGGGAGAGGGTTGGGGAAGTGCCCCATTATTGACAAGTAGGGGTGAAATGCAAGTTCCTCACTCAGCCTTCACTGACACCTGGTGGGAGTGGGCTCCTTGTCTGCACTGGGAGCTCTAGTCGCCCCTGGGCCTCCACTGACCCCATCTGGTCCGAGAGAGAGGGGAGGCCTTGCTATGGCTCCCAATATGGCCTCTACTGACACAGCAAGGGCTGGTCTCATTACCTCTGAGTGGTGGTAAAAGTATCGATTTTTCACAAAGATGCACTCTAGCCAATAAAGGGAAGGGGATCCTTTTTACCTCTGGAATTGAAGTCCAGGCTACATAAATGATCTTTTCTGACACTGCATGATTTGGAAGTTTTATTATTACCATGGGGGGGGGTATGAACGTTCCTGCTTTCACACTTGGCTCACTTGGCCCTCTTGAGACCCACTTGGCTCTCTCTGATGCCGCCTCCAAAGCAAAAATGGCTTTGGGGCACCTCATTACAGACTGGTGAGTGTGGAGGTCTAGGTTCCCCACTGGCCTCCACTCATTAATACTAGTGGAGGTAGGGCTGCAGTTTTTTTTCTGTGGTGTTAGTAGAGTGGCTTTGGCTGTGCGTTTCCTGCCTGGCTAGGCTGTGCCTCTCCTGACCCTGTTGCTAGGGGGAGCTTTAGAAACCCTTCCTGTTGGCATTTCCTGACCCTGTTACTAGGGGGAGCTTTAGAAAGCCTTCCTATTGGCGTTTCTGGGTTGTTGACTTCTCTAGAACCAAGGATATATGAGGCTTAAGGGAAAACTCAGGAAAGAAAACCTGCTGTTGTGTTGTTCTTCAGGTTCCAAGATCCCAGCAAGTCTGCCTCCTTCCTTCCACCTTTCAGAATCTTCTAGGTTTTCCTTATATGTGATGTCCAGGGTTTTTAGTTGTGCTCAGAGGATGAATGAAAGAAGGTACTTCTGTTCCATCTCTCTGAAAGCTGAAGTCTTTGAGTTACTTTTTACATATGGCATGAGGTAAGAAAGGGTTGAGGTTCTTATTACCCACCCCTGAACCACCACTGATGTCCACTTGTTCCCCTACCGTTTGTTGAAAAGGCAGTCCTTTTCAATAGAATTACTTTGGTACTTTTGTCAAAAATCAGTTGACAGATGTTATTTCATTTAAGGGAAAATTCCTGGGATTAAAGTTTTAAATGTTAGTTACATTACATTGTTTTATTTCTGCTCTTCAGACGTTCCAGTTATTCAAATGTTGACTCTCCTTTGCCTGTCTGCTGTATGAATTTCTCTTTTACCCATCTGAAAACTCACTCTGTATTTCATGTTTCTGTTGGTTCATTTCACTCTGAAATCCCTTTTCCCTGGCTATAATTTCAGTCATGTGTATTTTCCCTTGGACTTATCTGATGTCTCCTCATACTTTCTGAGATGATTTTTTTTTTTTTCTGTAACTTTATTTCTCGGATGAGTTTGTCTCCTTTTTCAGTTTCTCTCCTAAGTTCCTGCAGCTCTCATCACATGTCATCTAATTGTCCACACATTTTTATTTTGAGCTTTTGAATTTGATTTGTGATGCTTTTTTCTTACCAACAACTGTGTTCAGTTACGTTTCGTTCACGTTGGAAAGTTTTTCTCTGCTGTGCAGTTGTGTTTTTGTGGAGCATTTTTATTACCTGCAAGGTTTTCATCCTCACTTTCTGTGTTCTTATCTAGAAGCTTTGTATGGATGTTGGGTTCATTTTTCTGTTAACGAGGAAGTATGTTACAATTTCTCAGACCAAAAATTACATGTGATTTTGGGGAGAGTAGGGGAGAGGTTTAGGCAGCTTAGTTGGTTTCTAGTTCAAGAACACTTTCTTATGTTAGTACAATGAAACCCGTTTTCTTTTTCAGTGGTATCTAGTGGGAGGTGTTTATTGGTTCTAATTCTAGATCTTCTGTGGAGGACCCTGGATCTTGGACACCTGTTTCTTCTTTCCTTCCATCACTGAGCCACTGAATTCGCTTCTCTCATTGTCTTCTCAGGTTTGCCACCTCCAGTGCTATGTACTTCCAGGCCCTTCCTTTCAAGTCCCCAGAAGCAACAGCCTGACCTAGCGGGTCCCACACCTGTTCTCCGAGTTTCCCTGCCTGGGCAGGGAAGGGGTGGTGTGGGGCTCTCTTCCTGCGGGTGAACAAGTTGAGTTCCTGTGCTCAGCATCAGTAAGGCCCGCCTCGCTCTCCCTTCTCCACGCAGTCCCGGCCTGATTCTTCAGGCCAGCGTTTGCTTTCCCACTGACATGTCCATTCAGGCTTGTAGTTCCCTTATTTCTGGTATGCTGGAGGCATGCACTGTGGATGCTTTTACCACCTCTCCTTAGCGACCGGATGGGCTGTGGAGCGTGTAGAGAGAAATTTAAATCTGAGTGTGACTGCCAGCATCAGCAGGAACCAGCCTCTTTTTAGTTTCTGCTGGATTTGTAGTTATGGCCACATTGCATGCCTAATTTTCTTTCTTCATTGTCTTCTTTCTATCCTTCACTCCCTTCTTCCCTTCTTTCTTTACTCTTTCTCTCCTTCTCTTGATAAACTCTTTTTTTCCCCCTAGAGGTTGTCAATTTTAATTGGTTACTAAAGTCTCAACTTTGGCGTTCTTAACCTTTTTATTGTATCCTTTCCGTGTGGTTGATTTGTGTTCTTATTTATTATTTCTTTTTTTCTGCTTTCTTTGTCTTTACTGTAATCTCTTCCCCGCTTATTGGTTGAATACCCAGCTGTGACACAAGCTTTTCTACTTTGCTAGGGTGTTTAAGACTTTAACTACCACTCTAAGAATTACTTTAATTTTATTTTACAAGTTATGAAACATCATAGTTTTTACTTTTAAATCTTTTCCAAGTTTCATTATGATTTGATTCATTAGTTATTTATAAGTACAGTTTTGAATTTATAAATAGCAGAGATTTCTTTAAAATTTTCCTGTTGATTTCATTATTTTTTCTTGTATGTTATCACTCTTTGTATTTCAGGTTATCCATTTGGCTTTTTTCTTTCCTTCTGCATGAAGAACATTTTTTTCTAATATGTTTTACTAAGGCATCATGGCAGTGCAGGGCTTCCCAGCTGCCACTAGAGGTAAAGAATCTGCCTGCCAGTGTGAGAAATGCAGGTTCAATCCCTGGGTCAGGAATATCCCCTGGAGTAGGAAATAGCAATTCTATTCAGTATTCTTGCCTGGAAAATCCCGCGGGCAGAGGAGCCTAGCAGGTCACACTCCATGGGGCCACAAAGAGTCGGACACAACTGGGCAACAGAGCCCTGGATGGTGGCGGTTGTGCGGGTCACACTCCGTGGGACTGCAAAGAGTCAGACACGACTGAGCAATGGAGCCCTGGATGGTGGCGGCTGTTGCTGTTCAGTCGCTCAGTCGTGTCTGACCTTTTGTGACCCCACGGACTGCAGCACACCAGGCTTCCCTGTCCTTCACTATCTCCTGGAGTTTGCTCAAACTCATGTCCATTGAGTCAATAATGTCATCCAACCATCTCATCTTCTGTTGCTCCCTTTTCTTCCTGCTCTTAATCTTTCCCAGGATAAGGGTCTTTTCCAATGAATCAGCTGTTTGCATCAGGTGGCCAGAGTATTTTAGCTTCAGCCTCAGCATCAGTCCTTCCAATGAATATTCAGGGTTGATTTCCTTTAAGATTGACTGGTTCCATCTCCTTACAGTCCAAGGGACTCTCAAGAGTCTTCTCCAGCACCACAATTTGAAAGTATCAGTTCTTTGGTGCTCAGCCTTCTTTCACATCCATACCTGACTACTGGAAAAATCATAGCTTTGACTGTGTGGACCTTTGTTGGCAAAGTGATGTCTTTGCTTTTTAATATGCTGTCTGTCATAGCTTTCCTTCCAAGGAGTAAGTGTCTTTTAATTTCATGGCTGCGGCCACTGTCCACAGTGATTTTGGAGCCTAAGAAAATAAAATCTGTTACTGCTTCCACTCCTGCGCGCGCCCCCCCCCCCACGCCCCGGCCTTCTATTTGCTATGAAGTGAAGGGACCAGATGCCGTGATCTTAGTTTTTTGAATGTTGAATTTTAAGCCAGCTTTTTCACTCTCTTCTTTTACCCTCATCAAGAGGCTCTTTAGTTCCTCTTTGTTTTCTGCCTTTAGAGTGGTATCATCTGCATATCTGAGATTATCGATAACTTCTCTGGGCAGTCTTGATTCCAGCTTGTGGTTCATCCAGCCGAGCATTTTGCATGATGTATTCAAACCAGTCAATCTTAAAGGAAATCCACCCTGAATATTCATTGGAAGGATTGATGCTAAAGCTGAAGCTCCAATACTTTGGTCACCTGAAGTGAAAAGCCTACTCATTGGAGAAGACCCTGATGCTTGGAAAGACTGAGGGCAGGAGAAGGGGGTGACAGAGGATAAGATGGTTAGATGGCATCATTGACTCAATAGACATGAGTCTGAGCAAACTCTGGGAGGTAGTGAAGGACAAAGAAGCCCGGTGTGCTGCCGCCCATGGGGTCTCAAAGGGCCAGGCAAGGCTGAGCAGCTAAACAATGATGAACTCTACATACAAGCTAAATAAACAGGGCAATAATACATAGCCTTGTCATACTCCTTTCCCAGTTTTTCTCTGTTTGCCTGAAACAGCTTTTTGAATTGTTTGTAAAAGTAGTTTCGATTTGTATGAAATTCTAGGTGGTTAGTTATTTCCTCTCAGCCTTTTGAGACTGCTCCACTGTTTCCTGCTTCCCGCTGTTTCTGTTGAGAAGTTAATCATTAGCCCAAGTTGTCCCTTTGTGTGCCTCCATCTTCTCTGTTTGGCTGCTCACGTGAAAACCTTTTTATTATGGGAAATTAGGACACTGGAAGTAGACACACAGGTACGGTGAAGCCCCGCTTGCTGTCGCTCAGCCTCGAGGGGACGATCCGCGTGCTGCCAGTCGAGTTCCCCCTGGGCAGCTCCTGGTTTCTTTCAATCACTTTAGGGTTAGCTGTGTCTGTAAGCACCTCTAATAGTTAAGGATTTAACAATCATGATAGCCCACAAGGTTGATAATTTTTTCAGTTCAGTCATGTCTGACTCTTTGTGACCCCATGGACTGCAGCACGCCAGGCTTCTCTGTCCATCAGGGAGCTTGCTCAAACTCATGTCCGTTGAGTCAGTGATGCCATCCAACCATCTCATCCTCTGTCATCTCCTTCTCCTCCTGCCTTCAATCTTTCCCAGCGTCAGAGTCTTTTCTAGTGAGTCAGTTCTTTGCATCAGGTGGCCAAAATATTGGAGCTTCAGCTTCAGCATCAGTCCTTCCAATAAATATTCAGGACTGATTAGCTTTAGAATTGACTGGTTTGATTTCCTTGCAATCCAAGGGACTCTCAAGAGTCTTCTCCAACACCACAGTTCAAAAGTATCAGTTCTTCACTGCTCAGCTTTCTTTATGGTCCAACTCTTACATCCATACATGACTACTGGAAAAACCATAGCTTCGACCTTTTTCGACAAAGTAATGTCTCTGCTTTTTAATATGCTGTCTAGGCTGGTCATAGTTTTTCTTCCAAGGAGCAAGCATCTTTCAACTTCATGGCTGCAGTCACCATCTGCAGTGATTTTGGAGCCCAAGAAAATAGTCTGTCACTGTTTCCATTGTTTCCCCATCTGTTTGCCGTAAAGGGATGGGGCCAGATGTCACGATCTTTTCTGAATGGTGAGTTTCAAGCCAGCGTTTTCACTCTCCTCTTCCACTCTCCTCTCCTGAAGAGGCTCTTCAGCTCCTCTTCACTCTCATCAAGAGGCTCTCTGGCTCCTCTTCACTTTCTGCCGTAAGGGTGGTGTCATCTGCATATCTGAGGTTATTGACATTTCTCCTGGCAATCTTGACTCCAGCTTGTGCCTCATCCAGCCTGGCATTTCACATGATGTACTCTGCATATAAGTTAAATAAACAGGGTGACAATATACAGCTTTGACATACTCCTTTGCCAATTTGGAACCAGTCTGTTGTTCCATGTCCTGTTCTAACTGATGCTTCTTGACCTGCATACAGATTTCTTGAGTTCAAATTTTACCGGTTATCTGAAAAATAGCTTTTTACAGCTGGTATGTTTGAATCAGGATCCAAACAGGATTTGACCTAGCCTAATCTGTCTATGTCTGTTTTTCTCTGTGATTATTTTATGCATGCCGTTTATCTGTTGAAATACTGTAGAATTTATCCTGTTAAAATGTTCTGGATTTGGTTGATTGCCTCATGGTGTCCTGCAGCACATTTTTCTATCCTTAGCATTCCTGTTATCTGGTAATTAGATCTAAAACAGGCCTTCTGAATGCTGGCACTATTGAAATTTTGGTGGTGGTGGCTGTCTTGTGCATTTTAAGATATTCAGCTGCGTCCCTGACCTTTCCCTTCTAGATGCCAGTAGCATACTGTAGTTATGACAACCGAAAAACCCCCCAAAAAACCGTCTCTAGACATTGCCAGGTATTCCTTAGGAGGTGAAATCACCCTTGTCGGTGAACCGCAGACCTTGATTCTGATCAGAGTGAAAACTCCAGGGAAGCGTCACGGGCGCTGTGTGCTGCTTCTCACGCTCCATCAGGAGCCACATGGCGTCTACTGGTTTCCTTTGGGCAGCATTACGGTTGATCAGTGGATGTTGCCCGATCCATCCAGGGTAAGTTTCTCCACCAGCTCTTCCCCTAGTGAACAGGTAGGCATTGATGATTGTCACCCAGATCTGTGATTTTGTTTGTTTTTTTACAGTGTGGATTATAATGCCATCATGCTTTCTGAATTATTCCAACTTTTTCTGTAAGAAAAACTTTCTTCAACTTTTTGGTTACCCTGAAATGCAGCTTGTATTTGTATATAGCAAGATACATGCTTCATTCTGCATCTTTATGTATAAATTTTCAAAATAGCAAGTTGGTTCCTAGGAACTCCAAATACAGTCATTGAGAGCTTTAACGAAATTTATCCTTATGAATCATTAGATTTTAACATGTTTGATGTGTTTAGGTCCTTTGGACTCACTGTTAGTTCTGATGCTCAAATTGTCCCATCTCTGGACAGGGCATGCCCCTTAAAGTTGGCCTTTTTATTTTTATTTATGAATTAATTTTTTTTACTTTTGCTTTTGTTTTTCTAAAGCTGGCTCTTTTTGCCTTCTCACAGCCTGTTGTAGTCTTTGATAGCTTTCTGCTTTCATCTGTGACAGCTCGTCCCAGGGTCACTGTGTTCCTTTCTTGCCCAAACGTGGAACTGGCTATTTCTCCAAGGAGGGCTGTGTGCTGGACCCCCCTTCCCTGCCTTCAGGGTAATTCTGCCTCCAGTGGCCTCACCTTCAGCTCCTCTTTGGAGGGCTGCCCTGGACCACTAGAGGTGGTCCCAACACCTAGGGGGCTGGAGAGAGTACTGCTTTGAGGGTTGACGACCCCAGGTGGCCCTCGCTAGGGAAGGGGTGTGGGAGGATGAAAACCCAGCCCTCTGGCTTCAGGTCTGACAACTTTGAAGCTTAGTTCAGACCCCAGGGTCCCCGAAGAAGCAGCTGATGCTGTGGCAAGACTTTATCTGAAACTGCACCCTCACTTGACCTTCTCTGCCCTGCTCTGTCTCGCTCCCACCTAGTTGTTTTTGGGAGTCTGTCCTCAGTCACTTGCACGTGGACCCTCATTTCATGGTCTGCTTCTGTAGGTGCTGATCTGAGATGCTGTGCTTCCTTTAATAAGAAATGGTGTTATTTACCCATGTGATCTTTGCTGCTGAATTTTTACTGCTCTCAGGCTTGTGGGGACTCTTTTCTTCTTTTTAAGAGAGAAGAATATACCATGTAGTCTTTTGGCATTTGTAATTCAAATGTAAGATCATAGGATTTTTACCTACCTACTTAGATTTTATATTTGTATCTCTTTTGTGTTACCCTGGGAAATTTGTATTTTTTTTGAGCAGTTTTAGTTTCAAGGTAAAAATTAAGTAGAAAGTTTAGAGATTTGCTGTATACCCCCTGGTGGCTCAGACGGTAAAGCGTCTGGCTGCAATGTGGGAGACCTGGGTTTGATCCCTGGGTTGGGAAGATCCCTTGGAGAAGGAAATGGCAATCCACTCCAGTACTATTTCCTGGAAAATCCCATGGACAGAGGAACCTGGTAAGCTATAGTCCGTGGGGTCGCAAAGAGTCGGGCACGACTGAGCAACTTTGTGTTCACATTCATGTATACTCCCTACCCCTGCACACACAGCCTCCCCCGTAGTCAGCATTCGTCTCCTGGTGGTACGTTTGTTGCAGTCAGTGAGTCCCTAGAAGCGCGTCATTTTCTCCCCAAATCCATAGTGTACAGTAGGTCTCACTCTTGGTCGTGTATATTCTAATGATGTTGGACAAATATATAACTGTGCCATTTCAGTATCATACACAGTAGTTTCACTGCCCCTAAGTTCCTTCTTTTTGTCTTTTTACTTATTTTGTTTTTTAAAATAGTATTGTTTAAAAAATTGTATTTTTTGCTCATACCATATAGAAATGCAAGCAGTTTTTGTCCATTGATTTTGTGTCTACCCAGAGTTGCCAAACACTCTCTTATTCCAAATAATTTTCCTGCTGTTTTCTATGTAGACATATTTATACTGCCTATGATGTATATTTTTTGACTTAACTAAAGTGTACTTTTCACCTTCCAATTGTAAAATTTAACTCTTAATCTGTCTTTTGGTTTCTGACCATTACCTTAAATTGAAACCTAATTGTACTGTGATTGGAGATGATGACGTTCATGTAGGGTCATCTTTGAGACAAGAGATGACTGCTTTATGGTTTAGCGTGTGCTCAACTTTTGTGACTGTTTTATGTATGCTTAAGAAGAATATGGGGCTTCCCTGGTGGCTCAGCGGTAAAGAATCTGCCTGCAATGCAGGAGCCGCAGGAGACGTTGGTTCAATCCCTGGGTCAGGAAGATCCCCTGGAGGAGGGCAGGGCAACCCACTCCAGTATTCTTGCCTGGAGAATCCCATGGACAGAGGAGCCTGGCGGGCTACCGTCCACGGGGTCATGAAGAGCTGGACACGCCTGAAGCAACTGAGCATGCATGCACACGAGAGGGATGTATGGGTTTCCCTGGTAGCTCAGGGGGTGAAGCATCTGCCTGCAAGCCAGGAGATGTGGGGATGCAGGGTCAGTCCCTGGGTTGGGACGATCCCTGGAGACGGGAATGGTGACCCACTCCAGTATTCTTGCCTGGAGAATCCTGTGGCCAGAGGAGCCTGGCGGGCTACAGTCCCTGGGGCTGCAGAGAGTCGGCCACGCCTGAGGGACTGAACAGCGACGCTGGAGCTGACTTTTTGCTGTCCTGTGGTGGCCCGCTGGTGGTGTGTCCTTAGATTGTACTTTTCTGATGTGAATATACCTGTTTTTTTAATGAACTTCTTGTTGTCCTGGGGTGGCCCGCTGGTGGTGTGTCCTTAGATCGGACTTTTCTGATGTGAATATACCTGGGTTTTTAATGAACTTTTTGCTGTCCTGAGGTGGCCCGCTGGTGGTGTGTCCTTAGATCGGACTTTTCTGATGTGAATATACCCGGGTTTTTTTTTAATGAACTTTTTGCTGTCCTGCGGTGGCCCTCTGATGGTGAGTCCTTAGATTGTATTTTTCTGATGTGAGTATACCTGGGTTTTTTTTTTTTTTTTAATACCTGGGTTTTTTAAAATGAACGTTTGCCCAGTATATCTTTTCTCATCTTTTGACTTCTAGGCTTTGTGTGGCCTCGTATTTTGGGCCTGTCTCTTGGAAACTACATCTAACTGTATTTTTAAACATGTCACCTGGATGATCTCTGTCAGTCAGTAGCCAGGTTCCATCTGCTTGTATATATTGTGATTATTAATTTACTTGGACCTGTGATGTTTGCTCCAGTTTTTCCTGTTTTTCTTCCTTCTCCTTCCTTTTTAGTATTGAATAATTGCTTTTCTAATAGTTTATAAACTATGAATTCTTTTTCTGTTTTTAGCAGTTATCCTTTAATTCTACCATGCTTGCATAACAAAATCTATAGTTATATTTAAATTAAGTTCTAAGGCCTTAGAATAGCAACTGCAACCACATTTTTCCCAGCTTCCTCGTTAGCATCCACCATTTCAGTCCTTCTTTTGCCCACAAAATAGAGTTTATTACTCTTTGGACTTTGCAGGGCTCTGGACAAGCCTCCCCTGAATGTGTCATTTTTGCGTGAGAATTATTTTTGAGCTAAAGGCAGCCAAGACCCTGTGGGTTCAAGAGAAACAACTGTTCTTGCCTTAACCACATAGAAGAGTTTAGACTGGGGATTTTTCCCAGGAAAGAGCTATTACCAGAGATGAGTGTTACCTGAGTGGCCCCGTCTCTTTGGAAGGGCAAGCGCCTAGTAACCAAGAATCTGCTCTGTTTTATGTCGTCTTATGAGCGTCCTCAGAGGCCCCATTGTTTAGCTTAGGGTGACACACACACACACACACACACCTCGTTCTGCCTTTCTGTCTGAGCCTCTCACGGATGTGCGGTTCCTACGTTTTTTCGTGTTACTATTCTCATGTCAAGTTAATTCTTAGACCAGTCAGAAGAACCTAGGGATGCAGAGTGAAATTTCTTCCTTCCCAACAACTTTACAGAGACTGTGTTTCGATTTACTGATTTCTTAGGTTGCAGACTTTGCTTCAATACCGTTTTCTACCTTCCTAAAGTATACACCTTCCTGCTGTAACATTATCCATGCGTTTCTAAAAATGCCATGTGTTGAAAATAATAGGCCTTATTAAATTATTCAAGGTACGGCAACTCTTTAACCAGAACACTAATAAAGCCAAGAGTACTCTGAATGCGAAATGATAGCAAAGTTGAATCTGCATTTGATCCCAGTATCAAGCCTTCAGCCCTGCTTCTGCCTCGAGACCCTTTGCTCCCAGTAGAGACCAGCCTTGCCTTACACCAGTACAGCAGAGACTGGAGGGGAGTTTTGGGGACTGACAGGGGGACTCACTTCTCTGTCCTCCTCTCCCCTCTGGGATTTTGCCCCTTATTCCCAGATATTCCGTCATCCTCACCTCCAGTCTTTTGTTCCCCCTCCCAGTAGGGTGCTGCTTTCTACTTTTGCAAACGGGAAAGCGGCCCCCAGGCACAGGTGTCTCCCAAAGACTGTAGCTTCTCGGGTTCTTTAAGCAGCTACATGTTTTTGCTCTGCTTTTATAATTGGCTGTAGTAGGACGTTGAGTCCTTTGTAATACACCTCTCTGTCATAGGCCATGGAAATGCTGGCCAGTTTTATAGACTTCTATTGCTTGTTCAGGTTTAAAGACTCATTTTTAGCATTTCTTTGCATGTTTGTATTTAGTTCTTGAGTTCTTTTACAGCCCTCAGCTAAAGGTGCTGATATCCGAAGTCCCTTGGGAATTCTACGTCTGTTACTAGGTCCGCTGTCTGTCACCTACGTCACTTCTTTTTGTGTTTGATGATGTGAGTTCATATATAATTGACCATAATGCACCCTTTCTGAGTCGGGCTTTAAGAGATAATGAAGCCCTATAGAAAAAGAATTGTTTGGCTGCTTTTTCAGTTCTCTCGAGGGTGGTACATAGCTCTAGCAGAGAAATTCTTTCTGCATGGTGGACGCCTTGGGACATTAGGCTCATGTTCTCTTCAAATTGGCAACAGCTACCGTGGTCAGTGGGGATTCTGTGGGCAGATGGGGGATGTTCCTGCCAGAGATGACTTACCTGTGCTTTCCCAGAAGCCCAGGGCACTGCTGTCTGGACTCCCTTCAGCCCCTGGAGAGAGCAGTTTATTGTGGAGCCTCACTTTCCCTGCCTTACCCAGCTTTGGTTGGTCTTGTCCCCACAGGGTGATTCTTCAGTTCAGCCTCAGTTTCTTAATCTGAAACCTGGAGGCACTGACGCACGCCAGTGAGTGCCGTCCCCCGGGCCAGCCAGCTCATGGCTGTTCCCAGTGAACATCCTGTTCCTTTCTTCACGCCCCCTCCCACGACCCATATCCGGTCATCGGGCTGGATCGTCTTCTATTTCGATGAATTTTTTGTTACTGTCAGGTCTCTTTTTAAAATAAACTGTTTCCAACAATGAATCTCCTTAGTTGGTGTAGCTCTTGTCTTGATGCTCTCCTTGTTTTCCTGGTCTGTTTTGATTTATTGATGAGTTCTGTTGTTGTTATAGTAAATTTATTTCAGGAGAAGTATTTCCATCCAGGCTCTGGCATCTTTGTTCCATTCTTTTACGCAGAAAAAAAAAAAAATCTTCGTTAGGTGTATATTGGTTCCTTTTCCCCAGTTTACTTGTCCTTCAGTTTGCTTACTTGTTATTCTGGAAGAGTCTGAAAAGCTGTGATTTTAAATTTATAAATGTTTTCTTAATTTTAAAGTTATACATGCTCATCAGAGAAAAAAATATTTTAGTGTTAACAGTATAGTGAAGAGAATTAAAATTGTCACTGGAAAGCCTTTCAGAGACCACAGCAGTTCCTGTCATTTTGGTGGTGTTCCTCCCCCTGTATATGCTATTTTTCGTAGTTGAATCTATCTGGTATATATAAGTGTTAGCCTGTCTTTTTTTCTTTTAACCTTATCATAAGCTTTTGTCATTTAAGCTATTTGTATGGGCCGTTTAATATTCACAGGACGATGCTTCCTGTAACTGTTGCACACTTGGTTGATCTCCTGTGGTTATGTTTCATAGTTTTTATTATTGTAACAGAACTGATAACAAACACCTTTGTGAAGACAAATGTTTGTGTGCTTGATTTCCTTAGGAGATAATTTTGTGCAAATGAAATCAATAAACAGAATTGTTTTAGGGCTTTGCATAAGTGTTGCCCAGTTGCTTTCTTAGAAGATGATGCTATATAACCATGCCTGTGGCCAGGAAGCGAATGGCGCTGGGTGGTGGCAGCTGGCAGTGCACAGAGCGCTGTGGCTGCTGCGGCTCGAGCAGGCTGCACATTCCGCCCAGGGCTCTTTCCTCTGGCTCACCCATTCGTTCTCTGTGGGACTTCAGAGTGGCCAGCAGTCGGGGGAGAAGACTGGAGGGAATCACCTTCATCTCTGCTTATACGCTTCGTCCAAGAAGTAAAAGGGAGGTGGGTGGTGGGCATTGGCTCTGAGTCAGTGCACTGTCTCCCTGATACCCCTGGGGTCTCAGGAATCATTACTTGAAAAATCGAAACATATCTTAGTACAGTTAGGAATGAAGCAGTGCTGTGAGAAACATACTGTGCCTGAAGAACACAATCTACTTAAAAGCACAGTGGTCACAGCCGTTCTACCCCTGGGGAGTTTGATTCATGGCTGCCACGTGGGGGAGGGGTGCTGAGTGCAGAAGATGCCCTTTAGGGACGGGGGAGCCAGGAGTGAGGCGCCGCCGAGGGTGCGGATGAGGGGAGTGCTGCGTCCTCCCTGGGTCAGCGTCCTGTGCAGTCAAGCCCGACCAGCAGGCTCTGGAGAGTGGCTGCAAGCCAGACAGGCCCTCTCTTTGCTGCCTGCTGGCCCTGCCTGAGCTGCCTGCAGGGCAGCCCGGGATACCTTTTCTTGAGGCGTGAGCCATGCACTGGGATGGGAGAGCCTACTGGCCCTGGTCTCTGGGGCTGAAGGTGCCTTTGATATCGTTAGAGCATCTAGATTAGCAGCCCCTAGGAAGGCAGAGGGCTTTCCAGGGGGCGCAGTGGTAAAGGATCCACCTGCTAATGCAGGAGACACGAGAGATTCGAGTTTAATCCCTGGATTGGGAAGGTCCCCTAGAATAGGAAATGGCAACCCACTCCTGTATTCTTGCCTAGGAAATCCCATGGACAGAGCGGCCTGGCGGGTTTACAGTCCGTGGGGTTGCAAAGAGTCAGGCACGACTGAGCATTCACACGCACAGGGAGGCAAAGGTGTCCACAGCCAGGGACGCCCACCAGGCTTGGTGCTGCTCCCCAGAGACCCTGGTGGAGGGAGAGGCGAGGGAGGGTCTCTGGGTCTTTGCAGCAGACAGCCGGATCCTCAAAGCTGGCTCAGCCCGGCTTCAGTGGTAATCTGGCTGTGATCAGACGAGGCCTCGTGTGAAGCCGTGTTCTTGGCCTCGTGCCTTTCCCTGGTGGGTCCACGAGCCTGTGGGGCTGGAGCTTGGCGGATATTGCCCAGGGGTTACCTGCATGGTGTGAGTCTATGAGTTGCACCCCTAACTTGGTGGCCTTTGTGCTTGTAGGTGGTAATGTGGACCTGGAAAGCCAAGCAGAAGGAAAGAAGGAGGTGGAAGCTGATGACGTGATGAGGAGCGGCCCCCGACCCATTGTCCCGTACAGCTCCATGTTCTGCTTGAGCCCCACCAACCTGTGAGTCTTGCCACCAGCCCATGTCCTGCTCTGTCTCCTAGTCCCTGGCCTGTGACCCATGTGCCTATGACGGCAGGCGTGCCAGGTGTGGCCCAGCCTGTGATGTGTGTCAGCGCCTCGATAGGTCATCACAGCTTCCCACAGAGCACATTCTGCTGTTGCCTCGCTTTGCAGATGAGGACACGGAGCCACAGGGAAGGCTGGCGTCCAGACATGCAGCCCATCCGTCTCAGTGGCAGAGCTGGGGTTTAAACGCAGACGGGCATCCCAGGGCCTTGCTTCTAACCCCCACTGCAGCTGTAGGTCACCTCTGCGCACACACACCCAGCTCTGTGCTACATCGACACCTCCCACTGGGGCGCACGAGCACGCGTGGCAGCCGCTCGTGTGTCTGTCCGGTGGCCTCCCGTGGGTTTGCATCATGCAGTCCCCACATGTCACTCGTCCACACACTGCTCCAGCTGCTTCCGTAGCTCGACCGGTGTTCAGACAGTGTTCTAGGTGCTGGGAGCCACAGAGATGCGCAGCGCCGGTGAGCGCCCGTCCTCTAAGCTGCGGGAAGGTGGAGAGGCGGGCAGCAGACAGGGCACTGAGTTGGGGACATGAGCCACTGTGTGCTGGGAAGGGCCAGGAGGAAGCACAGAGCAGGGACTGGAGGTGTGCACGGGGGCGCTGCAGTGGAGAAGTGGGATTGGAGCCCGAGGAAGGAGAGAGGAGCCCGCCAGGCAGGGGTGCAGGCAGGTCACACGCAGAACTCTCACCACGGGGGCGGAGCAGCTGCTCCCGAGGGATCGCCGCCTCATCCCTTTCCCATGTCCAGCCAGCCCCTCTGCCCTTGGTCAGCTAGCAGTCTGTCCACCAGCTCTTGCCGCCCGCCCTCCCCTCCTTCCTCTGCTCAGCACGCCAGTGTGGGGAGCTCGCTCTTTAGGGGTTGGGAGTGAGATGGAGGTAGAGACAGGTATGGCCCCTGCCTCCAGCACTGACTGGTGTGTCCGTCATGTGAGTACAGCGTGGGTAGGTAGGGCAGGGAGGTCTAGTGTCTGGGAGCCTTCCTGGAGGGAGGGAGAGATCTCGGCTGAAGGGTGAGAGTCGAGGTGAAGAGGAAGGAGACAGTGTTCTCAGCAGGTGGAGAGAGCTTGGGATGGTCTCAACGTTAAAGACCTAGGGCTCCGAACAGCTGAAGGCAGTTGTGTGGACAAGCACAGAGGCACGCAGGGCTGATGTGTGTTCTTTGGAGAAGTGGGATGACGTGAAAACCCAGAGAAGCTGGAGAGGCTATGAGCGGTGGGGGTGAGTCTCGGTCAGACTGCACTGGAGCCCTTAGGTGGGGAGAATGAAGATGAGACAGAGAGACCGTTTGGAAGGTGGTTGCGGCGATTGGATGAGGGTGGTCAGAGTGAAGAGGTTTGGGAGTGAAGTGTTTGGAGAGGAATTTTAGAGGCAGAATCTGCAGGATTTGATGGCAAAATAGAGGTGGAAGGGGGCAGAGTTGTGAAGGATGACAGCTAGGGTTTCTGCTTGATGGCTGGAGGCCTGGCTGTGCCCCGGAGCCCAGGGAAGCTGGCGGGTGGCACGTGGCCAGCAGAACTTGAGGGTGTGAGGAGGGGTGGAAACTCAGCCACAAGATGGACTGATAGTGTTGCTTTGAAAGAAACGGGCTGGGATGGAAGAAAGCCTGCGATGGAGTGTCGTGGGGGTGGAAGGAAAGTGTCTCAGAAGAGCAGCTTGGGGGTGAGGGGCTGGAGCTGGGCAGCGGTGGTTAGGACGGAGAGCAGACAGGAAGGGACAGAGACGTGGTGTCCCTGGGAACACGGTGTTGGTGGGAGGAGAGGTGGCAGGTGCTGGCGGCGGAGGCTGGGCCCGCGGAGGCAGGTGGGGCTCTGAGAGCGTGTCTTTGAGGGGCGGCAGTGGCGTCTGTGAGCTGTGCTTGTCGCCCAGGCTCGGCGTCGCATCCCCGAGAGCCCTTGCTGGCCTCCCGGTCACTGCTTCCTGCTGTGTCGTAGCAAGTGTCAGCATCTGAGCATCTCCTGTCCGCTTCTGTCGATGCTGTTCAGGGTGTCTTGGGCGCCACTGTGTCCCAGTCCAGGATGGACCTGGACAGACCGGAGTAGTCATCAGTGGTGCTGACTAGCAAGTGGAGGCAGACAGGTGACTGAAGGGCAGGTGTGCACACGCATCTCTGTGAGCTCAGACAAGGGTGCCGCGCCCAGCACTGGGGTTTGAGAAGGGCTGCTCGGGGACTGTTGGTGCTCGGCTTCTACCCCACCCCCAGCAGAGCTGGAAGCCTGACCAGGGCATGGTAGCCCCACAGCACATAGACAGGCAGCCCTGGCTGGCCCCCAGTGGAACTTAGTGTAGCAAAAGGGCCAGACCAACCTGGCCTGCGAGCCATGGTGGCCGGCCCTGCCCGGGGCTTCTGCAGCCTCCCGCCTCTCCTGATCAGTCACCTGGCTGCTGTCACCTGAACAGAGGGGCGCCCGGCAGGACTCCGCGCCTCCTGTGGGGAGGGCCGGGCAGGCCCTCCGTAAGCCCCTGCTGGCCCGTGCTCTGCCTTCCAGGCTTCGCCGCTTCTGCCACTACATTGTGGCCATGCAGCACTTCGAGATGGTCATCCTTGTGGTCATCGCCCTGAGTAGCATTGCCCTGGCCGCTGAGGACCCCGTGCAGACAGACTCGCCCAGGAACAACGTGAGTGCTGCTGTTGGGCTTGGAGGGGCTGGTGCTGTCAGGGCCCTGACTGCCCGGCAGAGTGGGGGGCGGAATGTCTGGGGGTGTGTCCAGGATGCAGTGAAGACCGTCACTGCAGGGGCCCCTCCCATGGGCGCGGGCCAGGCCTCCCCTCACTTCCCCATGGCCCTTGCCCATAGGCCCCAGGCCGATGGGTTATCTGTGCAGGCTCCTGGAAGAAGACATGGAGTTGCTGAACTGGGCCCGGCTCAAGCTTCCTGCCCTGCCCCTGAAAAAAGCCTCTCTTTGGTTCCAGGTGCTGAAGTACATGGACTACATCTTCACAGGCGTCTTCACCTTTGAGATGGTGATAAAGGTGAGACCTGTGGTTGCCTTGGTGACTGCAGGGCTTTGCTCATCCCCCCTCGTGACTGAGATGAAGGCATGTGGCGAGTGTGCCCTGGGCGTGCACACGTGTGTGGGTGATGAGCCCACCTGCAGAGGCTGTGTTTTGTGGAGACACAAGGTCACATTTGCTAAGGATTCCCCACAGTGTTATATCAGCCTCAGGAGAGCTCGTGAGCGCTGGGCCTGGTCTCCGCTACCTGCTGGCAGAGACCCTTCTCTCTGAGGCGGACAGGCTTCCCCCTCCTGTGTGGCACGAGCCCGGGTCGTGCGGGGTTGTCTCAGCAGAGAGGGAGGCCGGCAGGTTGTCTCAGCAGCTAGAGGAAGGAGAGTGGGGACAGGATGCTGGCCTCAAGGCTCAAAGATTGCAGCAGGTGGGCGGAGAGGACTCCCTGGTGCTTGACTGCAGATGAAGCACGACCGTCCTGTGCGGCCCCGTGTTGCTGAGGGCCTGTGCGGGTCCCCACAGGTGCAGCTCGAGGAGGGAGGGGGTCTCGCGTGGTGGCTCAGGGTGGCTTCTGTGCATGCTCTCTCCACTTCTGTTGTGAATTCCTGGGGGAGGTGTTACTGCATTTTACAAACAAGGACACTGAGGCCCAGAAACAGTAAGATGCCTCCGGAAGTCACTGCTGCAGAAGGGCAGCTCCTCAGCACCTCCTCCTGCCCAGTGGGGCCGGCCCTCTGAGGGTCTGCAGGCGCTGAGCTCCGGGCAGGCGTGGCTGCAGCCCAGTGAGGGGGAGACTCACTCAGGCACCAGAGGAGCTGGAGGCCCGGCAGGATCTCAGCCAGTCTTGGCCATGCGGAGTCACTGGGGTCGAGGGCGTGGAGATCCAGATGCCTGCTGAGGCTTTAAGAGGCCATCAATTGAGCCATGTCAGTACCCTGACGGGACGGGACCTGAGCCGTGACCCCTCCCCTGACGGGACGGGACCTGAGCTGCGGCTCCTCACCGTGACAGGCGCGCCCGGGACTGTGACCCCTCCCCGGGTGGGGGACGGATCATGAGATGGCCTCCTTCCTCTCGCCGCAGGCCTCTGGGCTCTGGCTCTGCCTTTCTTTTCCGAAATATTCTGTCCCTTAAAGTGTGTTGTTCCCCTAAAGATGATCGACTTGGGACTGCTGCTGCACCCTGGCGCCTACTTCCGGGATCTGTGGAACATCCTGGACTTCATTGTGGTCAGTGGGGCCCTGGTGGCGTTTGCCTTCTCGTAAGTACCTGGGTCTGCTCTGCCTTGCTGGACTGCACCCCCAGAGCCGTGATGAGTGTGGGGAGGGGAGCAGGGCCCCGCCCGCTTGGGGCCGACTGTGGGGCTGGGAGGGCCTCAGGCTTGCCATCCCTGACACACCCTGTGGTTCTGAAGTTGGACAGGCAGGCTCTGCCTTAAGGTGTCTGCCTCTTGCATCCTGCAGAAGACTCCTGGTGCCCTGAGGAGGCTGCACTAGCTGGTCAGCCAGTGCAAGTGGGCGCAGCTGGGCATCTCCCGTAGTGGGGGGCTCCTCTGTTTTCTGTAGCTCCTAGTGAGCGACACTCAGCCCTGTTGTGGCTGGGCCTAGGTTAGCTCCCTCAGACCCTGCACGGTGGTGAGTGGGGGCTTGGGTGGAGCTGGGGGCAGATTCTGGGGAGGTGGTTGCTTACCTAGACGAAGACGTAAGTAAGCTCCTCGATGGACAGCTACCCTGAGGGCTGGGTCGTCTCTGAGCCCACGGGGAGACCGCCTCACTGACTCTCTTCTCTTTGTCTCCTGTTGCTGGACTCTCGGTAGGAGCTTCATGGGGTAATGCCTTCCCTCTGTCCCCTCACACTGCCCCACATCACAGCACGCTGCGACCCCACATGGGCCGCTCCATCGCCATGCCTCCCCCTGCTCACTTCCGCCACTGTCTGGGCTGCATGCTGCCAGGAGCCATGTCCCCGGCCACATGTCCCCACCTCACCCCTGGGGGCTGGGTTGGGGGCTGGGGCTGGGCATGGCCCCCCCTTGGTGAGCAGGGCATCCTGACTGAGTGCTGGAGGCTGGGCACCTGGGTCTGGAGGGCAGTGCCCACTCTGGGTGGGAGCTGTGTGACCCCAGCTGCCAGGATGTTGGATGTCCTGAGACACTTTCCCACTTGTCTCCTCTGGAAACAGGGCTTTCTTTGCTCTTTCCTTTCCACGCTTCCCTGAAATGCCCAGCATCTCTGACCCTCATTGTTATAGAACGAAATCCAGCCGAGTGACTCTGAAGGTCTGATTGGGCTTATTCAGTGATCTGTGAAACAGGCAGCATCCCATCTAGTAGTTAGGTAGGCTGTGCATGATGGGAGCTGTGTCAAATGGCAGGCCTTTATAGACAGGGGGCCAGACAAGGCTTAACCAGAGGAAAGAAAGGAGTGCTTCAGGCAGTGTCACCTCGATGGTGCTCACCAGGCGATTCCAGAAATTTCATTCCTGGGAAAGGTTAAAGAAAGTGAAAGTGAAGTCGCTCAGTCGTGTCTGCCTTTGCGACCCCATGGACTGCAGCCCACCAGGCTCCTCTGTCCATGGGATTCTCCAGGCAAGCGTGCTGGAGTGGCGGCCACTCCCTCCTCCAGGGAGAGATGAGACTGCAGTTGGGTCCTGTCTGCTCTCCTGGGGCAGGTGGTTCCACTTCGGCCCTGTGTCTTTTTATGCTCCCTTCTTCTCCTTCCTCACTTTCCTCCTCCTCCTTTCTCTCTCTCTTACCCTCCTCTTTGTTTTTTTAAACAGTTCTCCCCTTCTGATCAAACTGTCAACCCAACTGAGAGATGTGATAAACATTTTAGGTGTGTCAACTGTGCTGACTTAAAAACAGAAGGACAATGTGAGAGCTGCAAGTCAAGTTTTATTTGGGGCAAAATGAGGGCTATGTCGTGGGAGATGGCGTTTCAGATAGCTCTGAGACACTGCTCCAAAGAAGTAGGGGAAAGGTCAGTAAATGTGTGATTTTGGCGAAGGGGAACACGTGCAATCAAGCGCATACGTTTTGCAGAAGGTTTCTGCTGGTGATGAGGAGCAGCCGTCGCCACGGAGGGTTTCAGTGCTTGTCTAGATGTGAGGAGGTGCAAGAATTGGGCTCATAAAATCGACTCCTGGAAACCTCTGCCTGAAGAGCTGCTCTGCCAGTTTTTCCTGGAGCGCCGGGCCTCCTTTGTGCTCTCTACCTGGAATTCCTTTCAGGCAGGTGTTGAAAGTCAGCAGCTGCAGCAGCTCATGCTTTAACCCTTGCAGAGGCAGATGACAAGTGCCAGTTTGTAGCTGACATCTGAAAGAAAGTTTGCAACCTGTAAGTTGAGAGTTACCTTGTGTTTGGCTGACAAAACTGAGGACGTATGCCTGGGACACAACATCTCAGGTAACTCTGAGAGACTGTACCGAAGAGGCAAGGGGGGAGCCTGAGCCGCGATATGTAGGAGTTTTTGCAACAGAGACCTGGGAGTCAGAACATCGAGAGATTACTGTTGATTGAAGAAAGCCAGGCTTCTTAAGGAACTTAGTGCTTTCCTGTATGTGGGAAATAGAAGAGTCCGGGCTCACTGGGTGACGTGCACCTCAGCTCTCTGGGGCCAGCGTCCTGCGCTTCTCCTCCTGAGTCTCCTCGGGGTGTCCCATTGAGGGGGCCTGGCTCACTGCTAGATGGGGAGCATCCTGACTCCATCCCAAATTCCCCAAGGGCTCTCTGCCAGCTGCAGTGTGGTGGCTTCACGGGGCTCGCGGATGCGGCAGGCAGCGCTTTCTGTTCACAGGTGTTGGCACCGTGCTCAGCTCCCGTTGCGTAGTGTTCGCAGCTTTGGTTCTAGACATGGTCTCCACAGGCCGTGATGTATTTGCTTAACCCTTATGACATTCGCACAGATCACAGGTTTAGGGCTATAGTCTTCATGTTGGTCACTTTCTTTGCTGCTTTTCTGACATTCCAGTCAGAATGGAGACCACTCACTTAGTGGCTGTCAGCTACAAACATGTATTTAAAATTTTTGAGAGAATATGACAGACATATTAGGGGCATTATAAACAGGATAATTCCTAATGTTTGAAGTGTATTTTGGAGTGATGGTCCCCAGGTCATGGTCCCCTAATCAAAGAAAGATCCCATGAAGAAGTCACAGATTTGAGCCAAGTAGCTGGCTCCATGGTCTGACGTAACTGATTTTCAACCTCCCCAGAAGTGTTAATCCAGGTACCGTAGGTGGTGCTGGCCAAAGCATAGACAGCTTATTGCTCCGCTAAAGATAACCGAAGGCTATTCTGTTATTAGGACCAACCTTGGCCAGAGTCTGAGGCTGTCTCCTGGGAAGCTGATGTCTTAGCAGGGGACTCTGCAGTGTCTTCAAGAGTTAAGGGAAGGTTCTGGTCATATCTTGTGCATATTTGCTCCTAACCAAGTGATGGGCTTATTCACAGGGTTTACTGTGTTTACCCATTTGAGGCAGGGGTCACTTAGGTTTTCTAATGTATTTGGAAAGAGAATCTCCTCTCGTGAAATAAGGAGTCTCCCTAAATGTCTTGCAAAGACAGGTACTGCTGTGGGGTTTCCTAGCGAGTGGAAATAAATCAGATCTACCCAGTTGGGATAGATTGGAATCAGCCCTTGGCAGAGCAACAGGAATGAGACAGCCCCAGCCTTGGCGCTGGGGATCTGGGATTGGTCCAGCATAAGCCTGCTGACACCAGCAGGGCCTGGCCTGCTGGACACTGTCACAGGGGTCCTCTGAGGCCTGCTGCCCATCTCTGCTCCAGGAATTGAGGAACCAGTGTAGGGGATCAGACTAGAGAGGGGGATGCTGGGGCTTCTTCAGGTCTGAAGTATTTATTCAGGGTTCAAGTCCCTGAGGTTCACTGCCATCAGGGTAGCGAGGAAGACCTGGTGCAGTTTCTTCCAAGGAGATTTTGGGGCAGTCTTTGTTCTGATTGATTTCTAATTAGAGGGGTGGAAGAAAACTTGAAACATGAGTTTGTTAAGTCAGAGCCAGATATTTGAGGAAATGAAGAATTCAGGATCCAGACAAGTTTGTAGGTATATAGCAAACCCTCAAAAACAAGTATTAGGACTAGAATCTAATATCTATGGAGGGGCAAACATTTTTTCTCTCTACAATACTCCCTTTTTTTTAAAAAAAAACAAAGATAATCACAGTAAAAGTAATTTGTTTATATTAAACTTGGCCTGATTATTTATATAAGTGCTGCAAGAAGAGTGACTGATCATTTAAGTTCTTTTTAAGACTGCTTTGTTGCTGCTAATTTTCATAAGGAGTTTCAGACTGAACTCTCAAAAGCTTTCAAAGCCAGGAAACCAAGCCAAGGACATGGCCATCAGATTTTACCTGCAGCCCTTTGTCAGTCAAAGCCTTGGTCATATGGCCAGTGTTTCCAGTTGTGTCCTGTAGAAGGAGAATAGGTTCTTATTGAACTTATGCAGATAAATATATTGTCATGGAAGTAAGAATACTCACTGAAATACTCTGAATTCTGAAGGAATCAGGGAGAAAAAGTAAATGTTTTATCTCTGTTCACAAAGGTATATCTTACCAAATTGTTGATAGCTTAGGGGACAAGATTTCTTAACATCTGGAAGAACATTAATGAACCAGCAATATTTTAGACACATAATCCTAACAATCATAGTCACCCTACATACCACTTTTACAGTTTTGTGGAAGTCTCCCCACCAGTGTCTCTGTGTAACTGGAGTCATGTTAAATGCCCTGTGGTGGATGAAAGGTCAGTGGGGTTTGCTGTGGAGCCAGGAAGAACCAGGCAGCCACCTGCTAGTCTGCTTCAGTGCTCCTGAGGCAGGAGCAGACGCTGCCGTGTTGCAGGAGCAGATGCTGCCGTGTTGCCAGGGCAGACGGCTGGCAGTGGAGAGGGGGCCCCACCCACGTTTGCCACAGCCTTGATAGGTCCTGCTGCTGTTGCCTTTGCATAGCAGTCAGCCGGGCGCTTCCTGACATCAGGCGCAGTCCTGGTGGTGTGAACCCTTCCTCCCTCCACCAGCAGGGAAAGGCAGGCAGGCCAGCCCTTCCAGAAGACTCCATGGTGATGGGCATGGGTCTGCACTGCTCATAGACTTGCACGTGCTGCCTGGGCTGGGGCTGCCGTTCTGGAGCCCACCTACCTTTACTCCCACTGGGGCCTTGGCATGGTGTTTGGAGGAGTCTGGAGTGGGGTGGGTGGGAGTGCTGAATGATGGGATCTGGGGTGATGAGCTCTTCCTGCCCAGAAGCTCAGTTCTCCCTGGATACCAGGTGCCACTGGCCTGGCCCCAGGCCTTGTCCCCTCAGGCAGCCTGTTGGGGGAGATGCACTGGCCTGAGGCGTCTTCAGGACCAAGGCTACCCTGTCCCCAGTCCTCTGGGCACAGATGTGCACCCTACCTGTCTACATGGGTGGCTTCTCCCTTCTAGAGGCTCCAAAGGGAAAGACATCAGCACCATCAAGTCCCTGAGGGTCCTGCGTGTGCTGAGGCCACTCAAGACCATCAAGCGGCTGCCCAAGCTCAAAGTGAGAGTCTGGAGTGGGGCCTGGAGGGGGGTGGGGGCTGCGTGTGCGCATGTGCACCCATGTGTGTACACGTCTATAGGTGGACTTCGCGTGTGTGTACGTGTGTGTACACACGTACGTGCAGGAATGCATTGCGGGGTGCACATGTGTATCTTGCCTGGCCCCCTGCAGCTTCCCGTGTTGGGTGGGGATGAGCATAGCTGAAGGGAGGCCCCCACGAGGGAGGCCCTCTGTTGTGTGCATGGGATGGGTTCTCAGCTCTGTGACCATGTCCGAGGGGGCTCCTTCTCTGCACGTCTTGTGAGGCTGTTCCTCCACTCGGGCACCCACACGACCGAGTGTTCCCTCAGCAGCTGTGGTGCAGGGGTCAGGGTCACAGAGGTCAGGGTCACAGAGCAGGGGTTGGGGAATATGGCTTAAGAACTGTGCTGCAGTCTAATTGTTGCTGAGCTTGTGCTTAAATTCACTTAATCCTCCAAGACTGTACAGTAACATGTTAGGAGAACCTTTGACCTGCAGGCCGTGGAGACACTAAGTGATGTGAGGTTCTGGGGGTGGTTTGCTTAGAGCCCATGTTGAAGGGGCAGCTCAAGGGTGACTGAGGCACCAGGGCCAGGGCTGCCAAGGCAGCTGCCCACGTGTGGAGTGTGCCCCGCAGGGCCCCGAGAGCTGGTTGCGGATTGGCCTCTGTGCACAGCCAGCAACAACCAGACCAGGTGGCAGGGAGCGGCTCACTGGAGAACAGGTGGCCTGGGCAGTGGGAGCAGCTGGGAGTCCCCTCTGGCCCACGCACGTGCCCCAAGCCCTGCCCTGAGCTGGCCTCATGTCGCTGGTTGTCTGCCCCATCCCGAATGCACTGCCCTCAGCCTAGCCCTGTGCCTCCCCTCCAGGCTGGCCCGAGGCCTGGCTCAGGGGCCTAACGCTGGCCTCAGCCCCAGGCTCTCCGTGGTGTCGGGCCCCTGCCCACACCGCCTCTTCCAGCACCTCCTGCCCACCCTTCCGGTCCAGGAGGGCCCTCCTGGTCCCCAGTCCAGACCCTGCTGGGTCCCGGGCTGGCCCCGCCCCCTCACAGCGCTGCCCCTCCCCAGGCTGTGTTTGACTGTGTGGTGAACTCCCTGAAGAACGTCCTCAACATCCTGATCGTCTACATGCTCTTCATGTTCATATTTGCTGTCATCGCGGTACAGCTCTTCAAGGGGAAGTTTTTCTACTGCACCGACGAGTCCAAGGAGCTGGAGCGGGACTGCAGGTGAGCCGGGCCCCTCCGCGGCCCCCGGGGCCGTGCCTGGGCCCTCCCTGCCTGCACACCTCAGGGAGCTCAGTGCGGCCTCTGCTGGACGCTGTGTCAACCCTCAAGATCCAGGCTGGGCCCTAAGGTTGGGGGCCGCCCCAGGGCTGAAACCACGTCCTCATCTCTGGGGCCTCGCGCCCCGGCTGAGCAGACCAGAGGAGTGCCCTCAGGGAGGGGCGGGGGGACGGCTGGTGCCTGGTGAGCACTGCCCTGGGCTTTGCACGCAAAGGGAACCGGGCGCTCTGTGTGCCGCTGCGGCTGTCAAGGCCTCTGCTGCTGTGGCCCCGGTGGGCTCCCTCCCCTGACCGTTGGATGTCGTCCTTTCTGTCGTCAGACCTCGCCGAGTGCATCTGCCTGCCTGTTGGTGGGCACGTGGGTCGTCCCCACGCTTGGGCTGCTCTGGCCGCTGCTGCTTTCAGTCTGTGTGCAGCTGCTGCTGTGCGCAGGTGCTCTCGTCTCTCTCGAGGATGAGCCTGGAGGTGGGGTTGTTGGGCTGCGTGGTGATTCTCTTTGTCAGTTTCAGGAGCTGCCAAACTGTTTCCTACCAACAGTGTCTGAGAGTTCTGATTTCTTCACGGGCTTGCCAGCGCTGTTATTTTCCTTTTAAGAAGTGTAATTGTAGCCACTTTAGTGGGGATAAAGTGGTGTCTCATTGTGGTTTGGTTTGCATTTCCTTGATGATTCGTGATGTGGAGCCTCTTTTCCTGTGCCTATTGATAATTTGATGTCTTCTTTGCAAAAATATCTATTCAGGTCTTTTTTCCATTTTTAAAATTGAAATGTTCATCCATTTTATAACTGATTGTAATAGTTGTTAGTATAGTGCTGATAGAAAGCCCCTTATCAGACAGACGGGTTTCTGTCTTTAGTGCCATTTTGAGTGCTGATGATTTCCTTTGAAAGACAGAGCTTTCCATTTTGACGAAGTCCGATTTCTCTATTTTTTCTGCGGCCCCCTATATTTCCTTCTAAGCGTCTTACAGAGTTACTGCTCACATCTAGGGCTTTGGTCCATTTTGATTCAGTTTGTACACATGGGGTGAGATGGGCGTCCGCATCCGTATTCTTGCCTGAGGACACCCAGTGGTTTCAGCACCATCTGATGGGGAGACCAGTCTTTCTCCCCTGGACGGGCGACCTTTTCCAAAGGCCCGTTGACTGGAGACGCGGGGGCTTGCCTGGACCCTTCGCCTCTGACCTCGGGCTCCCTCTGCGCCCCCACCCCTAGGGGCCAGTATCTGGACTACGAGAAGGAGGAGGTGGAAGCTCAGCCGCGGCAGTGGAAGAAGTACGACTTCCACTATGACAACGTGCTCTGGGCCCTGCTGACTCTGTTCACCGTGTCCACCGGCGAAGGGTGGCCCATGTGAGTGCTGCCTGGCTCCTCACGGCTGCTCAGGCGAGAGAGAGGGGCAGCTGGGGTGGGGAGCTCAGACTCTGCTCCTGTCACTAAGCAGATACGCCCTAGGCTCTGTGCTCACCGGTGAGAGGAGGCCCTCCCTCTGGGAGTGGGCAGCCTGGAGGAGGCGGAGAGTAAGCCCAGAGCACAGTATCATGAGCTCCTAACAATCCTCGCTCGGCGGCAGGGCACCGGAGGGAAGAGGAGCTGGCCGCTGGCCTCGTTAAGGGGAGCCTGAGGGCGGCGTGTGCTCAGTGCCACCCTGGATGGCAGGGGCTTCCTTTAGGGCTGAGAGGGCCCCCCCTCAGAAGGTAGGAGCGATGCTCTGCCAGGAGACTCTGCTGAACCCAGGGCTTCCCGACCACAGGTGAAGCAGGGTATGGGTAGGTGACCTGGTGTGGGATGGGAGAGAGCTGGGCAGCGCAGGACTGCGGGGCCTCTCCCGCTTCTCCTTGTAGGGATGGGACCTCAGGCAGCCAAGGCCCCCTCCTGGGGGTCCCCAGCAGCCCTGAGTACAAGCCCTTTGTCGGGGGCAGCCCGCTGCTGGGAGACACGGCTCTCCTGGGGAGCAGGCCTGGCCGTGCCTGGCTCCGCCCCCGGCTCAGCCACGGAAGCCCCCGTGACGCGGTCCCGTCTTTCCCCGGGCCACGCCCCCCTGGGCCCTGACGCTTGGTGTCGGCTCTCGGCCAGGGTGCTGAAGCACTCGGTGGACGCCACCTACGAGGAGCAGGGCCCGAGCCCCGGCTTCCGCATGGAGCTGTCCATCTTCTACGTGGTCTACTTCGTGGTCTTCCCCTTCTTCTTTGTGAACATCTTTGTGGCCTTGATCATCATCACCTTCCAGGAGCAGGGGGACAGAGTCATGTCTGAGTGCAGCTTGGAGAAGAACGAGGTGGGACCCCCTGCGTCTCCATCTCCAGGCAGCTCCCTGGTGGGCAGTGTGGTCAGGGCCCTTGGGCCTCCCTTCCGTGTGGGGACCGCTGGCCAGCATGGGCTGGGGGCGCTGCCTGGAGAAGGCCTTCTCTCACTGGGGCTCTGTGTGTGGCTGGGGGAGGGCGTGTGCAGGGGCCTCAGGGGGTCCAAGTCCTCACTTCTCCTCTCTCCCTCGCAGAGGGCTTGCATCGACTTTGCCATCAGTGCCAAACCCCTGACGCGGTACATGCCCCAGAACAAGCAGTCGCTCCAGTACAAGACGTGGACGTTCGTGGTCTCACCGCCCTTTGAGTACTTCATCATGGCCATGATAGCCCTCAACACGGTGGTGCTGATGATGAAGGTGCGTGGGGCCTGCACGGTGGACTGGGGGCGCCCGTGGACATGGGGCTCGACTCCAGCCGTGTGGAGGGCCCGCTTCTCCTGGGGCGCAGGCAGCAGTGATACCACCCTGAGCACCGGTCAGCTTGGGTTGCCTACGTAGCCCTGACTCCCTGGTTGTCCATGGGCTGAGAGCGTAAGAAGGTTCTGGAGGACACGGGGGGAACAGGGAGGGGTGTCCCAGCGTGGCAGGTGTGTCTGCCCACTGTGCTCTGACACGAGGTCTTCAGGAGCCCCGTGGGGTGTGTCGGGGCAGCGGGTCCACGGCCAACAGCACCTTTCCCTTGGCAGTTCTACGACGCGCCCTACGAGTACGAGCTGATGCTGAAGTGTCTGAACATCGTGTTCACGTCCATGTTCTCCATGGAGTGTGTGCTCAAGATCATCGCCTTTGGAGTGCTGGTGTGTGCCTTAGCCCCTCCTGGCCTTTTGGTGTCTGGGTTCTGGCCTGCCCTCTGTAGGGAACCTTTGGGTGTCCATTGTTTGGAGCTGGGATTCCCTGAACCCCCAGAGCACATATGACCCTGAAGGGGCCCCAGGGAAACGATTGCCAGGTTCTGCCCCACCTCTGCCCCCACCCTATTCCTGGAGGGGAGGGGATGTGTGGCCTTGTGCTCCGCCCACCTGCCCACGAGGGAGCCCATGTATCCTCTGCTACCTTCTTGACGAGAGGCCACCTCCTACAGCTTGTCTGCAGAGCCTCCCCACCCCCGCCAGCCCAGCACTAACTGCCCTTCTTTCTCTCCAGAACTATTTCAGAGACGCCTGGAATGTCTTTGACTTTGTCACTGTGTTGGGAAGTATTACTGATATTTTAGTAACAGAGATTGCGGTGAGTAGCTCTCCTGCCCCTGCAGGCCCTGCGTGGTCTCCCCACTGTGCCTCCAGGCCTGGGGGTTAGCTCCTCCTCAGAGGATGCTTCCCCACGAAGCTCCTCCCCAGAGGCGAGTTTGGGGGCTGGGTGTCCTGTAGGCAAATGCTTTATCTTGGGTAAGAAATTGGTTCCCAGAAGGTCTTCCAGGCTGACGGCCTGAGAATCACCTGGGAGTGTAAGTGACCGGGAAGAGAAGGATCTTGTGATTTCATGTGCGTCTAATACGTGTGCACCTGACAACTGGTTCCCCAAAATACAACTAAAGCCGATAAGGATTTGGAGTATTTTAAAATATCAGGCTTGTTTTACATACGTGCGTGTGGGTGCACGCACACATGCTGAAGATTCTAGTTCTTACTAAAATGCATGGATTGTATCTGAAAACTGACTGAGGGCTGGAGCATGAACATGTCTCAACAAATTTGAAATAATCTGAGTCATAAAGCGGTGTTCTCTAAGCACAACAGATTGATAGAATCAAAGACAGAAACATCTATATCAGTGTTTCTTAAGGGAATTCCCTAGGAACAGACAGTGAGGTGAGGGTTCTTGTAAAAGTTATGTTTTAGGACATGTTCCGAGACAGAACCGTGGGGGAGAGCTTTGAGGAGGTGGGTGGGGAGAGAAGAACCAGAGGGGCTGAGGTTCCAGCTCCATGTCAGGTGAGCTGGATCGTCCCCTAGAGGCTCTGGAGACAGAGTGGGTCACAGCTCAGAGCTGCAGAGTTCTGTGCCCACCAGGCCTCGGCTCAAGGCTTGCCTGGGGTGTGGATTCCCAGGTACCCGAGTGCCCTGAGGCAGGTAAAGCAGGCTCCCGCCCCCTGTGCTGCTGGGCCTAAGGGCCACGTGCAGGGCGGGGGTGTCTGCTTGCAGCCCTGGCCCCACCCGGCTCTGCCCACACTCCACGTTGGGTCCTGTCTCTGGCTTCAGGTGGTGCTGGTCGTGACCTCAGGGAGGAGGGGGTTGATGGGAGAAGGAACAGGGCGCCTACGGTTGCCACGGGGACCCACGTCATCGTGGGGTCTTTGCTGTGGCCAGCCCTCTGCTGCTCCGGTTGGTGGTCGCACCGAGTGAGACAGTCTTCACGCTGTCCCGCCAGGGCCCCGCTCGCTGTGCCTGTGGTGGCTCTGGCTGCCACGATGCTTCAGGCACAGTTCAGACTGGTCCCAGAGACTTCTAGAAAGGCCCCCGGGAGCCCCTTGATTTCCAGACAGACTTCTCCCTGCCCCGTGCAAGGGCAGCTCTGCCCCTCGCACCTTGGCTGAAGAGCCCAGAGTCGCAGGAGCCTCGGTGGCCTCCTGGGTCCCATGGAGGAGGCTGTCCCCGCCTGTTCGAGTCAGGGCCCCTAGATGTGCCTCACCTGAGTTCGTGGGATGGTGGCGCAAAGCCCCCCTGGGCTCCTGTGGGTGACAGGGGCCGCCTCTGCTTTGGCTCCTTGTTTCCTAAATCCATGCATTTTTTCGGGTTGGGCACCCGGTATATCTGTCGGCCATACGTTCATCTTGAAGGACAGCCCCACCATCCCAGTGTCTTTTCTGTGCCTGCAAGAGGCTGTCCCAGCATTCCACCTGGCCGACACCTGAGTGATGTGGAGGCTGACGTGCTAGCAGGTCCTGGGCCTCACGCCCTATTGGCCCTCCTTTCTCCTCCTAGTGGATGTCCTGTGGAGTCTCGTTCTGGTGCGTCTCTGACGCTAGTGTATCAGCCAAGGCAGGCCTGACCCGAGGTGCGAGTGGTCCCTGTTGAGACCCGTCACTGCTGTTTCCAGGTGAAAGTTTCCCACCAAGTGACTGCTGGCAGCACCAAGTACAGCTCTCCTCAGGGGCCTGGAGGTGGCCTCTGCTTGTAACGGGCAGGTGTTCAGTAGCGGCCGTGGCTGTATTAGCTTTGCTAAGGAGGAGCCTGGCTGTTGGGCCCAGGCACAGCCTTCCCCCGAGCTGTCTCAGTCCCTGCCTTTGTGGGTCTGCCGTGTGAGTGGGGGCTGGTGACGGGCCCTGCTGACACCTGTCGGCCGCCGCATCCAAGGCACATGGGGTTTAGCGCCTCTGTAGCTGGGGGTGCCGGGGTGGATGTTGGCACATGACACATAGTGTCCGTTCCCAGGTCCAGCCGGTGCCTCTGCCCCAAACCTTGTTCCCTCCAGAGGCCTGAGCAAGCTGGAGTCCTTGCCTTATCACAGACACCTCCTTCCCACACACACACACGCACACGCACACGCACACGCGCACGCGCACACGCACACACGCACACACGCACGCGCACACACGCACACACGCACACGCACACACGCGCACGCGCACGCGCACACGCACACGCACATGCACACACGCACACACGCACACGCGCACGCGCACACGCACACGCCATTGTAGACTGGGCATACCACTCAGAGCTCTGCCTCAGGCTGTCTCTTGGGGGCCCTGCCTGGGGCTCTGCTGAGGCATGTACTGGCATATCAAGCCAGTCCCTCCATAACCAGGTTTTGCGTGTTACTGCCCAGTTTTAGTGACCATCCCACGACGTGCTGGGAAAGGGTGCCCTGAGAAGAGACCTGTGTGACAGAGGCGGGAGGCTGGGCTGGGCCTTCCTGTCACGTGACTGTGGCCTCTAGACTTGCACCCGTGTGGCCCCAGATGTGGCGTGTCCACTGTGCCCTGGGCGGTTGCTGGGCCTGCAGCACATGGCTCGTGAGGGCAACTTTGGTGCTATAGGTACGGCGTCTCATGGTCAGACAGTCTCTGCAGGGCCTTGTAGCCAGGCGTGACGTCTCTGCAGATGACGTAGATCTTTGCTCCAGGAGCCTCGGTGACTGTATTGACTTTCATGTGGGGGC
This sequence comes from Capra hircus, assembly GCF_001704415.2. Taxonomy (NCBI): domain Eukaryota; kingdom Metazoa; phylum Chordata; class Mammalia; order Artiodactyla; family Bovidae; genus Capra; species Capra hircus. The sequence continues at coordinate 105,403,002 of NC_030818.1, read as the reverse complement.
TCCGAGGGCCTCACACAGGTGTTTATCTACCACAGATATCCCTAGCACCATGGGGCCTGCTGGGGCTTGTGGCCTGAGTGGCAGGCTCGCGACGCTGCAGTGTGGGCCTGCTAGAGAGCCTCCTCTTGCTCTGAAACCCAGGAGCTTTGAGTCACCTGATAAATGGGAAACAGCAGTCTTTCTTTAGTGGTGCGTGCTATCTCCCGGACCCACAGGAGTCTTCCAAGAGTTGGAGGCGTGAGGTCCAGCCTTGGGGTCCATGTTCAGTCATGGCTCACACCAGTGGGTTATAACAGTCTTGTCACTAAATCTCCCCCTAAAACATGGGGAAAGACCATTTTAACCTTAAATATGTTCTAGAGAGTGGAAGAGGGAGCATTTCCTAACTAGCTGTGTGAGGCTACATCATGCAATGCCTTGAGTCTTGACATCAGAAACGTTAAAAAGAGGGTGAGAAAGGAAGATCATAGTCCACCCTCACTCACAGATGCGGAGCGCAAACCAGCGTGCAGGCAGGCCAGACCCCGCACTGTCCTGGAGGAGTGCAGTCAGGGCTATCCCAGGAACAGCAGGCTCCACAGCAGAAAGTCTGCCACTGTAATGTACATGAACAGGTCAAAGGACTCTGTTAATAAGCCGGTCACAGTATGCAGAAAAGATTCTCAAAAAAATTCAGATTTTATTCATGATGAAAATTAGTGTGTGTTAACTTGATGAAGAGCATTCACCAAAAAGTCCTATGCAAGTATCTACGGTGGTGAAATTTGGAAAGAATTCCCTTTAAAATCAGAAAAGGACAGTGATGTCTGTGACCACTACTTCTTTTCAACACTGACCAATACACCAACAGTCCAGTAAGCTGGATGTCAGCTCGTAAGAACAGATTTCTGTCTATTTTGCTCATTGCTGATTCCAGTGCTTTAAATAGTACCTGACAGTTGGCAGGTATTCATAGATACTTATCGAATGAATAAGACAGAAAAAATAAAGTGAATATTTAAGTTTCAGAAGAGGACTAAGTAAACTGCCATCAGTCAAAGATGGCATACCGTCTGTGGATGAAATCTAGGATAATCTAAAACTAATTACGCGTGAGATTGCTCAAGAGAGTGTATTGCATTTCGTTACAACGTCAGCACTCCCGATGCTAAACCTAACAAGGTGTGTGTGCAGGATCGCTTTGTGCAGAATTATCAAACGTTACTAACAGGTGTTAAAGAAGGCCTGAATAGATGGAGTCGTACGTCACGTTAAGAAGTGTTAATGTCATAGAGATGACAGTTTTCCCCAGTTGATCTACAGACTCAATGCAGTTTCAATAAAAATACCAATTATTTTGCTTTTCCTTTTGTTTGTCTCTTTTTATGCAATTTGGCAAGTTGTTTTTAACATTTATAAGAAAAAGAAAGGCTCGCAAATGGCCAAGATACTTGAGAAGAAGGTGCTGCTGGGGGGCTGTGGTGGGGAGGCTGCTCCTGACAGTGAGGAGACATCCTGGAAAGTTGTAGCAATTAAAACAGTGTGGTGTTGGCATAGGAATAGCTCAAGAGCCTGGACACAGACTCAGTTGTGTTTGGAAACTTGGTGTGTGACTCCCTGTGGGCATAACTGATGAACAACACAGGGGAAAAGAGAGATTGGATCTTGGTTCATACCATTCACAAAAATACGCAAATGGACGAAAAAACTCAAATGTAAGAGACAAGACTTTAAGAGTCTTAGAGGGAGATGCGAGAGGTTATCTCTAAGACCTTGAGATGGGGATGATTGTTAAGCAAAATATATGCAAAGTACCAGCCGTAACTGGAAAAAATTGTGTAAAATGAAGGTTTTGTTTCTCAAAAGGAGGAATGCCAGTCCATGAGCAGGGAAAGCAGAGTCACATCACACTCCTTCATGTGTGTGTGTTAAGATCTTTGTGCGGTGCCTGTCGTGTGCTCAGCACTGTCCTAAGTGCTGGGACAGATGAAGCTCCTGTTTCATCCTAGTGGGCAGGACACACAGTGTCAGTGACTCGGGGGGAGACAGAGCAGAGGGCGTGAGGACTGGGTGCTTGTGTGTCGCTGAGGCGCGGCTCCAGGCAGCGAGCTGGGCTCACGAGGAAGCAGAGCCGATCCAAGCTGGGGGCAGCAGAGGCCCCCTCAGGGCTGAGGGGGTGGGCACGGGGGCTGCACAGGGAAGGCTGTGCAGTCAGTAGAGCTTGGCTTTTCTTCTGAGTGAGACGGGAGGACTTGGAGGGTTTTGTGAGGAGCGACACGATCTGGCTTTTAAGACCACAGCCCTGGTGGCTCTGTCGAGACGTGTGTGCAGGTGCACGCGGAGGCTGTTTTAGCTGGGTTGTCCTAGAAACAGACCTGAGACAAGGGTGTGGTTCAAGTTGCTATCTGGAAGCGAGTGGGAAGGAAGGTGGGCAGCTTGTGGAAGGTGCTGGCAGGTTAGCTGCTGTTCTATCCCTGGGCATCCCCACCAGGCATTGTCTGCCACAGGTAGAGGGGCCAAAGAATCACTCTATATTGGGCTTCCCCGGTGGCTCAGTGGTAACGAATCTACCTCCCAGTGAAGGAGGCCCGGGTTCAATCCCAGGAAGATTCCCTGGAGAAGGAAATGGCAACCAACTCCAGTATTCTTGCCTGGAAAGTCCCATGGACAGAAGAGCCTGGCAGGCTGCTGTCCATGGGGTGGCAAAGAGTTGGATGTGACTTAGTGATTGAATAACAACTCATCATTTATTGATGTTAGGCCTGGGAAAGCTTTCAGGAACAAAGATATCAGCTCTGACAACTGGATATTGGGCCACAGAAGATGTGTCTGTGGCCCAGCATTACTGCCATGAGCCAAGAGTGGAGCTGGGGGGCTGGGGAGCAGTGAGACGTGGTCAAGTTCTGGGTGTAAGTTCAAGGTAGAGCTGTAGATGAGTCAGATGGGAGTGTGAGGGATGAAGCAAGGATGGCATCAGAAGTTTTATCTGAGCGCTTGGAGAAGTGGTCGGTCTTTCATTGAAAAGGGAGAAAATTGTGAGGAACAGGTTTTCTGAGGATGGTCCGGCTGCACTTAATCCATGTTAGAGTTCAGTCCGGCTGCCCTCCCTGGAGTCGTCCGTGGGCAGCTAGAGGAGACTCGGGCCAATAGTGTAAGCCTGGGAATTGTGAGCCTGTAAGATGGGATGGTATGAGATCCACGGGAGCAAAGAGTGTGAGACACACACACAGTGACCAGGGCTGGAGGGCAGAGGCCTTGCAGACTCCGGTGGAGGTTAGTGTCCAGAGTGTGCAAGGCTCTTCTGTGAGCCGAAGGTATAGTTGGGCATCTTACAGAATAGAAGACATAAATGGCCATGGAAAGATGCTCAACCTTATTTGTAATCAAAGAAATACAAAGTGAAATGGCACCGAGATGCCATTTCACACCTACTGGTTTGTCAAACAGAACTTCCGATGTTGCCAGCGGTGGGTGAGGATGTGGACGCTGCTGCTGGGTGTCTGGGAAGGTCGGGCATGTCTGTAGCTACACCCTCCGGGGTGCGGGTGTGCAGGGTGCCTGAGCGGATGCGCCTGGAGACGGTTTTACTCTGATGCTCAAGGCAGTGTCTGCAGCAGCGGTAGCAGCAGAAGTGGTGTGCTGACACAGTGGGTGACGTCCTCATCGAGAGGGTGCCCCTCAAGTCGGTGTTTGCTCAGGGCCAGAGCCTAAGCTCGCCTGAGCCCGAGGGGCTACATACAGTCTAATCCCATCACAGAGTTAGGGAAAGACAAGTGTAGCACATTTTAAGAGTTTGGGCTAAAACAGTAAAGAAAAGCAATTATTAACAACAGTTAAGTGTAGTTACTACATCTGGTGGAGGAGGGCATGGCAACCTACTCCAGTATTCCGGCCTGGAGAATCCCCAGGGACAGAGGAGGCTGGTGGGCTACAATCCCCGGGGATCGCGGAGCCAGACACAGCTGAGTGACTAAGCACAACCACATCTGGGGAAGAGAGAGACAGGAAGGGCTTTCAGAGTAACGGGGACGTTCTAGTTCTTGAGCTGGATGATGAATATATGGATGATTTATTACCTTTATTTAAAATGCGTGTGTGTATGTATATAATTACACATATTCTTTTGTTTACATGAGGTGTTTCATGGTTTTGAGAAGTTAATGATTCAGGCTGAAAGCTGAGAGCTGCCGTTTTAACAAAAGAAACAAGGTTGTTTGTTTTGCCAGCCGTTGGCCTTGCAGTACGGTCTGGTTGCCACCCGTCCACTGTGTGTGGGCTTCCCACTCAGAAACGGTTCCCCCGTGTGGTTTTTGACGGGTGCTCTGCTTCCCTGGACACAGGAATCTTTATTCTCCTGGAAAAAAGGATCCAAACACTGGGCTTCCAGCTGCAAGGGCACAGCCCCGGGGCTTGGGTGCGTGTGTGCCTCGTCAGCAGTGGGTGGTGGCTCAGGCGGCTAGTGTTATAGACGTGCTGTCTCCCAGGGATGCCTCTCCAGAGAGAGGCCCTGCAGCTGCTGGACACTTGAGGGGCAGCTTGCAGATGTTCGAGACCCTCCAGGGCAGCCTCCCTCAATCCTGCACACTCAGCAGGTCTGGTGGGAGTGCTCAGAATCCGCCTGGTCTCAAAGCTCAGCTGCCCAGCTGCTGCTGATTTCCGAGGGCAGTCTTCTTGCTGTTCTGCCTGGAGGCGGAAAGATGAAAGCAAGCCACCCTGTGGATTTCCGTGTTGTTTTCCTTTCTCCATTTGTAGTCACTTCATTTGTTACTTTGTGGACGCACTTTTTTTTCCTGAGGCAAAAATATGAGTGTCAGTTGCCACCCCCAACTTAAAGTCACATAGAACAACAGCCTTAATAACCAGGGCCGCATAGAGAGAGTGCTCCAGACCAGCGTGAAACTGACATTGATTTCTTTGCCTGGAATAAAAAAATAAGTGTCTGTGAGTCATCTTTGGATTTGCATTACAAACAAATGCAAATGACGCCTCTGTCTGCGTAACCTACAGATTTCAAACGTGTTTTGATTTGGTTCATTTTAAGCAAAATATGCAGTTTACCAAAATCCTAAAATTTTCCAGTGAAGTATTCAGAGTTTGAGTTTTCGCTTGTGTTGATGACTCATTTTCTCTTTTGTTTTCTGTTTTTGTTCTTGATTTACCCTAACCTACCTGCTGACTCACGCCACCCAACCAACATACAATGCGAAAACCATGTCTCCGTCTGTATGTTGCGCGCCTGCTGCTCAAACATCCCAATTTGTAAATAACACGCAAATATCCATCCATGAAAACATCACGTGTAGGAAACGGTTGGTTTCGTGACTTATACAGTTCTTGAAGCTCTCTGCTTGCGCTGCTGCCCTTTTCCTCTGCTTCCTGTCACCCTCACCACCGCCCTCCTGTGCTCAGAGCCCAGCTGTACCCGCCCCCTCTGGCCTCTAGCGCGCTCTCCGTGGCTCCTGGGTCCAGCAGGGCCTTCTGAGGGCCCTCAGGGGCCACTTGATCACAGGAACTGGCCTTGGGCCAAGGGAGGAGATAGGGGCTTCTGAGTGGGAGGCAGGTAAGTGTCGAGACGGAGTCAGAGCTGGGGGCTTGCTGGATGCGAGGGTGGACCTGCTCCCCGTAAAGTCCACGGTTTCTGCCGCGTAGCCATCTCCCTTCTGTCTACCTCTGTTGGCCAGCAGACCAGGTGGGCTTGGGTCCACCTCTGATGAGGTCTCCTGTCGGGTCCTTCCTGGACAGACCTTCCGTGGAGGCCTGGCTGGGGGGCACGAGCCTTGGGGGATTGTCCTGACTGAGTAGGAAGAGGGCCTTTGCCCCAGGAGGCAGCGGAGAGCTGGGCCTCCATCCAGCACTGTGGATTCCCGTGTACCCTGGTCAGCGAGCTTGTGTGGAGCCCGTGCAAGTGGTGTGGACAGCGCCTCCTTCCGGTCTCAGGAAAATCTGAGGGAGCGTGGGGATGCTGGAGCCGAGGCCTTGGCTAGAAGGTCATGCAAAGAGCAGATATTTCAGATTCCTGAACAGAAAGTGAGTGTGGTGAAGCGGTTCACAATCGGAGCAGAAAAGCTTGAGTTTTGAGAAAAAGACTTTTAAGCCGCAGAAGTGCCAGGCTGCATCTTTAGCACGGGCTCTGCTGGTGTCGTCAGGCCCTGGCTGAGCAGAGCAGGCCCCTCGGGCTTACTCCTTTTCTCTCTGTCTCTCCTCCTGTCTCCCCCATCATCAGTCCCCTCGAGAACGAAGCTGAGTAGGAAAGCAGCTTGTTCCCTGTGCGGCTGCACCTCCTCCCCAGCACGTGTGGGGCCCCTGGCACGTGCGCACAGCCTGAGGGGGAGCCCCTTGTTCTGCTGTGAGTCTGCCCAGACGCAGTGATGTGCTTGGACACAGGAGGTGAGGGCCTTGGCCTGGGCCCCGCTTGTCTTTGTGGCTCCCATCTCAGTTTTCTCGATGATTCCTCACCCCCAGGCGTGACGCCCTAACACCGCCATCGTGGGGAGGAGGAAGCAGGCGCTCAGTGGAGCTGGGGACCAGTGTCCCCTCAGTGCAAAGCAGCTGCTGCGTTGAGGGGTGCAGCATTGACCTTTCCGGCTCAGAGGCAGGGGCGACGAGGGGGCCTGACGTGAAAGCAGGTGTGTCTGCTCCAGGGTGCAGCGGAAACCGTGGACTCTGGGGGATGGGGAAGGCTGTGTGCACCTCCAGGGGGTTGGTGGAGGCCAGGGGTAACCGTGCTCAGCCATGGGGAGGCCGCCGTGTGCTCGCTGCCCCCACTGCCCAGCATGCGGCCCGCGTGGTGGTGTCTGGCGGCTCGTGCTCTGGGTGCAGTCATGCTGCGCTCAGGCCATCACACTGCTTGCGGCATCTGTAGCTGCCTCACCACCCTCCTTCATGACTCTCTAGGGCTGTCTGTCTGTTGGCAACCCCGCCCTCTCCGAGGTGCCCACTGGAGCCCCGAGGAGAAAGTCTGGGAGGATGGGTGGCGCCTGGGTGTCAATGGGAAGTCTTATGTGGCTGAGCTCTGTGTCCAGGGACTTGAATGGACAGCACCTTCCTCTGTCTGCTCTGGTATCCGTCCCTTCTTTATTACCCAGAAGACTATTTCCTCCCAGTATTTTCAGGGAATCATCTTGTCGTGCCAGTTGCCTGAGCAAAGCGCTTTTGTCCTGGCCCCTCCGGAGCCACGTGCGCAGGGGGTTTCAAAGTGAAGAAGCTTGAGGGGGCAGCCCCCCGCCCTTGCTATGCTTCACTGTCTGGTGCAGAGGGCTCCCCGACACCGTGAACAGTCCCCCTTCCGACCTCCTGAGAGCGCCGGCTCACCGGAGAGTCCTCGAGGCCCAGGGGACTCAGACAGAGAGTGTGGGTGTATCTCATCTGCCCTGTCTGCCCTGAGGGTCTCTTTCCCCAGCACAAGCTAGTGAGGGAGCTGCAGGCAGATGAGAACACCCTCCAGGATCACGTCCCGAGGTCCACTCTGCCTTCTTGCTGATCTGGGCCACAGTCAGCCCTTCTGTTCCTGCGAACTGCCCTGTCCCCCTGTGGCATTGCCTGAAACTCGGCACCACCCCGAGAGTAGCTTATGTCCCTCACCAGCAGACAGTCCAGAGTCCCGGGTGGAAGTAAAGAAGCCAGCCCCGGAGATGAGGCAAGCAAGGGGTGGAGTGAGGCCTGTCCCCTGACGGACGCCTCGCCCCAGCCAAGATCAGATGGGCAGCCCTGGAGTAGGCCGCCGCTCCTCCTAGGCCCTGGCACCTCCCGCATGTGCTCGCCGTTGCTGCTGCCTCATCCAACACCTGCTCTCTTTTCTGTGTCTGACCACTGAATCTGGCAACACAATGTGTCTAGCCTGAGCTGCTTGCATATTTTAAAACAGCAAAGTGTGAGGAAGCTGCTCTCAGGCTGTGTGAGGGTGGGAAGAAGAGGGCACCTGGTCTCTAAGCAGGCAGGGCAGGAAGCCCCCCGTGCCCCTGAGCACCCCTTTCTACTCAGGGACACTGCCCAGAGCCGGGCCCCCTGAAAGGGATGCGCCAGGGATTCAGGTGCCCTTGGGCCAGGGTGGAAGCGTTACTCCCGGGTCATCTGTGGAGTCCAGAGATTCTCGGTTTGCTTTGTGCTTGACGTCAGACCCTCTGGATGAGGGCATGCTGCAAGACATCTTGGGTTCTCTGGAGCAGAGTCCGGTCTGGGGGCTACGGAGGGGGCTTCTCGGGTGGCAGCAGCAGGGCTGCCTCCACCTACACCTGCTGCCAGCACTTGTCTGCAGGTCCCTGCCTGGCCCCAGAGGACGTGTCTGCCCCTCTGCTGGGCCCCGTGTGGCAGGGCCTTGCTGGCGTGTGGGAGACAAGGGCATGGCCACCGAGTCTGAGGAGAGGCAGCCCCGCCCAGTGCCCGGGCTGCTGAGCCGTGTGCTGCAAGAGGCGGTCAGCATCGGAGGCCTGGCTGCGGGCGGCCTCCCGCTCCACCTGGCAGCAGGGAGCTGCTTCACAGGACTCCTCTGTCCCTCCCTGTGGAGGGAATGTCTCTGATTTGCTGCATGAGAAGTTGTTTGCAATGACAAGCTTTCCCTCTGGAAGATTTTCTGGTGGCTGATCGCTGCTTAGACTGTGGAGCAGTCTCTCTCTTCACCTGCTTTTCTTCGGGGCACAGTGACTCGGGGAGGTGGGTGGGGAGCAGCCTCCCTGTGCCTGTGGGAGGCTGGTTTCTGAAGGTCAGAGTGCAACCTCTTTTCCCTGCAGAACAACTTCATCAACCTCAGCTTCCTCCGCCTCTTCCGTGCCGCCCGGCTCATCAAGCTGCTCCGCCAAGGCTACACCATCCGAATCCTGCTCTGGACCTTCGTCCAGTCCTTCAAGGTGAGGCTGGGCGTGGCCAGGCGGGCCTGACCGCTCCCGCGTTGTGCCGGTGGGGGAGCTCCTGCCCCACCGCCCAAGCACGCTCCTTGGGAAGAGCAGGGTGGGTGTGGCCTCCGCGGTTCCTGTGACAGTTTGTAAGGACACTTCCAGTTTTACAGAGAGTATCTTGTTTACGCTCACAAAGGGCTGAAGTGGCTTTCACGACTTGATTTGTAAACGAAGATGATGGGCGCTTGGTGAAGGGGCTTGATGGTCAGTGGGGCTGGGTCTGTAGTCAGCCGAGGCTGGTGCCGCCCGGAGGCCCAGCCAGCGTCCGCTCTCCAGGTGCGGTGCAGGCAGGGGCCGGGTGGCCCCCCGGGTGCTGAGCCGCCCTCCCTGTGTCTCTGCAGGCCCTGCCCTACGTGTGCCTGCTCATCGCCATGCTGTTCTTCATCTATGCCATCATCGGCATGCAGGTGGGTGTGTGCAGGGCCACCGCGTGACAGCAGGGGCCGGTTGGCACTTAGCAGTGTTTCTGTGAGCCAGGTGCCAGTCTAAGCACTTTGTGAACTTAATTCTTAGGAAGACTATTCTGTGGCTGAGGCCAGGCATTGCCACCCTCTGTGGACAGATGCGCAGCCCTGCTCTTGTGTGGAATCCTGCTGGTCTGTGTCAGGGCACTGGTGGGCACGGTTGCTTGGGTGCTGGGCCCGCACAGTGTGGAGTGTTTGAGCACATCCGCATGGCCCAGGTGGCCTGCGCCACAGCAGCTGGTCATGCCTTTTGCCCAGGAGCACTTCTGAAGGATGTAGGGATGGGAGGTGGTCTCAAATGTTAATTTGTGGTGGGAGGAGGCAGTGTCTTAAAGGTTAGCTGAAAGCCGATTTTTAAACTCTATTTTCAGAGATTGAAAGTTCTCTTGCTTGAAATTTAATGAGATCCGATGTTATTTAAAACAAACACATGTTTTTCTTGCTTTGGTCTATGGACATACAAAAACATAGCCCAGTGATCTTTGCTTCTGAGGGATATATGATAATTCATAAATCTTAAGCTGGATTCCAGATTCTACGCTGCTCAGAGTGAGGGGCTCATCTGCATTTCTAACCATGAAAGAAAGAAATTAAAACGGGTGCAAAGCCCATTGTGGTGTTTGCACAAAAGTGTTAAAAGAAAACTTTCCGGTGACCTGTCAGAATATCGGTGTAGTCACTGTTCTGGGGTCACTGATGAGAGTGAACTTTAAAATGACTCCCTCCTTTTGTCTAGCAGAGCCGCCTAAGCTTAGCTCCGGGCCCCCCTGTTGACTACTTCCGCTGTTCGATGCTGGACAGGCTCAGAGCCAGAGCCTGCGCGAACTGGGCTGTGGGGCAGTGGCATGTCAGGCTTTCCAGAGGTGTTCCCTTCCCTGGAAAGAAATACACAGATGCTGCTGGAGCCAGACACCCTGACCCTGTAGCCCCAGCAGCAGTGGTGGCAGCTCTGGTCGGGGTCTCTGGGGGAGGGCAGTCCTGGCCCATCCCCACGTGCACGCCCACAGGCTCTTGCCTGGCCGCGGCTCCTACAGGCCAGCGGCAATGGTCTGCAGTGCTGTCTGCCTCCTCCTCCACTGCAGGTGTTTGGAAACATTGCTCTGGACGACGACACCAGCATCAACCGTCACAATAACTTTCGGACGTTTCTTCAGGCCTTGATGTTGCTCTTCAGGTGTGTTGTGGGAGGTGGAGGTGGGTCCAGAGCCAGAGGCTCCTCATCAGTGTGTTGTATAGAGGTGGGTCCGGGCTCAGGGGCCCTTCATTCAGGATGGACCCAGCCCGCCGCTCCTGGTCATACTGGCTTCTCTGCGGTGGGCCTTCCCAGTTTCTCCTCCCTTTCCGCTTGTCCTTCCTTAATGGCTCCTGGGCCTGAAGGGAGGCCCCCGAGGCAGTTGGTCTGAGACCCCTGGGCCGGGCTGGCTTGCCTGCCTTGTCTCTGCTGCCCAGTGAGGTTTTGAAGGACAGGTGTCGAAAGAGACTTTCTGGGTGTGCCATCCCCAAGCTTCCCATCAGCTCGCCTTAGTGATTTCGGGGATCTCTGGGATCAGGAAAAGCGGGCAGCAGAGAGCTGCTATCGACAGGGCGCACCTGCTCAGTAGCCCAAGGGACCAGCCGGCCAGACATGTGGATCTGAGGGCAGCTCCATCCGCCTCCGTTGCTCGCAGCAGCTGCAGTTCCCACGGCTCCCGGGTGCAGTCAAGGGGCGCACCAGGGCAGGGCCTTGAGGAGCACAGACTTGTGTCAGCTCAGAGGCCTCCCTGCAGAGGTGTATGGGGGATGGCCCCCCAGCCATTGCTCTCAGGCATGGACGCACGTGGACTGTGGCTGTCCACCACCTTGACGTAAGAAGGCACTCCTGGGTGGAGCCCAGAGGGTCGGCTGTGTCTCCTTCATTCACTGTGATCCTCAGGGAGGGGGGAAATGTGCTCTCTTTCATAATTGATGGTGAGGGGCCTCATAATAAATTAATATTTAGTTAATAAATAAACAGCAGACCCCTTCCTGAGGTTTCCCTGCTCCACTTTTGGGGACACCCAGCTCAGCTGACCCTATGCAGATGTATTTGGGGGGGTGTGGGAGTTCATTTTTTGGAGGGTGAGCTCAGCCCAGGCCTGCTTCACTGAGTTGCCTGGAGAGAGTTTCTGACTTACTCTTTGCATCAGATAAACAGCATCCTTAGGCTGACACTTCCCCGAGTAGTGTCATTTCTCTGGACTTTAGCTCTTACCTCCACTTCATTTCTTTGTTTATTAATATCCTGCTTTGTGTGACAAAAGATATGAAGCCAGCCTTGATTTTAAACCTTTGATCTCAAAGACCTCTGTTCCTTCCTCATCACATGGGCACCCTCATCATTCAGGCCTGGCACAGGCTGAGCCGGCCATTGTCAGTGGGGAGTGGACCCAGATTCTGCCCAGGACTGACCACACGGCGGCATGCTGGGCCCCGTGCAAGTCTGGTGCGCATCTGGCCCCTGTGCTGGCTTCACGCACAGGAGCGAAAGGCCACACAGGCGGGCTTCTGTAGTAGCTGCTCAGGGTCGAGGGTTCTTGGTGTGTTCAAGAAACAGTAGAGGTGGGGGTGGCTGCAGTAGAGAGGATGGGGACCGTGGTAGGGGATAAGGTCAGGGAAAAGGCAGCTGCAGGTCCGCAGAGCTCTGGGCAGTCATGTAGTCTGGGGTCCTCGGGGAGGCCTTTGATCTGATCTGGGCTACTGAGCGGGGAGCGTCCAGTTAAGGAATTGTTGCTGCAGCTCAGAAGTGGTCGTTGCTCAGCCCAGGGAGGTAGGGGTAGTAAGAGCCTGGCTGGTTTTGAAGGCAGGTCAAGATGTGGTGAGAGAGAGGAGGCAAGGATGACTCCCATGTCTTTGGCCTGAGTACTGGGAAGGATGGAGTCACTGTGTCCTGAATCCAGGAGGACTAGGTGACACACGCTGGGGAGGAAGGAGATCAGAGGCCATGGGGGGAGCTCACCACGGTGCTGACCTCGGTGCCGTGATCTCTTTCCTGTAACACGTGCTTTCCCCCTTAGCAGCAGCTTGAAAATCTAATGCCAGAGGTTTCTTTTCAAGAATCAGCATCTGTTAGCCAGACCTAACACCTATGCAGGATCCCTATGGGAGGGAACGCAGTTCTCCTAAATTCCTGGGCTTCCTTCCCGGCCAGTCCTGGGCCTTCCCTCCTGGCCTCATGCTCTGCCCTCCTCTCAGGAGTGCCACCGGGGAGGCCTGGCATGAGATCATGCTGTCCTGCCTCAGCAGTCGGGCCTGTGACGAGCTCGCCAACGCCACGGAGTGTGGGAGTGACTTCGCCTACTTCTACTTCGTCTCCTTCATCTTCCTCTGCTCCTTTCTGGTGAGTCCCGGACCCCGTGCACACCCCACTGCCACATCTGCCTGGCTCAGACCAACTCGCGTCCCCCTGCTCTCTTGCTAACATCTGATTTTGACCCATGATGCATGCAAGCTGATTCCATGTTGATGGTCCTTGTTTCCCTGGAGATGAGGACCATGTTAATCCTGAGAGGACCCACTGAGTAAGGAGCTCCTGTGGGCCTGCCTTTACTTCCGTGGAAAGGGTTTCATGTTTCTGTGGGGCACTGTCCCTCAGTTCTCAGCTAGAAGGGCTTGAGCACCAGCACTCCAGCCAGCCTGCCTGTGCCTGACGAGGCTCAGGAAACGCGCGCGGTCAGGCTGGAGGCGTCAGCGGGCCACGTCGCAGTGAGTGGATTTTATTAAAAGTCAGCAGAAGCCTCTGGGAGACTGTGCACAGTGACATCATCTGCTTGGCACCCTAAAACGTCACTCTGGCTTCTGGTCGGGAGAGGCTGTGTGTGGCCAGGAGCTGACTGGAAGTAACGGCTGGAGAAGGGAGGGTGTGGAGGAAGCTGTGTGGACGGGGGCTGCCCTGTACAGGCAGAGCTTACGTGGCTGGTGACTGAACATGGGCATGAGAGGAAAAGGGGAAAGAGAGCTGTGTTCCGGGGTTTGCTGGGGTGAGGCAGTGGGTGACACTCCCCAGTCGGAAGGCTGGGGAGCTGCAGGCGGCGGGCGGGAGGGAGTGGAGGCGCGTGGGGGCCTCTGGCTGGAGATGTAAGCTTGTTGTCGTCAGTGATCGGTGTATCAGTCAGGCTGGATGATACCCTCTAGGTCCCTGTGTGGTCCAGAGACCCACGACTTAAGCATCACCTGAGCACTTGTTAGAAATTCAGATTCCTGGGTCCCTTCTAAGACTTACTGTACTGGAATCTTTGGGAGAGGGACCCAAGGGTCTGAGTTCTAACAATCTCCCAGGTGCTTCTACTCCCCCCCATGTATATACTTTGCTGTACACTTAGCGTAAATCAACTATACTTTAAGAAAAACTTAAAAAAATTAAATACCAAAAAACCCAATGGCAAGATAGGAGGCCTCATACTTTGTGATTTAAAAATTGACACCAAAACTTCAGTAAATCAAAACAGTATTATATGGCATAGATCCAAACATATACACTGAAGGAACAGAATTGAGACTAGAAATAAATCCTCATATACATGGTCAAAAGATTTCTAACAAGGCTGCTGAAACCATTTAGTTAGGAAAGATAATCCTTTCAACAAATGGCGCTGGATACCTGCACGCAAAGAAAAGTCAAGTTGACTTTACTTTCACCACATATGAAATTAGCTGGGGACTTCCCCGGCTAAGACGCCACACTTGCACTGCAGGGGGCGTGTGTTTGATCCCCAGCTGGGGAAACAGGATCCATATGCTATGGGGCATGGCCAAAAAAAAGAAAAGAGAAAAGAAATCACCTCCAAATTGATAAAGACTTGAAGACAAGAACTTAAACTATAAAACTCTTAGAAGAAAACATTGTAGTCTCAGATTCATAACCTCAGCTTTGGCAAAGGATTCTTAGATTTGATACCATAATCCTGAGTAAGAAAAGGAAAAAGTGGACTATTCAAAATTTCAAACTTTTGTGCATCAGAGGGCACTGTCATACAAAGTGACAAGGCAACCCAAGGAATGGGAGAGAAGTCTCGCAAGCCGTGTATGTGATAAGGGCTCAAACCCAAAGCGTATAAACAGTTCCTGCATCTCAGCAATATGAGGCAGCCATAGACAAGCGGACAGAGGGCTTGAAGAGACATTTCTCAAAGAAAGAAGACTGCACAAATGGCCAACGAATCCATAGAGATACTCTCAACATCAGTAATCATTAGGGAAAAGCAAATCAAAACCCATGAGATACCACTTCATCCCTATTAGTACTGCTATTTGAAAAACCAAGACAGAATAGCAAGGGTTGTGAGGACGCGGAGACACTGGCACCCTTGTGCACTGCACGTGGGAATGTGAAGTGGTGCCGCCACCGTGGGAAGCAGTGTGGTGGGCCCTTAACACAGCAAACGCAGAGTTGCAGTAGGACTCAACAGTTCTACTTCTGGGCGCGGCCCGAACGTCCATCAGCAGATGAATGGATACACACGTTGTGGTTCAGTTCAGTCGCTCAGTCACATTCAACTGTTTGTGACCCCATGGACTGCAGCACACCAGGTCTCTCTGTCCATCACCGACTCCCGGAGCTTGCTCAAACTCATGTCCATTGAGTCAGTGATGCCATCCAACCATCTCATCCTCTGTCGTCCCCTTCTCCTCCTGCCCTCAATATTTCCCAGCATCAGGGTCTTTTCCAGTGAGTCAGTTCTTCGCATCAGGTGGCCAAAGTATTGGAGTTTCAGCTTCAGCATCAGTCCTTCTAATGAATATTCAGGGTTGATCTCCTTTACGATTGACTGGTTTGATCTTGCAGTCCAAGGGACTCTCAAGAGTCTTCTCCAACACCACAGTTCAAAAACATCAATTCTTCAGTGCTCAGCTTTCTTGATGGTCCAACTCTCACATGCAGGCATGACTACTGGAAAAACCATAGCTTTGACTAGATGCAAAGTAATGTCTCTGCTTTTTAATATGCTGTCTAGGCTGGTCATAGCTTTTCTTCTAAGGAATACGTGTCTTTTAATTTCATGGCTGCAGTCACCATCTGCAGTAATTTTGGAGCCCCCCAAAATAAAGTCTGTCACTGTTTCCATTGTTTCCCCATCTATTTGCCGTGAAGCGATGGGACCAGATGCCATGATCTTCGTTCTGTGAATGCTGAGTTTTAAGCCAGCTTTTTCACTCTCCTCTTTCACTTTCACCAAGAGGCTCTTTAGTTCTTCTTCACTTTCTGCCATAAGAGTGGTGTCATCTGCCACAGTTGTCATAAACAAGACCTGCAAAGGAATGTTTCTCAGCCGTAAACAAGAATCAAGTTCTGACAAGTGCTGCAATAAGGGTGAACTTCGAAAGCATCACACTAAGTGAAAGAAGCCTGACACAAAGGTCATATGTTGTATGGACCCTTTTGTTTGAAATACCCAAAACAGATAAATTTCTAGGTACAGAAAGGAAATTGGTGGTTTCTAGGGAATGGGAGGACAGAGGTATAGGAATGATTACTTAGTATCATGTATTCTTCAGGAGTATGAAAAAAATTCAAAACTAGGGAAGTGGTGGTTCACAGTTGTGCAGACACTAAATGCCGCTGGATTGTAGATTTACTTGTATGTTAAGTGAATTTCAACTCAGTTTAGAAAAACAAAACAAAATGCCTGAGTTTTAGGTCTCTAGAGCTCAAGTTATTAAGTCCAAAGTCGCCACTTTCCTTGAAGGCTTAGGTGAGAAGGGGAAAGCTGGGGACCTCACAATGGGGAAGATTAACCCAGATGGCAGGACAGATGGTGAGCAGGAGTTGATGGGCCTGAGTGAGGGTGGTGCAGATGTAGAGACCGAAGCCTTTAGAGGACCAGATCCTGGGCTGGGGTTGGCCTGTGGGACCTGGAACCAGGGAAGGATGCTGCTGTTGGTGGTGGCGATGTGCAGGGGGCCTGGGAAGCCCTCTGAGAGGTCATGGGGAGAGCAGCTGGGGCAGGCTCTGCCTGAGTCAGTGACCTCTGCTGCCCTAACTGCCTCACACAGAGACTTCTGCTGCAGGGGAGGGGCAGGGCAGTGGGCAGGCTGAGGTTTCTGGACATCACCTCTTTTCCTTCCTGTCCTGCAGATGTTGAACCTCTTTGTGGCTGTGATCATGGACAATTTTGAGTACCTTACGCGGGACTCTTCCATCCTAGGGCCTCACCACCTGGACGAATTCATCCGGGTCTGGGCTGAGTACGACCCGGCTGCGTGGTGAGTGAGCCCCGGTGCTGCGTGGCCCTCAGGGCTGGTTCCCACCACCCACAGGTCTCAGCACAGGGCCGGGCGGCTACAGGCATGTTTCGAGCGAGCGACCCCCTTTGGGCTTTGGTTGGGAGTCGGGATTCCGTCCAGCTTCCTCCTGGGCGGTACACTCACGCTAGCTCCCTGTGCCCTTGCGTGCAGCTCCCTAGGCTGAGAAAGCCTCTTCCCAGGCCTGCAGTCCAGCCCTTAGGAGGTTGCCTGGGGGTTGTGGAAGGTCTTCAGGGGGTTGTGACACTCAGGTTCCTATTGGGCAGGAGCTCACTGTCTTCTCACAAGGCATGTCACATCTGGGTTGTGAGAGGTCACAGGGCGTCACCCTCTCATAGCTCTGAGGCCTTTGTGGCCAGAAACAACGTGAGGCCTTAGTTCTTTCCCTCCATGGGCTCAGGGCCCGTCTGCCTGCTACCTTCCGGAGGACAAGAGCCAGCGCGCCTCTCTGTCACCAGCCCAGGCTGTGAATAGAGGGTATTCGGTAACCTGCTCTTGAAATCGGATGAACTGCCAGAAAAGATCCAGCGTGTCTGACGCTCTTTGGTCGTGGTGCAGACCTGATACTGTGTTGCTGTTTCATAAGTGAAGTGGAGTCGCTCAGTCGTGTCCGACTCTTAGCGACCCCATGGACTGCAGCCCACCAGGCTTCTCCGTCCATGGGATCTTCCAGGCAAGAATACTAGAGTGGGGTGCCACTGCCTTCTCCTTGCTGCTTCATAAGTGAGGGCCGAGTGCTTCCAGAGCAAGGGTCTCCTGAAGAGTGATTGGGTCAGAAGACAGTGAAGGTGGTGTGTTCCTTTTGAGGGAGTCCTGTCCACCTGTGACGTCTTGTCCTCAGGCCCAGCTCAGCAGTGTGGGTCCTCCACTGCCTGTTTGTCTGTCCCTTTGTTGAGTTCATCCCCTTGCCCATTTGTCTGTCCTTTGCCGAGTACTCGTTCCCTTGCTCAAGCATTCAGGCACCTCCACAGCCAGGACGTGAAGAGGCACTGAGGACCTGCCCTCTGCAGCAAGACATGGGGTGTGCTTCCCCTTCTTTCTCCCAGGCGCCCCAGCCTGCCTGCGTCCCTGTTGCGTGACTCTGCGTTTGGTCACCCCTTGTGTGGTGGAGGCCTGGAGGAGATGGTCATTGTCCTCATGGGAGGACCCTGGGACTCTGAATCCAAGCTCAACAAGGGGAACACTAGGGAGCTTTCTGATTCCCCAGACCCCCAAAGGGCTGGGAGCTTGGCTGGGCTCCTGCACCAGTCTTCTGATCCAGTCTTCTTAGACTTCACACCCCATCATAGTGAGGACACAGGTGCTGTGTGAGGCCCTTTCCACTGGGCAGCGCCAGGGCCCTGGGGCTCTTCTGGGCCTAGAGCATCTCTGAGTGTGTCTCACTGCCCTGGAGAATTTACAGTTTTTATGCAGGGCAGAACAAGCCTGCCTGCTGTTATGTCTCGCGCTGTATATGGCTTTCCGTGGTCTTGGGAGCCCTGTCATTTTCAGCACATTTGCCCGTAGCACGCGCTGGAGTTCACAGGCTCAGGTGTATTCCTGGGCTGTCTGGTCAGGAAGGCCCAGTCAGATTGAAGGGGAGACTGATCACACCTGAGACCTGGTCCTTGGCAGGCAAAGGGCAGGAGAGAGTCCAGCTGAGGCAGGACTGAGGCTCATTCCAGGAGGACCCTCCTGACTGTGGCCAAAAGAGTTACCGCTGTTTCTGGGCATATTTTTCCCCAGAGGAGACCTGTGTTGTAGAAAGCAGAGAGATTGTGTAGAATGTGATTTGGACTAACAGGCAAAGGAAGATCAGTGCAGGGCTGCCAGAGGGGAGTGACGTCCCCCAGATCTTTGTGGACTGTAGACCCAGTACCTCCCCAACAGCCCAAAACTGATCCAAGACATACAAGAAGTGGACCTGGGCCAGGCTGCAGCTTTGCGATTGTGCACAGAGATGCTGACTGTTTCCCAAACCCAGAGTGCCAGACCTGGGGCCTCGGGAGGACATGGGCATTCAGGAACACGGTGAAGAGCTTATGGAAGAGTAGGGAACAGCATGGAAGCGTCGCCGCAGGGCAAAGCACCATGCGAGGTAACACACGACCTGTGGTCCGGAAGGGGCGCAGACATGGCCTGCAGCTGGCACTCAGACCTGCTGCTCTGGTGAGGGGCTGGGTGGAGACGGCCAAGCAGACCAGGCTTGGACCCCTCCTCTGGGCAGGCCGGGGCATGCTTTGAGGCTTCCATTAGCCTCTCCGACCGACGCAGGGCCCTGACCATCTTTATTTCCCAGGGACCATCTGCTGTCTCCGTATTCTTGGGGAGCCTGAAACAAAAGCGAACTTTATGAAAATCCCTCAAGCTTTTGTGTGTCTGTGTATATACTATGTGTGTGTGCACAAGCGTGTGCATATGTGTTCTCTGTGCACAGATCTGTGAACACCAGAGTGTGTGTGAGCGTGTTTATGTGCAGGCAGGCACACACCTGTGTGTATGTGTTTTTGTATACATGTGAGGGCAGCGCATCTTCACGCGTGTGTGTGCGCATGTGTGTGTGAATGCAAGGCATGGGCGTGTACGTGCCCATGTTCCCTGCTCTTCCGTAACGCATGCATGGGCATGTACGTGCGTGCATGTGTGCACACACGTGCTGTGGGAAGGTGAGGAGGACATGGTGTTACTGCCTCCTGGTGCCGCCTCCCGTCTTCCCTGGTGCTGTTGCCTCCGCACTTCGTGGGGAAGTGCAGAGACCCTGACGGAGAGTCAGGACCACCCCCCGCGTGATGAGTCTGCTCATCCTCACACTCGTCCGTCTGTCCAGTAAGCATCCTGAGCCTGGGCCTTGTGCTGGGGCCTGCACCCTCAGCTCTGCTCAGCCCAGCCAGCCGTGGGCAGAGGAGCTGCAGTGTGAGGCTAGGGCCTCTCTGAGCCAGGAGAGGCTGGTGAGTCAGAGGAGGTGGCAGCTGAGCTGAACTGAAGGGGCAGGATGGACGGAGCTGTGGAGGAGGGGTGGGGGCAGAGGGAAGGGGAAGCTGACTGCCTGGCTGGAGGGGAGGACACACTGTCAAGCTGCTAGGACGATGGCTGCGAGGGGCCGAGAAAGGCCCTGACGCTGGGGTCGAACAGCCGCCTTTGGCTTTGTTTCATGGGCAGCAGGAACAGTTTTGAGTCCGAGTGATGGTGTCAGGCCTGCGCTTTTCCTCTGGTGGCATCTGAGGGGTTTGACAGCAGAGGAGAAGAGAGGAATGGGGTCTTGGGAACTAGGGCTTTGCCAGGCTTCCAGCTTCTTCGTGTGCATCCTTTGGGTCCATGAGGTTAGCAGGCACTTGGCTGAGGCCAGAGTGGGGCTTTCCCTTTATTCCCTCTTTCCCAGAAGTAAACGCAACACAATTTGGAGCTAGTTTGATGGGGCCATGGTGCGGGAAAGGGAAACAATGGCATTGGCCGGGGTGCCCACCTTGGGACAAGGGGGTCCTTAGCTGGACCTGCAGTTTCCAGGGGAGGACATGGTAAGTGCAGGGAGGTGGGCATAGTCAGGAGGGCCAGGTGTGGAGAGAAGCTTCGCCAAGGAGGCCCTGGCGTCTCAGGCGCTGAGGGGTGAGGGAAGGGGCCGTCAGAGAGCCCATGAAGGAGGCCCAGGTGCAGCCGAGCCGACAGGCGTGCTGCGTGAAGTGGACACTCTGGCCTGACACTGTCTGCATGGAGTGTCTCCTGCCTGCCGGGGGCTCTGGAGATTGTCGGGTTGCCGCGTCTCCTGGGTACTCCCTCTCCCCACCCCTGGGCCCCCAGCTGGGTGCGCCTCCCCTGGCTGCACCTCCAGGCAGTGCAAGCCTGGGCGGGTGGGATGGGCTACTCGTGCCTCCGTGTCTCCGTTGCCATAACCTGTGGCATTTCCTTTCCTGTCGCCGGATGCATCATAAGGGTAATGCGCCACCCGTTGGCTTAGGGATGAGCTGCCCTCGTGCGTTGGCCTACAAGGTTCTCTGCTTCAGAGCCCCCATCCGACATGCTCTTCCCTGCCCGCGGTGCAGACACAGCACACACTCCCTGCCTGGTGTGGAAGTGACGACACCTCTTGCTCCTCCTGCCCTGTCCTGCCCACACTCCAAGCCCCTGGACGGTTTGGTTTCCCTGACCCCTCCAGCTGGCTGGGGGCAGGCAGCTCCGTTAAACCACACACAGAGCTTTCTGCTGGGCCCTGAGGACGAGGACCAGCCGCTGGTGGGAGTAGGGGGCCAGGTCCCGCCCGTGCCGAGGAAGCGGCCGTCTCACCCACATTTGCCTCTGCACTCTTGAGGGTGGGCTGATGGTCACACAGGCCAGAGGCCAAGGGCCCCAGAGAGGGCGTATGGGCACAGGTAGACCAGGAACAGTGGCCCCAGCAACCCAGGGTTTCAGATTCCTGCAGAGGAGAGGGCAGAGGCGGTGGGGACCCAGAGACAGGTCCTCCTGCTTCACCTCTGGACTGATCCGCTCAGCTGAGCCCAGGAGTCTTGGGAGGAGGACCGGACCCAGGGCCATCTGGGGTGGATCCACTGGCCTGGAGAAGGCTGTTGCTCCTTTCTCTTGGGTGGCCTGACCCTGACCATATCTCTAGGAACCCAAGCAGGTCCCATAAGCAGCTGTCCCAGGGGTGGAGGTGAGGCTTCCAGCCTGGTGGCCAGTCTGCCCAAGGAGGTCACAGTCATCAACCCTAAACACCTACCTTGGTCTAGAGCCTTGTTCCATATGTTGGTCCCAGCCCTTCCTGGTGTGCTGTCAGGAGGCTGCAAGAGTGGCACCAAGCCACATCCCACCCCAGTGACCCCAACTCCACAGTTTCCTGCTCAGCTCTGATGTGGCAGCAGCCCTGCTCTGGACAGGGCTTGGGTGTCTCTGGGCTTGTAGCAGGGCTTGACCCCACGGACCTTGTCTCTGGAGCCACGGGGCCCCCTGCAGAACAGTGTGGCTCCCACGCTAGTTTTCTGGCCTGCGTATAGGCTTTTCTCCAATGTTTAAGCCTCTCGGCTCACTTGGAAGCAAATGAGGCATGAAGGGAAGCTGGCGTTCCTGCTGTGGTTCCCCAGCCAGCCTCTTTGCTCACTGCACAGCTGTCTTCCGGCTGGCGTGGCGAAACAGCTCTTTTCCCATTTGGCATTGTCCATGGCTTCTGAAAGTGTAAAGTCAGAGTTGACAGCCCACAGCCTCCCTGATGCAGCCTCTGCCATCTCTCCATGTTCTGTAGCTCAGATGCCCCCTGCTCACTCCCTGCGTGGGGCCAGAGTGTGGAGGTGAGGCTGGGGGCCTGGGAGGGGATTGAGCCTCCCCCACAGAAAGCCCTCGTTTTGCTTGTTCTGACTTCCAGCGTTTACTCTGACACTGGTTAACTGGCTCTTTTCTTGTCTGCTTCCTCCCCTACCCTCCTGCCGTACCCCTCCCGTGGACCCTCCCGCGGACCCTCCCGTGGACTCTCCCGCGGACCCTCCCGTGGACCCCACTCTGCCTCGGTCCTATGGGCCGGGTCTCCAGTGGGCGCATCAGTTACAATGACATGTTTGAGATGCTGAAACACATGTCCCCGCCCCTGGGGCTGGGGAAGAAATGCCCTGCTCGTGTTGCGTACAAGGTAGGCCCCACCCTGCACCCCACAGGCTGCCTGTGCTGGGCCCCCGCCTCTTCCGGGGCTTGCCTGTGTGTCTGCTGCTCTGCCATCTCTCCGTTCCTTTCTTTTCTCTGTCCCAACCTTCTCCGCTTCCTGCCCAAACAGAGGGAAACAGACACTGTGAAGTGTCTCTCCACTGGCCCCTTGTGCCATAGGGCTGCCCCCTCTGAGAGCTCCCCAGGAGGCTCAGGGAGATGGAGCCAGAGCCCAACAGCTGCCTTTTCTCATTGCCTTCTCTTCCTCAGAAAGGAGGGGACAAACTAGCTTTTTTGACAGAGGCTGTTTTTGTTCTGAGCTCAGGACCACACTCGGCTCCTCTGTCCCCCAAGCCTCTGACGTGGGCAAAGTTGTCCAGCCCGCAGTGTCTGGCCTTGCAAGGCCTCTGCAGGGTGCACCTGTGGAGCCCACGCCCAGCTCCACATGCACTGAACTTCGCGGGCTATGGAGGGGGTGTTGTCTAGAGCTTCATGAGTCCATGGAGCCTTGAGAAGGAAGGGTGCTGGAGAGAGGCATCCTGCCCTCATTCCTGGGCCTCCAGAGGGTCCTGTGGGGGTGAGAACAAACTCTGGGGCCTGGGTGGTCCCATGTCCCTCCCCCTCTGTTGCCGAGGGCCCAGTGGTCTGAGCTGCAAAGAGGGAGTAAACTGAGGACACTACCAGACCTCCCCCTGGGAACGTGAGCAGGTCACGTGGCCCCATTCCCAAGTCTGTTCCTACGTGTCCCTGCATCCCCAGTCACCCTCCTTGGTGAGTAAGCACTTTCCATCCCCCTAGCACTCCCCGCCTGAGAGCCCTCCAGCAGCCCCAGTGGCTACATGACTCAGCCAGCACCGATCTGGAGCCTAGCTGCCATCTCCTGTCTCTGAGCAGGCTTCCCACAGAGCTTTTGTCTCTCTGGCTCTGTCCACGTTGTCTGTTTCTGTGCTCTGATTCTGGGCCTGCATCTGTCCCCTGGCTCAGCGCAGCCTCTGGGAGCTGAGTGGCCCCTCTGGGCCATACGTGACGCCTCTGGTGTCCTCCTTGGTCCTCCCCCCCTGGCATGCATGTCGAGTCTGCATGGAGACCCTGCACGCGAGGTTGTAACACTGTCCTCAAGAAGGAGAGCTCTGTCCACACCGACAACTGTGGCCAGGGTAGGCGGGGAAGGCCATGATGGGCTAGCCTTTGGAGTTCTTTCTTAGGTGTGCTGGCCCAGTCCAAGGTTCTGGGCGTGAAGAGACCAGGGGAGGCCTTGAGTTTAGTGAGAGTAGGTGGTCTTGGTGAGTTGGGAAGGGCCCAGGAGATGCACGGAGTGCCATGGCCGGAGGGTCTAGGCCCAGGCAGAGATGCCCGTCTGTTTGCCCTGGTCTTGCCCCTCTGCTGCTCCCAAACTCCTGGCCCTTTGGGGCCTGGGCAGGCAGATGGGGGGCTCTGGTAAAGGTGCCCTGGACAGAGCTCTCCTCTCTGGGAAAACACCTGCTTGTTCCGCCTTCATGCTGGCCCCTGACTCCCTGACTCCCCTCAAGAGGAATCGTCTGCCTCTCCCACTGCCGTCGGTGCTGGCCTGTGGGAGTGCTGCGCTCTGGGAGCTGTGTGTGCCACACAGGCGATGAGGGAGGCCCCGGGACCGTGACTGGAGGTGCCACGTGGGGCTTTGCCAGCATTAGGGGCCAGGGTGTGGGTCTTGTCTCCAGCCACCTGCCCTCCATCAGGCTGAAGACTGGATTGGTTCCAGAATGCTGGGGGTAGAGTGGCCCTCCCCAGAGAAGGGGCCGAGAGGCTGCCCTATCCCAGGGTTTAGGCTTGGCAGAGGACAGCCTACCCCATGGAGTGGCCCTGTACCCCCACCTCTAGCTCCCATCTTGGTAAGGAATAAAGAAGCTGCTGGGAGAGGACAGGGGGCCACAGTGCCCCCAAGGGCTCCACTTGGCCAGCAAGGCGGCCACCCCATGATCAGGACATTCCAGACACATCTGAGACCATTTTGCTCCTGGAGATCACGTAAGTTCTTAAAGCCTCAGGCTCTGGACAGCTGCTGGTTATTACCAGAGGAATTTGGTATAGACACACTCCTATTTCCAGCTGTTCTGTCCTAGAAAATGGAAGAGAGGGAAGGGGGCTGTTCACCTAATGGTGAAACAGGGAGGAAGCTTGCACAGGCCCCAGTCTGGCTGAGCGCTTGTGTCCCTGTGGGATGGCCCTGGGCCCCTGTGCAGCTGGCTGAGCCCGAGGCCCTTGCAGTCACATCTGTCGGGTCCTTCCCCCATAAGGAGCTGGTCTCTAAGAATTTCCTTGTTGCCTTGGGCTGGTGCCATTGAGCACCCTTCCTTAGCCCCTAGCTAGGTGGTGAGACACAGAGGCCATCCCGGGGCTTGTGTCTTCTCACTGGGAGCTGACCTCCGAGCTTGCGGTCCTGGCTGCCCCACCACTTGCCTGATGCTCCTATCTGTGGGCTGTCCCAGGGGTCCTGCCCCCCAGGCCCCTCTTCAGCCTAGGCCACACACTTGTTCTATCATGGGCAGTGGGCTGGGATCCCTCTGGCTGAGACATGCCTGTTCTTTCAGAGGAATCCAGGCTTCTGGCCTGGCCCCACTGGACAGTATTTACCTGGACTGCTGTCTTTCTGTAGCCAAGGGAATCCTCAGCTCAGATGAGGGTCGGGGTCCAGGGATAGTGTGAATGCTGGCAAAACTCCTATCCACCTGACGCCTCCCGGTCCTGGGAACCCTGGGAGGCCCGGCCTGATCTGCCCCCTTATCCCCAGCGCCTGGTTCGTATGAACATGCCCATCTCCAATGACGACATGACCGTCCACTTCACATCCACGCTGATGGCCCTCATCCGGACTGCACTGGAGATCAAGCTGGCTCCAGGTGAGAGAGGCAGCCTGGAGGGGGGGGCCCAAGGCAGGGCCATGTGACTGCGCCGCTGCCCCCACCGAAAGCCACCCCAGGCAGCTGTCCAGGGCGGGGAAAGGGGCCTGTCTGGGCGGCTCCTTGTCAGACACTGACCTTGTCTCCTGAAACCGTCCTGCACGTTAGTGCTGCAGCGACCCCGTTTTCGTGTAAGGAAGCTGAGGTGGCGTGAAAGCGAATGACCCCAGATGACCATAGTCATGCGGTGCTGGAGCCTGCATCACACGAGCCAGTGCCCCTTACCTGGTGGAGAGCACCCCTTTCCCATCGTGAGCCTAGTCCCCCCTCAGGACCACGAGGCCCCCACTAGACCAGGGAGGAAATGGGCCTCCCGCTTGTCCTCTCCCGCCCTCTCACATGGTGACTGCTTCCCCTTCACAGAGAAAATGAAGGGCCCTCCCCTACGGCGCTTCCTCCCTGCATCCATGCCCTTGAGCTTGGCCCTCTCTCGTGTAAAGGGATGAGCTGAGGCCAGTCTCCCCTCTTTGCATGCTCTGTACTATTTTCATCATCGACCCTAGGATGTCATGCCCAAAACTCTATATTCTATTTCTTGTCCTGTCAACTGTCTCTTCTGGGTTGTTTTTATCAGTGTATAAATGTGCTGTTATTGTTCCTGTCTTTTGGAAGCTCTCCTCTTCCCCTACCCCCATCAGCTTCTCCGTTCCCCTCCTTCCCTTCCTGGCAACAGGAGAAGCGGGTCTGCGTCGCCCTTGACTTCTCCTTTTCTAGTCTGCAGCCCAGCTTTCATGACGCGAAGCTTCTCTGGCACTGCTCTTGTCAAGTTCTGCAGGAGCCTCCCCTTGCCTCGTGGGGCTGTCCACAGCCTGTCCATAGTAGTCCCTCCTTTTTGCGTAAAACCCCTTGTGCCTTTTCTTTCTGTTTTTTTTTTTTTTTCCCCAATCTCTGAAGGTCATGGTGTGCTTCAGACACACATTCTCACCTTTTCCCATGGCTTCACGTGGTGTGAATTCCAGTTCTGTATTTTCAGTCCATGCCTGCTGCTGAACCTCAGGCTTATATAGCCCACACGCCATTCGCCAGCTCTGCTTGGAGGCGCAGTAAGCATCTAGAATCCACGTGCTGACCCCTGAGCTCCAGATACTCCCCAGACCCCTCCCTGTCTCCATCGGTGGGACACTCTTAGAGCCACTCAGGCCAGCACTTTGTGCGTCGCTTTTATCTCCTGCTTTTTTATTGTCCTATTTCTGATCCGTGCTTCTGAACCCCTGCAACGTCTTCTGACTCCACCTTCAAAATACACCCAGAACGTGAGCAATGCCTGCTCTCTCTTCCTGCCGCCTCTCGGTCCACATCACTCTCTGTCGGGTCTGGGCTGGGGCTGTTGCAGGAGCCTTCCCACTGGTCTGCTTCTGCCTGTCTCAGTCTCCCTCCAACACAGCAGCCAGAATGGTCATGCTGGAAATCAAGCCAGTAACGTTAACAAGCCTCTCGCTAGCCGGACCGCAAAACAACAAGCCTCTCGCTAGCCGGACTGCAAAACAACAAGCCTCTCGCTAGCCGGGCCGCAAAACAACAAGCCTCTCGCTAGCCGGGCCGCAAAACAACAAGCCTCTCGCTAGCCGGGCCGCAAAAATAGAAGATGAAAATGACGAATGTACGGAAGGGAAGAGGGAGCACTGCTCTACACCCTCCTAACACTGAATGGACAACAAGGAGGTTTTATGAACAACCCTATGTGCATCACTTCAGTAACTTAAATGAAATGGAAAAATTCCTTGACACAAACTATGAGGCTCTTTCAAAAATAGATAACCTGAAAAAAGGAAATAGATAATCTGAGTAATACTGTATATATTAAATAAGTTAAATTCATAGTTAAAGATCTTAGAAAATCATGGGTCCAGTTGGCTCCATTGATGAAGTCAACCAAACATTTAAGGAGGAAATAATTCTATACAAACTCCTCTAGACAATAGAAAAAGAGAAGGTAGTTTCCAGTTTATTTTATGAGGCCAGCATTACTCTGATACCAAAACTAGGCAAAGACATTACAAGCAAAAATGATAGACATTCCTCATGAAGACCACAAAATTTTCAGTGAGTGTTAGCAAACTGAATATGATGACTAGTATTTATCCCAGGAATGATAAATGCAAATTTGAGCTCAATCAATACAACTTAATATATCAAAGAAGAAAACCTATATGATTATCTTAGTAGATGCAGGAAAAGCTTTGACAAAACTCAGCATCCACTTATGATACAGAAATTCTATTGTAAACTAGAAATTAAAGCAAACTTCTGCAGCCTGGCCAAGGGTATCTATGACAAAGCCACAGCTATGACATGCTTAACAAAGAAGCCTGGCTCCTCCCCCCTGAGATGAGTAACAAGACAAGGGTGTCTGCTGCCACCGTTTCTGTGAAATACCCTACTTGAGGTTCTAGCCATTGTGACAAGCCAAGAAAAAGAGATAAGAGGTGTGCCAGTTGGAAAGGATGAAAGAAAAATGCCTCTGTTCATGACTGACACGATTATGTAGAAAGTCTCAGAGAACAGAATAAAAAGCTAACAAGACAGAAGCATCTACATGCCCTGGCACCTGAAGCATTGCTGGAACCGCTGAACCCTGGAAAGAGACAGGGGGCACTTCATTAGGCCTTCATTAGGCCTTCAGGGTGGTCACAGCCTCGCTCACACCTTGATTCTCTGGCCTCCAGAACTGAGACGGTGTGTTTCTGTTGTTTAAAGCTGTAAAAAGAAATTACTAAAACTGAAACATGAGTATAGCAAGGGCAATATATAAAAAGCAAGTATATTTCTATAGGTTAGCTATTGAAATTGAGAACTGTTCCACCAAAATCATCGACTATTTCTACATTGCTGGCTCACTCTGAAAATATGTATGCTGGCATGTGCGCTGCACACGTAATAAATGAGCCATGCGCACGCCCTGGCAGACTCAGTATTGTCAGCTCTTCTGTTGATCAGCCATCCCAATGACAATGCAGAGTCGACGTCATCCCAGTCAAAATCCCAGCAGGCTTTTTGAGATGAGATTTATAAACTGACCCTAAAATATATGTAGAAAGCAAACAAACTTGAATGACAAAAACAATTTTGAAAAAAAAAATGACAGTATTAAGTACTGAGGAGAATGCGGAAAACTGAGATTCGTGTGTTCCTAGTGTGGACACAGTGGTGTAGCCGCTTTGGAAAAGTTTCATGGTTCTTCATCATGGGGCCCAGCCAGCCTATGCCTAAGGAGGATGACATGAAAATACACACACACACACACCTCTGTGCTGCTGTCTGCAGCTTTGTTCATAATCACCCCAAACTCAAAACAACTCGGGTGTCAACCAGGTGGTGGCAGATAAGCAAACTGGTGTTTCTTTGTGATGAGACGGTTCTCACTCAGCAGCTGAGGAAGAGGTCGCTGGCGTGTTGGCATGGGTGGGTCTCAGACACATCGTGCAGGGTGGAAGGTCAGGTTCGACAGCCAGCGTATTATGTGATGCCATCTGTATGATGTTCTGAGAAGTTGAAATAATAGAGAAAACACGTTGGTGATGCCAGGGCCCTGGACGGGGTTGAAGGGGTGGAACACAAAGGGTGCGGAGGGAGTTGGGCAGGGGTGCCACGCTCCTGCCTGAACTGCGGTGAATCCACGGTTGGGTGCACGTCACAGAGTGGAGGAGCTAACAAGGAGGATGTTCTTATAGACGGTCGTATCTTAGTAACCGTGATGCTTGAAGAAAGTGAGATCAGAGCGCACCGTCCCTCTGCGCTTCCTCTCCCAGCAGCCCCGCCTGCACGTCTGCCCCTGCAGCCGCGGCCTTGCCCTGCTGGCTCCCTGGCCGCCTCTGTCTCCAGCGTCCTGTGAACACGTTCCTGGCTGTCCACACTGCAGCCCTCCTGACAGCTCCCATCCCTCCCTCCTGGTTTCTCCTGTGTCCAACTCACTGGATTTTCAACTTATTGCTACTGTAGGTTAAAATCGTGTGATTCCTCAGGGCAATTTCTTTTGTTTTTGTTCCATCATCTAGAACAGCGCCTGTCATTTGGTAGGTGCTCAGTGAATGTGATGGAATGACGAATGAATGGCTGGGACACTGAGGCGTCCCTTCCCCTCCCCACTCCTGCCCATCACTCCTGCTTGCCCACGCGCCCTCGCTCAGCACCACACCTCTTTAGACACATTTTGACTGGGAGCTGTCTGACCAGCCCTCACGGAAATGCTTCTTACCCAGCAACTTTCCCCCAGGATCAGGTCTCTCCCTACCCACCTCTGCCTGTTCCCCTGTGGGGCTAAGGGATGGCTCCTAACAGCCCTCCCCGCTCCCCACCCTTGTCCTGCCCCAGCTGGCACGAAGCAGCATCAGTGCGACGCAGAGCTGAGGAAGGAGATTTCCTCTGTGTGGGCCAATCTGCCCCAGAAGACCCTGGACTTACTGGTGCCACCCCATAAACGTAAGTAGGGTGAGAAACTCACCCTGCCCGCCCCTTTCATGTCCCACTCAGAGGCAGAGCCGAGCTGAGTCACCTTGGAGAGGAGGGCTCAACCTCCTTGATAGCCCAGAACTCTGGTCTCCACGGTGGGTGCACAGGGGCTGTGGGAGGAGATACCAAGGCCATATTCCATTGAGAAGAGTCACCCACACTCTTCGTGTGGGGACTTTCCTGCAGAAAATCCAGGGAAATGGAAAGGAGACCCCTATCGTTGGAGCAGCCAGGATGACATCTGGGGTTAGACTGAGCTGCGCTTTGCTGGGTGGAGCATGGCGGGGCCTGGGGAGGCTCGGTGTAGCTCCCGTCCTCGGAGCCAGGGGTCTTTACCCAGCCTCCCCGCGTGTCCCCTTTCTCTGTATCCCCTCCCTTGCCTGTCGTGCTCCCCAGCCGACGAGATGACGGTGGGGAAGGTGTATGCAGCTCTGATGATATTCGACTTCTACAAGCAGAACAAAACCACCAGAGGCCAGATGCGTCAAGCTCCTGGAGGCCTGGCCCAGGTACCAGTTTCCAGGAGTCCCAAAAGTAACCCTGAGACTCCGGCACTTTCTGTTGTTCGGCGGCAGAGGGGACCTGGCCCCTTCTTGGAGAAAGTGCAGCGGGAAGAGGAAGATGAGAGGTTCTTGTGGCTGCCTCACCGGCCCCCAAAGTCAGGGGCCCCACCCAGTCTGTGCTCCTGTTGATTGGTTGTCTGCTGCTGTGAGGGAGCTCCTCGTGTGGAGAGCTAGTCATGCCCAGGGCAGAGACGCGGGCTGAAAACGGAGGCCGCAGGCAGTGCTGCTGCTTTGAAGAGTACTTGAGGTCCTCTGGGAGGGGCACACAGGCAGGGTCCCCGACAGCCCAGTGTCATGAGGGTCCCACTCGCCTCTCAGTGGGGGGATTTTGGGTCTGTCTTCCAGAGGTCATCCTCCAAAGATGACGACTTCATCACAGCCCAGACCTTGAGCGAGCGTGTGTAGACTCTCATCTCTAAAGTTGTCTGGTGTCCAGAGCTTACAGGACATCCATCCCTGGCCATGTGAGGTGGCTGGTGCCCACACCCCAGCCACGAAATATCCGAATTCTTCTCAACCTTCAACTCTAGTGGTCTCTGCCAGGCAGTCCAAGTTGATGATGATGTCCAGTCCCCGAATTGTGTAGGAAGGGAATCTGAGGCCCGAAGGAATGAAAGGACTCTCCTGAAGTCACTTACAGGCCCAGTTGGGAAGGGGTTCCTGATGGGCACCAGGCAGGCCCAGGGATCCCCTTCCCACGCTGGGAGGTCCAGGCAGGTGGCTGAACATGGTGGCGCCCTTGTCCGCTGTGCCTGCCAGGCCTCAGAGACCCCTCCCCATGTCCTTCTGCAGATGGGCCCCGTGTCCCTGTTCCACCCCCTGAAGGCCACGCTGGAGCAGACTCAGCCGGCTGTGCTCCGAGGAGCCCGTGTTTTCCTTCGGCAGAAGAGCTCGGCCTCCCTCAGCAACGGTGGGGCAGTGTGAGTGCCGCCGGCAGGCTCAGGGCGGGGATGGGAGGAGGGCAGGGCTCCTCGGGCTCCACCCGCTCTCCCCCCTGCTGCTCTGGCGTCCATCCGGGGTGCGCGGGGCTCCTTGCGGCAGCGATCCAGGACAGGGAGCCCTCGGGTCTTATCGCCACCCACCCACACCCACTGCCACCAGGTGGCTTTACTGTGGGTCCAGCTGGTCCAGGCGGCCACCAGGGCTGGTTCTGTGCTTGGTCTGACGCTCACTCCTATAGCAACAGGCAGGTGCTCTTCCGGCCCCGGGGGCACCTGGATGAGACAGCCGGGTGTCCCGGCTGTGCCTCCCGCTGTGTGCTCCTGTTTCTCTGTCAGGTGGAGGCTCCCCTCTGCTTCCTCACTGGCCTTTGTTGCCTGCAGACCATTAAGAAGCTTTTGTTTCCACTTCAGCTTCTCACCACTGTTTGGTAATGGCCATTTAGCGTTTTCACCTTTCTTTAAGAGACTTTCCCCCTCAGATCCCCATTTCGGTTCTATATGTGCGGATATAATTGTTTGGCTGTGCGAGGCCTCGGGTATCCCATATCGAGTTGTGGTGAAGAGTCCTGCCAGTGCAGAGGACGTGGGTGTCATCCCTGGGTTGGGAAGACCCTCAAGTCCATAGGGTTGCAAAGAGTCAGACACAGCTGAGCAGCGGAGCACGACTCACGCTGCGTCTTAGCTGCGGCATGCAGATTCTTCACTGTGTCACGGGGGATCTCGCTCCCCAGCCAGGGACTGAACTTAGGCCCTCTGCATCAGGACCTCAGAGTCTTAGCCACTTGACCACCAAGGGTGTCCCTCCATTTGATGTCTGCATTTTGTAGCCGAATTGGTAAGATCCTGCCATGTCATGTAACTCTTGGTACTGAGCCTCAGTAATTCTTGGCAATGACTGCAAAACCAAGTGATATAGAATAGCAATCACCATGGGACTCTGGCCGAGGGGCAGAAGGTGGTGCCAGGCTGAACTGCACTAGAGGGCAAGACTCTCAGCTGCCCTCCAGGCCAGGGGTCCTACATCTGCTAATATCCCGTTGGCCAAAGCATCTCATTTGTTGAGCCCAAACAAGATGTGCTCTGCCTCACTGGCAGGGGCCGAGGGTGGGCCTCACACCCGTCTGCTGTCCTGGAGAGCAGCAAGGTCAGCAGCAGGCATGGCGAGGGCTCCCTGCTTCTTCTCCTGTGTATGTTTTGGACACTTGTTCTGGAGCTGAGTTCGGGTTCCCGGGCTGGCAGCCATGTGGCTTTTGCTGAGGAACAAACTGCCGTGTTCAGGGAACCCACCCGGCAGTGCGGCAGACCTGGTCCCGGGTCAGGCGGCTGGGTCCTGGGCGCGTCTGCACTGCGGGGCCAGAGAGCAGCCCGAGGGGAAGTGCAGGCCGCGGGCGCTCAGGCCTCCCCCTGTGCCCTGCTGGCCGCGGCAAGTCACGCGCCAGGCCCAAGCTGGGGGCATGGGGGCAGGCGGTGGTGGTGCAAGGCCCAGCCCAGAGGTGGGCACGCCGTAGGACACCGGGAGAACCTGAGCACAAGTGGGAACTCCCAGAGGAAAACCACGCTCCGGAAGAGTGCCCGTGGGCCCCGGGGACAGTGGCCTTTCTCCATATTGGTTAAGATCCCATCTGCGCACTGAAACAGTGGATCCTGAGTGTGCATGTGTGTGTCGGAGGGGATGGGGTGGGGCAGTGTCTTTGTAGATTGGTCTGAGCCGAGCTTTCGGTTCAGGAGAATGGGCGTCACTTTCCCCGTGGTTATAATGTCTGCGCAGATCAGTTACCACTGCTTTTTGTTGCCTGCGAGAGAGGGCCCAGTCTACTGGGGCCAGGCAGTGGGGGCGTTTATTGAGCCCTCTGATGGGTGGTATCAGTGCCTGCCTGGCCTCAGCATGGTGTGGCCTCAGGGGTGACTAGGCCTTGGGGCCAGCGTCTGTCCTGCTGGCTGTGCTTCCCCTCGGGGTCAGCCTCTCCCGAGGCTGCAGCAGCCCCAGACGCACCGCACAGGGGAGGTGCTTGCAACCTGGGAAGAGGAAGGGTGTTCTCAGAAACCCCAGCGATGGTGGGTCAGGTCATTCGTGTGACCAGCTGAGGTGATCAGGCTTCACCTCCAAGCTCAGAGTGTGATTGTTACCACTCAGCCTGGGTGACAGAGAATGTATGTGATGCTTCATTGAACGCGAGAGCAAGCAGAAACCCAGGCAAATGCTGGGCCATGTGGGAGACACACTGAAACACTGAGAGGGTGCGGGCAGGCAGGCAGGTTGCGTGTGCTGGGAGGGCGTCCAGAGGCGGTCTCGCCAAAGGTGACCTCAGGGTGGAAAAGCTCAGATCGGGGAGTAGGGGCGGCCCTGGCTGTCAGGGCTGGTGAGCTGCAGCACAGGCTGGGTGCCTCTGCGTGTGTGCGTGTGGCCTTGTCCTTGTTGTGGACGATCTCCGCTTCCAGCACACACGTGAGCCCTGTGTCGGCCAGCTGCCCCCTGTCAGGGTCCCCTCTCTGCCCGTCCACTCTGAGCCGTGGAGGGGCCCACTGTGCCTGTCCCTCCTGGTGAGGCTTTTGCTGTGCCTCTACTTGGGAGCGGCCGCGCGCAAGGGGTCTCATCCCTCTGGGCTCCTTTAGCCCAGAACAGGGTCAAGGTGGAGGTTCCTGGCAGGGTGGAGCCTGGTTCTGGGTGGGAGCCAGGTTCTATGCCCCGTGGGCTTCCAGGCCAACAGGATGATCCCCTGTCCTCCATAGACAAACCCAAGAGGGCGGCATCAAGGAGTCTGTCTCCTGGGGCACTCAGAGGACCCAGGAGGTACCCTGCGAGGTGAGGACACCCCTGGAGCGTGGCCACTCCACAGAGATCCCGGTGGTGCAGACAGGAAAACCGGTGAGAGCTCTCAGGGCTGGGGCCCGAGGTGGGGGTTGGGTGAGAGTGGGTGAGGGCGGGTGAGAGCAGCGTGCGGGCTGAGGCTGGGAGGTGGGGGAAGTGAGAGTGGGATGGGGTGGGTGTGACTGGGGGGCTGCTGTACCCCCAGGCTGTGGACGTCCAGATGCAGAGCATGGCCCTGAGAGCCCCTGACGGGGAGCCCCAACCCGGGCTGGAGAGCCAGGGCCGAGCGGCCTCCATGCCCCGCCTGGCAGCAGAGACTCAGGTGGGTGGTCTGGGAGGGTTGGGGCTGTGGGAGGGGGTTGGAGGTGAGGAGACCTGGCATGGAGGAGCTTGTATCCCACGGGCGGGCTTTGCTGGGGTGAAGCTTCCCAAATGCACTGTGTCCACGACACCCTCTGCCCCGCTGGAAACCCTCTGGAGGTGTTGTCAGGCCATCTAGAGTCCTCACTGCCCATTGTGCTCAGCGCCTGCCTGGGCACCAAGGCCTGCAGCCCACAGGTGGCCCCGTGGCCCTGACCTAGCCTTTCCCCCTCTCTGGGACACACCTCTCCCCCACCGTGCCCTGCCCCTCCCCCAGAAATCAATGCCTCCTGCAGCCACCCTGTCCCCTTTCAGGGGGTGGCCCTGTTCTTTCTCTGGGACAGTGGACAGCCTGGAAGGGAAGCCCCTGGGTTGAGGCTGTGCACTGTGGGCTGAGTCCCTAGGCAGAGCACGCCTCTTCCAGCCCCTCCCGGCCCATCTCTGCCCACTGCTCAGTGCCCTCCTGGCCTGGCCACCTCCCCTTGGCGCCACGTTGGCGCCTCTTCTCCCTCCATGGCGCTTGACCTTGACGGCGGCTGCGGGTGAGTACGTTTCCACGGGTCTTGGTTTCAGCCCTGGAGGAGCAGCTTCACAGTCCTGGAGGGACAGAGGGCTGGCAGAGTGGTCGGCCGCGGCTGCCAGGGCAGCCCTGGGTCCCATCTAGGGCCCTTCTAGCCAGGCCAGCAGCCCCTCTTCCCAGCACCTTCCCTGTCCTGTAGGGACTTTGAGGCCCAGAGGCCACCTGGGCCTCACCTGGCCTGGGAAAGACAGACATATGGATGGCAACTTGTGCAAAGGGTACTTTTGAAGAAAGGGTGGATCTCAGGTGGGGAAGAGTATTCCAGGGAGAGGGAAAGGCCTCACGGTCCCTGAACCCCAGACCCTCCGTGGTCTTCCCCAGGCCAGGCCCTCCCAGGCACGATCCTTCCCCCATCCCCACCCTCCTGGGGGCTCAGCCTGCCCTGTCTGGGGAGATAGCCCTGCTTCAGGGATGGAGCCCCAGGCCCATTCCTCCCAATGGGATGTGTCCTGTGGTCCGCCAGCCCCCACGGCATGGCTGCTGCCTGGAGGCTGGACCCCACTCTCAGGCTGTGAGCCCACCCATGTCCCCGCCCACAGCCACCCCCAGATGCCAGCCCCATGAAGCGCTCCATCTCCACACTGGCACCCCAGAGGCCCCACGTGGCTCATCTGTGCAACGCGGCCCTGGACCGTGCTCCGGCCACCCAGGCCGCCCCCCACCACCACCACCGCTGCCATCGCCGCAGGGACCGGAAGCAGAAGTCCCTGGAGAAGGGGCCCAGCCTGTCTGCAGACACAGATGGCGGTGCGTGCGAGGGGGCTCTCGAGGGGTGGTGGCTCCAGTTGGGGTCCAAGAATCCCTGTGAGATCTTCTTCCCTTTTGTAACTCATGACCCCACGGGCAACCCTGGGTGTGGAGACAGGACCACCTCCCACCTTTCCCTGGGAACCCTGCTGGCCCTGAGGAACCAGGCCTGGGTAAGGTCTGTGTTCCCCCAACCCCAGCCACTCGGCTGACTTCCATTCTCCCCTGGCCAGCACCCTACAGCAGCGCGGGGCCGGGCCCCCCGCCGCCCCCAGGGGATGGGCCAGCGGGCTGCCGGCGGGAGCGCAGGCAGGAGCGGGGCCGGTCCCAGGAGCGAAGGCAGCCTTCCTCCTCTTCCTCTGAGAAGCAGCGCTTCTACTCCTGTGACCGCTTTGGGGGCCGGGAGCCCCTACAGCCCAAGCCCTCTCTCAGCAGCCATCCCACGTCGCCCACTGCTGGACAGGAGCCAGGACCCCCGAGACAGGTACGTGGGCCCCGGGAGTCCCCCCGTGCTCCCACCCGCACCCCATTCCCTCGGGCCCCGGGAGGGAGCTCTTTCCTGTCCTGGTTCCCAGGCCAGAGCCTGCTCCTGGCTTCCTGGCTTGCCCATCCTGCCTGGCGGGGCCTTGGCCCCCCTGCTCCCCAGTGCCTTCTTTCTCCCCTGCCCGCCTGAGATGGGCTGGGCTGTGCGCTCCTCCTCCCTGGCCCTGTGCGTGCCCAGCCCCTGCGGGCACTGCCCTCCCGCCCTCCTGGGGCTGCCTCATGCATCTCACCCACCTGCGCTCCCAGCCCTTTGATTCGGGTTTGCTCTGTCCGGTTTTCTTGCAGGGTAGTGGCTCCGTGAACGGGAGCCCCCTGCTGTCAACATCTGGTGCTAGCACCCCTGGCCGCGGCGGGCGGAGGCAGCTCCCCCAGACCCCGCTGACCCCCCGTCCCAGCATCACCTATAAAACGGCTAACTCCTCGCCTGTCCACTTTGCCGGGGCTCAGACCAGCCTCCCTGCCTTTTCCCCCGGCCGGCTTAGCCGTGGCCTTTCGGAACACAACGCCCTGCTGCAGAGAGACCCCCTCAGCCAGCCCCTGGCCCCCAGCTCCCGGATTGGCTCCGACCCTTACCTGGGGCAGCGTCTGGACAGCGAGGCTGCAGCCCGCACCCAGCC
This sequence comes from Capra hircus, assembly GCF_001704415.2. Classification (NCBI taxonomy): domain Eukaryota; kingdom Metazoa; phylum Chordata; class Mammalia; order Artiodactyla; family Bovidae; genus Capra; species Capra hircus. The sequence goes on along the minus strand of NC_030818.1, from coordinate 105,366,265 downwards.
TGAGGACACGCTCACCTTCGAGGAGGCCGTGGCCACCAACTCAGGCCGCTCCTCCCGGACTTCCTATGTGTCCTCCCTGACCTCGCAGTCCCACCCCCTCCGCCGGGTGCCCAACGGCTACCACTGCACTCTGGGGCTCAGCTCGGGCGGGGGCGGCCGGGGGCGGCACAGCTACCACCACCCTGACCAAGACCACTGGTGCTAGCCGCACCGCCCGGCGGGCGCGTCCAGGTGATGAGTTTTATCATCCGCGCTGGGCCCCGGGGGCGCTCGGGGCACCGAGGTGGGCAGCAGCCCTGGGAGGAGGGCCTGCCCCGTCTCTCCTCCTCCAGTGGGACGAGCGGTTAGTAGAGGGAGGTTGCTCCCTCTCCACCCCTCCCACGCTGCCTCCCTGGGTCTCGGCACAGACCCCACACAGAACGTGGCTGTGTGTGCTGAGGGGGACCCGGTGAAGAACCCAGCATCCAGGGTGTGTGCTGGGACCGTTCCGTAGGAAGTCTGAATCTCATAGGGATCATCTTTTATCCAAATGTGTGGAACAGAGGAGCGGGTGAGACCTCAGGACAGTCAGTGGTAAACGGAGCAGGTCTCGTCAGCATCCTCACACCAACAGTCCGGGCGCCCTTCGTGCCTGAAATGGCAAAAAGCACTGGAAACGTGCGCAGACACGGCCCTCTCCCGACAGCCAGCCCTCACAGGGACCAAACCTGGGCAACATTCTCGGTGTTGGTTTCGGTTTTTAGTCACAACACCCTTCACTCTTCTGTCGACTCTATGTACTCAGTCAAAAAATAAGCCGGAATAATGGGGAAGGGAACAGTAACGCAGTAACATAGCAGTGAAGCATCCAGCCTGTAGGAGGAGCTCAGCCTTTCAGGATGTGTGTTCCTGGCTTGCTCGAGGAGATGCTCTGTGTCCAGTACAAGCGGCCAACAGGACCACCCAGCTCCCGCTGCTCTCGACCAAGTGCCTGACCTCCGAGCCCCTCACACAGGCTCCCAGGGGCCCATCACCACAAGCGGGCTTTGTGGAGACTCTTCCAAACAGCAGCTGAGTAGAAGGCGGACGTACTGGAGAACATGCAGAAAACACCCAGGAGATTGGTCGTAGCTGGGACGAAGTGGCTGCTGCCCCTTTTCCTCAGACCAGTGGCGAGGCTGCAGGGCGTGTGGAGAGAGGCCCGTGTGGGCGATCAGTCCGCTCTCCACTCGATTCTCAGGGAGGCAGGGTGCAGTCTCCGTAGCTTTGCGGGTTTCTTTCCCCAGAAGGTTCACTGGGGAGAGGCTGGTGCAGAGGGGGAGGTGGCACAGCGGGGGCAGAGGTGCCCAGGTCCGAGCAGATGAGGGCAGATGGGAACCACGCTGAACCGTGGCTGGAGATTGGGTGCAGGAGCAGCTCGGCTGTGGCTGCTGCGCTGGGCGTCTGAGCCCCCACTGGCTCTGGCATGAGACAGGAGAAAGCAGGCAGCATAAGGAAGTCCAGCTTCAGGGCCACGTTCAAAACAGAGAGACCGCAGTGAGGATGTGGTCCATAACACACGGGGAGACCCTCTGCTTTGTGAACAAAGGGAGCATCTAGATGAGCTGATTCGGGCGTGTGCTCCGCGTTGTGGTGTGAGAGGGTCTCTGCTGGAGCGTTTGAGTGTTCCCATTGGCTTTCACCCCGTGATTCTCCTGAAGAAGCTTGGTGTGTGATGTGTGTGTGCGTGTCTGTGTGTCCCAGTGAGTGGATGCCGTTAACCCATAGGGCTATGCAACAAAAGACACACGTTTAACAGAGATAAAACACACAAGACCGCCACCTGTTCTAGGGTTTCAGCATGATTGTGACCAAACCATTTTTTAGAATTTCCTTACTCGAAGGCACAACACTCTGAAACTTTAAGATAACAGAGTATTTTACTCCACTGGAATACAGCGAAAGCCAGAATCGCCAACTGTGCATGTGGTCGCTGGCTCCGGTTGCAAAGCAGAAGGATGTGCATCTTGGTACTGATGCTTCGTCTCTGGTCCCCGCCCATGTTATTTTGAATGTATTCATTCTGTGCTGAACCATAGCTGCTTCCCCAGGCCATACTGGGCAGAGAATCCCCTTTGCTAGTCCCACACAGCTTTGCTGGTCCGTCTGGACCCTTCCAGACCCTGGAAGTGGTGAAATTACAGCGAGTGCGGGGGAGACTGTGTCTTGTTTTCCCAACTCTGTGTTTCGTTTCTGTGCTGTCTCTTCTCAGCTATCACATTTCCCTCAAAGTCTCATAGCGAGTTGCCAAATTTGAAATGCATCCACCAGTTGTCTGCACCTGGAACCAGTCAAGCAGTGGCTGTAGTTTGAACAAGTTATGTGTGCACGTAAAATATATACATATATACATATATTCCAGTATGTGCATGAAATGTATATCTTCGTACTTTTTGATACAATGTATTCATTTGTTAATTTTTAATTATATTTGATATAAATCAAAGGTTTGTTGCAAAACTTTATATTTAAGAACAGTGTTAAAAAAAAAAGAGAATTCCCGACCATGCAACACAGCTGGGACTCACTTTTAAAAAAACTCTGTGACCGACTAGTTTGCTGCCTGAGGAATATTTATCAGCCACACTTTGGATTCTGCTGTTGTTTCTACAATGACATTTTGTATGAAGCAAAGTCCTTGGATTAAAATAAAACTTAGCAAAAAATGAAAAACAAAACCCCACCATGCTGCTGGATTATGTATGCAGGGACTGTGGAGGCTGACACATGAGCTGTCCCTGTGGGCATGTGGCTGAGTGCGCAGCGAGCAGAGCTCAGAAGAGGCTGAAACCGCTTCACCTTGCTCTGGGCCTGGTTAAGATGCAAGGGTTAGCTCAGCTTCGGGGTGGGGATCAAGGTAGGCCTGTGGCTGGGAGAGCCAGGGTTAGGCCTTAGAGGGGATGTGGTTATCTTTTAGGGTTAGGAATGTAGTGGTGTGTAGGTTCAGGTTGGGGATGAGCAGGCATTGGCTGAGGTTTGGGGTTAGGGTTAGCTACGTTAGTGGTTAGAGGTTAGAGTGACAGTGTTAGATTTGAGTTAGGTTTGAGAGAGTTAGGGTTAAGAGTTAGGGTTTAGGATTAGGTATAGGCAAAGGGTTTGTCCATATGACCACTAACAATATAGGGTTATGTGGGGGTAAAAATTAAGAGTTTGTTCAGTTTAGAGTTCATTTAGAAAAGACATACATGAGCAGTGTTAGGTTCACAGAAAAATAAACATTAAGGTTCTGATTTATGCTGGAAGAGCAAAAAAAAATCCGGCACAGCCACCAGCCCGGCCTTTGGGGCAGCGGCCACGGTCACAGCCACCACTGCCGAGTGCTCCGTGGGCTCCGGGCTGGGGTCGGAGACGGCTCCTGCGTCCTGTTTGCAGGAGCGCATGCGTACGGGGTCTTTTCTCTGCCCTCCCCCAGCCCTGTGCCCACTCCGCGTGTGTCAGGGACTCGGGGAGAGGGCGGTGGCCCCCCTTGGCTCCGACACTCCTGGGCTCCATCATTTACTGTTTCGTGGCACCCCCAAAACGCCAGCTCGGGGAGTTTGCGGTGGGGGCTGCCCGAGAGGGTCCGGGGGCTCCCTCGAGCTCCGTGGCAGCAGCGTCTGGGCACATAAAGAGAGGGACTTCCCGGGCACCTGAGTGTGGAGGGCCCGGTTTAAGCAGCTGCAGGAGCTGCTCTGTGCGGGACTTAAGGGCCAGTGCTCGGGAACCGCCCTTCTGTGGAAGGGTCATGGGCTCGGGGTTCCACGGAGGCCCTGCCTAGAGAGGGTGCGAGCTGCCTCCCGGGTGCCCGGTGGGGGCCGGGGCGGGTCGAGGTGGGGCCCCGGAGCCCTGCGGGTGGACGAGTCCCTGCTCCCGCTCAGTGGCGGGGGCGGGGGGTGGTGGTCCTAGGGGCGAGGGGGCGGGGTCTGGAGACCACAGTGACCCTGTGCGCGCCCCCCACCCCCCGCAGGCTGGAACGAGCTGCTCATCGCCTCCTTCTCCCACCGCTCCATCGCCGTGAAGGACGGCATCCTCCTGGCCACCGGGCTGCACGTGCACCGCAACAGCGCCCACAGCGCGGGCGTGGGCGCCATCTTCGACAGGTGGGGACTCCTGCGCGGCCTCTGTGCCGGGCACGGAGGTTACACTTGGGGCGACAGCAGGAGAGCCCCAGGACCAAGGCCCGGGTAGCTCAGAGGGTGAAGCGTCTGCCCGCAGCGCGGGAGACCCAGGTTCGATCTCTGGGTCAGGAAGATCCCCTGGAGAAGACAACCCATTGCAGTATTCTTGCCTGGAGAATCCCATGGATGGAGGAGCCTGGTGGGCTACAGTCCATGGGGTCGCTAAGAGTCAGACACCACTGAGCAACTTCCCTAAGATTAAAATCCCCAGGGCCGCCCGCGTACCCCGCCTCCCACTGCGGTGTCCTTCCCTCCACATCCACGTGTGGGAAGGAAAGCAGCCCCATCTTTACAGCAGAGATACACGGTGGTGCTGTCCTGGGGGAGCCGGCGAGGACTCCTCTGACGTGTCGTGGTTCCGTGAGCCTGCGTGCGGCGGGCATACGGCCGAGTCCCAGCACTGCTCCGGGCCTGTCCCCGGCGGGGACGCCGCTGTCTGCTCCCTCCCCTCTTGCACACACCCAGGCGGCCAGTGCTGGGCAATGGTCAGGCGACTCTGTTCTCAGGCTCCGAGAACGTCTGTCTCCACTGGCGGGGTCACTGGGAGGCCTGTCCTGTCCCTGGCTGGCTTTGCCTGTGAGACCAGAGCACGGGGGTGTCAGCTCAGCCAGCCAGAGCTGCAGAGGCTGGGGAGGGCTGTGGGTGGGTCCTCGGGGCAGGGGAGCTGCAGGGGCTGGGGAGGGCTGTGGGTGGGTCCTCGGGTCGGGGGAGCTGCAGCACAGGGAGGGTCGACCCCGGGAGGGGAGGCAATGGGCGGGGTCCCAGGTGAGCCCCTGAGTGAAGAGAGTCGCTCAGTTGTGTCCGACTCTTTGAGACTCTGTGGACTATACAGTCCATGGAATTCTCCAGGCCAGAATACTGGAGTGGGTAGCCTTTCTCTTCTCCAGGGATCTTCCCAGCCCCGGGATCGAACCCAGGTCTCCCACATTGCAGGCGGATTCTTTTCCAACTGAACCCCAAGGGAAGCCCGAGCCCCTGAGTACAAGAGCCTAATGGTGGGGGGGGGGGTTGCGCAGCAGAGACCCCTACTGTAGCCCCCTGGGGATAAAAGCGAGAGCGTGCTGCCACACAGGACCGCCCAGGAAGAACAGGGGGGCGGCTCCTGGCTGCTCCCCTCCCCCCTCCGCCGGCACCAGGCACCCTGGGCAGGCCCTGATGTAGGCAGTGTAGGGCGTGTCTTTGCCACAGGACATTTCAGGGCCTTCACCAAGCTCAAAGAGGGGGCTGTGGGGTGCTGGGTTTATTGCTTACATGCTTAGTCGCTCAGCTGTGTCCGACTCTGTGCGACCCCGTGGACTGTAGCCCGCCAGGCTCCCCTGTCCGTGGGATTCTCCAGGCAAGAGTACGGGAGTGGGTTGCCATTTCCTTCTCCAGAGGATCGTATTGCTCACAGATGGCTTCTTTAGCAAGCCCGTCCCTCCGAGGGCACGTTTAGAAACGCCTCCCCGGCTGTGCGCCCAGCTGACAGCTCCAGGGGCCCAGGTGCTCGGGAGGTGCCTGGTGGTGGGAAGTGGCACAGAGCCCCCTCTGGCAGCGAGCCAGGAGCAGGGGAGCCAGGAGCTGGGGAGGCGCCTTCCCGAGGACGGAGGGAGCGGCAGGGATGCGTGTCCGGGCCTTGGCCTGGTCTGCAGCCGGCGGGGACGTGTGCCGGTGGACTCCGCCCCCGACGTCCAGGACCCTGGCTCACCCCGCTGTCACGCGGGCCCCCTCTAGTCTCCGGGTTCCTGGAATAAAATCCCACAATGCTGAGCTCCTGGAGGTGGAGGAGAGGAGCCCCCCTCCCTCCTCGGGGCCGGAGGGGACCGGCTGGGCACAGGGACTGTCCTACCCTGTCCGAATTGCCCTAGCCTTCTCAGCTGCCCTTCAGGCCTGCGCGGAGTCCTTTGGGGGTGTTTCTGGGGGCCCCAGGAAGGGCGTGGTCTGGCTTGGACGTTGCTGTTTCCCTGCCCCCTCGGTCTGGCTTGGACGTTGCTGTTCCCTGCCCCTCCCCCCACAGGGTGCTGACGGAGCTGGTGTCCAAGATGCGGGACATGCAGATGGACAAGACGGAGCTGGGCTGCCTGCGCGCCATCGTCCTCTTCAACCCCGGTACCGCCTGCTGCCCAGGCCTGGTGTCCACCCCCCAAGGGGCCAAGGCAGCGGGGCACCCGCCGCAGCCCCACAGCCCACTGATAGGGCGCTGTCGGCCCCCTGCCCCTCCGCTGAGCCTGCCTGTCTCTCTTGCGATGGGCTCCACTGCCAGAGACCTGGAGCCCGGCTGGTCTGGGGGTGCTGGGGGGGGTCACCGGGGCAGGGGCGGGCTCTGAGGGCTTCTCGGGGAAGTGCTGGCGGTGGGAGGGCAGGCCAGCGGTAGGGCTCCTGAGTCCTTACCCTCTGTCTCTCCAGCGCTGAGGGTCAGGCTGGGGTGAAGATGGGGCCCCCTAGTGGGGACAGCCCATTTCCAGGGACATTTGTCCCCAGGCCTGTGCATGAACCCACGGCCCTGCCAGCACAGCCCCGCCCGGTGGGGCCCCCCTTGAAGTCGAGCGTGACTTGGCTGCTGGCACTGCTTTACCTACTGGGGTCCAGACTTGGGGTTGCCAGGGGCGGAAGGGAGGTGGCCAGAGCTGGCACAGGCCCAAGTGTAGGGAGACTGGGGGCCCAGCTGCAGAGGAGACTGCATTTCCCGAGGTGCCCAGACCCCAGGCCACTGTGGCACTGATGCTGGGCACGGTGCCCCTGCTGGGATGTCAGACAGCCGGGTCAGGGCTGGTGTGGGGGCCCCTGGCCTAGGGCTCAGAGGTCACCCAAGAGCAGGCCTGTTCCCAGGGCTGCACTGGCTTCAGATGGGCAGCAGGGGGGCTCCAGCCTCTGCCCGCTAAGCCATCAGGGTGGACCATGCCTGTCTGGGGCCTCACTCAGGGCAGGGGCCCGAATCCCAGTGCCCAGAGGGGGCTGGGGTTGGGGGTCAGTGGGGAGAGGCTTGTCGGGTGTCAGTTTGCGGGGTGACCTCGGAAACAAAGGAGCAGAGGGGCTTAGCTTTGCCCAACCGGGGAGCTCTCACTGCCTCAGGGAGGCCTGTGACTGCTGCCCAGATGACCCAGGATGGCCCGTGCACCTCAGTCCTCACCCCTGGGCAGGCATCTCTGTCCACAGGCAGAGCCCCTTCCAGACCAGGCTCCTGCTGCCAGGGTCCCAGGGCTCAGGGTGGCTTTGGCCCCCACAGCGTGGGTTTGGCTGTTTCAGACAGAAGGAGGTTTGGAGCCTACACTGGCTCAGAGGGGCTGAGACCCAGTGCACTGAGGTCTCCGGAGGTGATGTGGTTGGCGTGGCAACCAGGCCTGGTGGAAGCAGGCCTGTCCCACCTTCCTGATGGGGTAGTGGGGTGGCGGGAGGTTAGGGGACAGGCCCAACGTCGAGTGGCCAGCAGGCAGCGGGCAGGGTGTGCGTGTGGGGCCGCCTCGTCCAGGTCGGGGCTCTGGGTCCCCGCTTCCCGGGGCTGGGCTCTGACCTGTGGCCCCTTCTCCCTTGCAGACTCCAAGGGGCTCTCAAACCCAGCCGAGGTGGAGGCGCTTCGCGAGAAGGTCTACGCGTCCCTGGAGGCCTACTGCAAACAGAAGTACCCCGAGCAGCCAGGGAGGTGAGCCCTAGCAGAGCCTCCGCCCGCCGGGCCTCGGGGCTGGGCAGGCCCGCCCGCCCTTCAGATGCTCCTGTGGGTGAGAAGGCAGCTGCCCCCCCACCCAGGGCAGTGCGGGACCCAGGCACTCTTCCGCCCCAGCAGGTGCATGCTCGCCGTTCCCTGCAGCCCCGCCAGACAGAGGGGCCCTGTGCTGGCGCACAGTAGGCGCGCGTGGCGCCTAAACCAAGGCAGTGCTTTCCTCTGGTGACAGAGGAAACCGCTCGAGGCAGGGCCCTGGTGTGCTCGCCCGAGCAGGGATGAAAGCCAGCACATAGTAGGTGCTTTACAAATGTGTGCGGAGCAGATGGCCGTGGTCTGAGCACAGAGTCTGCCTGCCTCTCTCCCTGCCGACTGTGGGCCCGGGAGGGCTGGCCTTGTCTCCTTGGCAGGTCCCCCGAGCCGGGCGCGCAGTGGGTTTCTGGGAGAAGGTGCCTGCAGACCGGCTGTCCAGGTTCCTGCCTCCTCTCTTCCTGGACTGTCCTCTGCCTGCCAGGAGGGGTTGGGGCCCCAGGGCCCCAGGCCTGGCTCTGCCCTCGCCCGCCCTGCCAGCCGGCACACGCACGGTTAAGTGTCCAACCAGCCTCATCTGGTTTAAAGTGAAACTTCCCGAAGGAGGGGTGGCAGTCCCGCCTGTTTTTCCTGGCTCCCCGCCCCGGCCCATCTCGCCAGCTCAGCAGAAAACAGCGCGTTCTCTGGCCCCGCTCCAGCCTCCGAGCTGCGTTTTTGCCTTTAAAACGTGGGTTGTGTTGCAGCCAAGCCCGGGGCTTTCCCCCTGAAATAAGACATTGTTAATAATTAGTGAGGTCCCAGGGTCCCCGGAGGGTCGTGTGCAGAAGGCCTGGAAGCGCTCGGGGTGGGGACTGGGGTCCGGGGAGGGGTAGATGTGGACGTCCGGGGTGGGGCATTGGGCCCTGTCCCCGCACGGCAGCTGTCCTTGGCACAGAGCGCAGGAGCCTGGCATCCCTTCTCCAGGCACCCCCCCAAAGTCTTCCCTGCCCTTCTGCCGCCCACTGTCCTCCCCAGAGGCTCTGCAGTGTGGCAGGCGCGGCCCGAGGAGCCCCTCCCCCTCCCCGCACCCGCCCTGTTCAGCTCTTTCTGGGCGAGGTGGGTGCTGGCGTGAGCCCCACTGGAGGCTTCTGGGAGCTCAGACCTGCCCCCCAGCTCAGGAGCGGCTTTATCCCGAGAGGGGGGCCCACTGGCCAGGGGCTTTGCTGGTGCTCAGATCTGCCGTCAGAGCCCTTCTTCCTGCGTAAAATCCTGCTGCAACTCCTGCTGCCCTTGGAGAAAGCCTGCCGCGCCTCCTAACTTCCCCCACGAAGGCCTGATCAGCCCGCCCCAGCCCGGCCACCGGCCCTTCATCCTGAATCTCTGCCCGGGGGGGGGGTGTCCCCTTGGAGTCTTCTGCCCCTGGGCCCTGGCCCCTCTCTGCGTCCGTCCTCTGCCTGAGAGACCCCTCCCCGCTCAAGGCCCCTGGCTCAGGCAGGTCCCCTGCCGTGGCAGCCTCGGGGTCTGGGGCGGTGAGGCGCGTGCGGGGGGAGAGTGGCGGGCGCTCACGCGGCTCCGTCCGCAGGTTCGCGAAGCTGCTGCTGCGCCTGCCCGCCCTGCGCTCCATCGGCCTCAAGTGCCTGGAGCACCTCTTCTTCTTCAAGCTCATCGGGGACACGCCCATCGACACCTTCCTCATGGAGATGCTGGAGGCCCCGCACCAGATGACTTAGGCCCGCTGGTCCCGGCCCGCCCCGCCCTCCTCTGCCCGCCTGGACCTGGGGGCGTGGCCCGCCACTGCTGAGCCTGTGCTGCCGGCCGCCCTCCCCGTTTTCCACGACTCGTCTGGACCCAGCAGCGGGCATCCCGGGGCGGCCGCCAGAGCGGCAGGAGCCGGTGTGAGCCCTGGGGTTGGGGGGAACCCGGACGGGCTCACGGGGTACACGCCGCTATCCCCGGAGCCGCAGCGTTCAGAGGGTGGCAGGACTCCGTCACGTTCTGTGGTCGCTGGGTTTGGAAATCTCCCGTGGGAGGTCCTCTGTTTGCAAGGATTTCTCTGCCTCCTGTGTTGGCTGGCGCCCTGCCCGCCCAGCTTCACCCACGATTGGGAGGAGGGGACAGGTTGGGGGGCGCTGCCAAAGACCCCGACCCACCTCCCAGGAGGATGGGAGGGGCTCTGGTCCCTCAGAGTGAAGGGTGAGCAACCCCTTTTTCCAAAGATGACTTTCAACCTGCTCCCCAAGCCAGTCAGATTGGGAGCCGACCTCTGTGCTGGGTTTGGGGGTCGCCTAAGGCTGCAGGGACACCCGTGCACCCCATCCCACCTGTGTGCTCTCTTTGCGTTGTCCTGGTTCCAGCTCCTGGTCCCACGGGGTCCTATCCAGGCCGCCCCCAAACCTTCCAGCTTGTGCAGAGGGCTGAGGCTGGCCCCCAATCCTGCAGGGCGCACCCGATCTCTAGTGGACCGGAGGTCTGCTGCCCACCCAGGAGGCCCACGGGGATGGGAGGGGAGGAGAGTCCTCGGTCGGCTGCGCACGCTGAGGGAGGCCAGCAGGGTCCAGAGCTGGAGGGGCCTGTGGGCACGCCGCTGTGGGGAGCGGACAGCTGGCCGGGGCCTGCGGCACTGTGGGCCGCTCTGCTTGGCTGGCGGGCATCTCGTGGGCCCCTGGGGTGGGGAGCGGCCGAGCGCCAGCACCCTGGGGTCGGGTGGGGCTCCCAGAGACAGGCTGTCCTGTGTCCGTCTGCACCCGCTCTGGTTGGGGGCCCGGCCGGCCAGGCAGGCCCAGCCTCCTGGGCTGGCTCTCTCAGGGTGAAGGCCTCGGCACCATCGCACTCTCCCTCCGGTCCGTTTTTCCATCTCACACCCGAAACCCAGCGTTTGTCGGCTGAGGGGCCCGGAACTGCCAGCGGCCCCGGAGCAGGAGTGGGGGTCGGCGTTGTGGGTGCTCCCCCAAGCCTTTCTACCCCGGGGGGGGGTGTGGGGGTGCCCCCGAGCCTGGGTGAGGACAGGCCAGCCTCCCGGCCTCCGTGGGGAAGAGGGTGTCCGTTCTTTGCCCTCCAGGGTCCAGCCCAGGCTGAGCGAGAGGCGCCTGGGCTGACCGTGTGGAGGACCCCACAGACGTCTCCTTGCTCTGGGGCCCCCATTCCCGCCCCCAGGAGACGTGTCCCCGGCCGCCCCAGCACCCGCCCCACCCGCCCTCTGCAGCAGAGGTGGGGCGAGCCGGGGCCTGCCCAGCACCCCTGGAAGTCTCGGCCGCCTTGGGGGTGTGGTAGTGTCAGCAGAGTGACGCAGGCACCCCGGTGGTCCTCCCCCTGGGGTCCCCCCGGTGGTGGGTTTGTAAGGCTGCCCCTCACCCCGCACCCAGTGCCTTCTGCAGCTGGACACACCCCGTCCACGCCCCGCCCGCCCCGCTGCCCTGGACCACTCTGGAGCCCAGGAGAGGGCCCTGTGGGGGCTGGCCTGGGGGCCCCCCTGCCGCCCCGCCCGAAGCCCCCGGCACCCCCTCCCCCGGCCTCCTGCCTCGCCCCGCACCGGGCCCCCGGTGTCTTGGGGACAAGTCCCCCGTCTTCTCCTCGGGCACTGTCCTCGTAGCATCCTTGCTGTGTTTGAAAAGGTGGGGAAATGGCACGTTATTCGGTAGATAGACGTTTTCTTTAACCAGACCTTCAGTAGACCGATCTGGTTCAATTAAGGTGATTTTTTTTGGTAATTATTATTTTGGTGGGACAGTCTTTAATTTTCTAAAGATAGCACTAACGTCAGCTTGTTGGCCATCCTGTGCCATCCCCACTTGCTGGATGCTTCCGGCAGGCACCCCCCCACCCCAGCATCACCTCCCGCTCAGTCATCAGGCGGGGCAGCCGCGGCCGAGGAGCAAAGACGACTGTGTCTCAGGTTCGGAAGGTGTCGGCCAGGCCAGCCTCTGGCTTGTCCCCCACTGGGCGATTCCTTGGAAGCTGGCCCACCCGGGGACGTCTGTGCAGAGGGCACTCGCGTCAGCTGCTGGCCCTCATCCCCCCGGGGGAGGATGGCCCCCCACCCTGGGCGTCCCAGGAGGGTTTGGGCTGGCAGACCCCCCGGGCCAAGTGCTGGAGACCACGCCGCACTCCCTGCTCCGCGGAGGCCCTGGTTGGGCCCAGCCGGAACGTCCAGCTGGAGCGTGACGGGCTGACGTTGCTCCCACCGTGGGATTTGGTCCCTGCCCACGCAGGTGTGTGTGGGCAACACCCGTGCTGTAGAGACCCCGCGTGCACAGACCTGCTCGCCGTCCACAGACACACAGACCAGTTACCAGCGTTTTCTGTTTATTTTTAATCAAGACTCCCCCTCGACCCCATTTTCCTATAAATTTGCTTGTTGTAAGCAAGTATGTAAGGACCCCTTCTTTGGTGAAATCCGGGTTCGAATGAATACCCTGAGGCAAGAGACGCATCTATTTTAAGATGCTTTGGAGCAAACAGCTTTAGCCGTTGCCAGTCCTTAGCGATGCCTTAGCCGGGACGGGTAGCTCACAGAGAGGATGACATAGAAACAGAGGAGACGTCTAAAGCGTCAGGAAAGGTAGAAAAAAAAAATCTATTTTTGTACAAATGTAATTTTATCCCTCACGTATAACTTGGAGGGCATGGCGGGGTGGGGGGCTTGTTTTGTTTCTGCTTCTAGAGGTGAAGGCTCTCTGAGTCGACGTCGGGACGCCGGACGGGCGCGCGGGCCTCGGACGACACTGCTGCGGGCGAGAAGGTGGGCCTGGAATTCTCGAGGGTTTTCCTCCCCTTCCGAGTAACGTTCACGCCTCGCTCTGCGCTCTCCCCGTGGCCAGCTGGCCTTCCCGGGACTGACTGTGAAATTACTTCCCCCCACGTGACTGTTCTCAAAAGCATCGCGGCCGCAGGTGCCGGGCGAACAATGGTGTCAGAATTGTGGAAAAGAGACTCGGAGCAAAACGGGAGAGGAGAAGCAAAACATGAGCGTTTGAAAACACCGCCCTGAGCTTGCCTTTGTTCGGGGGGCTTTCCTGTCCGGGGCTGGGAGCCGGCCTCGCGGGGGGCTCCCGGCTGCCCTGGAAGGGGAGGGCCTGCCGCCTTCACCCTGCCCCGAGGGCTGCAGCAGGCGTCCCAGCTGCCCTCCGCCGGCGGCCGGTCCCCGGCAGCGAGACCCTGACCTGGGGCTCCTGGGCCCTTCCTCCTCCCTGGCCTGCACTGCATCTCAGGGCTCCTGGGTGACCGACCCCCTCCATGCCTGGGCCCCGTCCAGAAGCCCCCCAAGAGGGGTGCCCTCAGCCCTCTTGGGGCTGGGCTTGAGCCGAGTCCGGCCCTTGCGTCCACATCAGCCCAGACAGGCGGGAGGCTCGCACGGCCCCAGGATGAGTGATGCCCCATTAACGAGCGGGTGGTGGCGCCCACCTGCCCCCACTTGTCTCCACGCCATCTGGGGGCTGGATGGGGCCCGGCCGCAGCATGCCTGCAGTGCCCAGACCCTCTCCTGCACCTCCGTCCAGCCGGCACCGTCTGGGGACCCGGGGCATCCTGGGGCTGGAAGCCCTGAGGCCCGAAGCCCTGAGGCCCACAGCCCTGCCCGGTGGCACCAGACACTTCGCACTGAGGGCCGAGGTGGCTCCCAAGGGAGGGCGTGAACCTGATGATGAGGCCTGAGGCCCAAGAGCCAGGACCCCGCAGAGAACTCGCTGTACGTGGACGTACGGTGCGCACGGGGGTTTGCATGTTTACATACATACAAACGTGCCCTTGCACGTGTGACACGCACGGCCTCACCAGAACTCAGCTGTCCCAGCCCTGGCTGGCTGCAGGCGGTGCCCGGGGTGCTGATGCCCGGCCCCCACGGCCCACTGCCCGCGACAGCCTCCCGGGAGTCAGGCATGGCCTTGCCCACCAAGCTCAGCCTGTACCTCCTGGAAGGGTGGGCGCAGGAGACAGACCCCCATGAGCCTCAGCGACCAGCCCATTTTGGTTTCCTGTCATAAAAAATCAAACAACCACCGTGGGGACCTCTTCCTGGCCTAGAAAGTGTAGTCAGCCCCGGGGGCCTGGAGAACCAGAGGGTCACCTCGCCAGTGAGGGACCCTGGCTCAGGGGCTCCCTGGCTGTTGACCCCAGCCTCGGTAGGCCCTGGCCCAGCTCTGGACACGGTGTCTACGGGCAGACCCTGCAGGGGCGTCTGGGAGGTGTAAGTGGACCCCGAGGAAGGCTGCCTCTGATGGCTGCAGGGCCTGAGGGGCTGTTGGAGTCTCTAGAGAAGACCAGGGCAGGGCCATGGCCGAGACGACCTCCCCAGGCTGAGGGTCCCCCGCACGTTGTCCAGGATGCAGGCCCGAGGGAGCACCCCTGGGCTGGAGTGCCGATCCTGGAAGAGCAGAGCAGGGGGGGCCAGTGGGCAGCGGCTCGAGAGGAGGAGGACTCCAGGGCGCAGGGCTTACACCCGACCTCTTGCCAAGCGCTGTGCCTGTGGAGTGCCCCCAGTTACGCGGAGACCGTGGGCTGCCCACGGCCACTGCCAGGCAATCTGGCTCCTGGCCTCCCTGCTGCCTCCAGTTGCCATGGTGAGCCCGGCCCAGGGCAGTCCCCCTGGATCACAGATGCTGGGCTTGATAAGTTTATCTGCCTCAGGATCCGGTGACGAGCTGAGCGAGCAGGGCTGGGGAACCTCAGAGGCGAGATCGGGGCATTTGGACGGGACTGTGCCAGGCATCCCCGTATGGCAGGTTCCAAGCTGGGTGCTGGAGCCCGGTGACAGGAGAGAGCGGGCCCTGCTATCGTCAGGCAAGCGGTGTGGTTGGAGAAAGGGCCTGTGTGGGAAAAGGAGGGAGTCCTAGGAAGAGGGGGTGAGCCCCCAGAGAGGCCCTGACACCCAGCAGGGGACGCAGAGGACAGAAGAAGCGGGGGTCATCACTGGGCCTGAGCGCGGCAGCAGCAAGTGATGAGAACCGAGCAGAGGCGGCCAGTGGGGCTGAGACCTCAGGCAGGAAGGGGCCGGAGTGTGGAGGGTCAGGAGACGGGACACACGGTAGTTCTCGTCCTCTGCCCCCTGATGCCCACGCGGTCTCCTCTGCCCCCGCGCTTGGGGCCCCTCTGCAGTGCCGAGGGCTGACCCTCAGCTGAAACACAGGCTGCTGCTGCCCGCCAGCCTGGCTGGGCGCGGACTTCCATCCCTCCCGTCCCTGGGTGGGGGGCCGATCTCGAGGGCTCAGAGAGGTGGAGTGGCCTGGCCATTTCACCCAGCTGCCCCCCAGCCTCAGAAGCCATCTGGGAATGCGGGGGACCCCAGAGGAGCTGGGAGGGGCCGCACACCCGGGGAGGAGTTCTGAGACCGATGGACTGCAGGGCCGGGAGCAGGGCCGGCCCAGCCCCCCGACCACCGTTTGGAGGAGCTCAGAGAACAGACGTGTCCGCGCCAGGTGGCCCCGGTGCGAGGCAGCACTGCCCCCTGCTGGACGCGCAGGGCAGAGGCCGCGCGGGGCCTTCCCGTCTGGCAGGTGCCCACTCCCGGCCCCTGGATTCGCCGGGAGCCTCGGAACTCCGCGGGCCAGGCCACGCCCCCGTCTGATTACGTCAGAGGGTCGGGGTGGGGGCAGAGGGGGGCCACCCCGCTGGGCAGCGGAGCCCACTGCGCGCTCAGCCCGGACTGGGAGTGGGCGGGCGCTGTCCCCTCTGGACCTCAGTTTCTCCGTTCCCCCAGTGGAGACAGACACCTCCACCTCCCAGGGCTGTTGTGCCGAGGTGGGCGAGACCTCAGTCATCCAGAAAAGACCCTGAGGTTGCCACATCCTGGGTCATTTTCCTGGGACATGGCTGTCCCCCGGGCACAGGCCTGGCAAGTGTGGGGGCTGGAGGCCTCCGCCTCTGGTCTGGGGCCACATCTGGAGGAGGTCGGGGCTGTGGGCCGGTTCCAGGCTGCGGGACCAGGAGGGTCAGCGTTGTCATGCCCTTGACGGTGAAAGCCCCAGGGAGGTCAGAGCCGCCAGTGGGGGTGGGAATCCCGGGCTGTGGGGGCCTTGGTTCCTCATTCATTCACGCACTCACAGACCACACTTACAGGCCAGGCTCCACCCTGAGGGGCTCTCTATCCCACCAGGGCCCCTGGGCCCTGACCTAACCTGGGGGCTGGCTGCAGACTGCGACTCAGAACCTGAGAGCCGGCGCTTGGCACCCTGCGAGCGAGGCTGGGAAAAACCCAGTCCCGCCAGAGGCGTGCTGTTGGTTCTCATGCTTCTGAGGCAGAGGTGGGTCAGGAGCGTCCAGGGAATCCAGGCCCACGGCCCCGAGGGGCTCGTGGCGGAGGCAGGGGCGGGGTCACTGTGCTCGGCTTTGCTGGCTGCGCTGCCCCAGGTTAGGGCCCACCCAGCTCCGGGAGCCCGCTCTGCCTGGGGGCCTGAGATCCCTGAGCTGCCCCCACGTTGGGCCTCTGTCCTCCTGTCCCTCTTTCTCTGCGGTGGCTGCCGGGGCCCTCCAGGAGGCCCGAGGCTCGGGAGGCCAGGCCTGGGGTCCGCCCCCAGCTGGACCTGGGTGGACAGAGCGTTTCCCTCCTGGGCCTCAGCCTCCCCTCTGCGGACGGGGGACAGCCGCAGTGGGTACGGGCCGTGCAGGCGTGGAGCAGAGCTGAGATCACTGGCGATGAGCAGCCCCGTTGTTTGGGGAGGAAACAGGGCAGGGGAGGAGGTGCTGGCCCACCTTCAGCTCCAGCAGTGGGACCCAGGCCCCTGAAGTCTGGGCGGCGCTCCCGCCTGAGCTGGCCCGGGTGCCTGCTGGGGAGGGCCGGGTGTGAGCCCGCCCAGCCACCTGCCTGGATTCCAGGCTGCCCGGTAGGACAGGTGGGGCCCCAGGGGGGCTGGTGGGGGCTGGTGGGGGTGCCTGTGGGCTTCCCTTCCATCCGCTGCCAAGCCCTCAGGAGGCTGGGTAGGGCCCGGGCTGGGCGAGGGGCCCACTCTCTTCTCTTAGCCACCAAGGCCCTTGGAGAGTGCAGAGTGGGGAGAGGCTGCTGCAGCAGGGCTCTCGAGGTGGGGGGCCTCCCTTGCACCCTGAAAGTGGAGGTCGCCTGCTCTGGGAAGCAGTTTCTTACAAAATTCAGCATCATCTGGTGACCCCAGCCATAGGTGTTGATACAACCAATTTGAAAACGCATGTCTGCCCCCAGCCTGGCATACGGACCTTTGTAGCAGCTTTATTTGTAACCACTGACAACGGGAAGCAACCAAGACGTCCTTCAGTAACTGAATGGATAAGCAGACTGAGGCCCCTCCAGACAGGGGAACACTCTTAGCAATAAAACAGAATGAGCTGCCAGCCACGGAAAGACGCGGATGGATCATAAACGCATATTGCTAAGTGAGAGAGAAACTACACGGTTCCGTTTATGCAACATTCCGGAAAAGGCATCGCTCTGGAGACGGCAGACAGTTCAGTGGTTCCGGTGGGGTGCGAGTAGCGGAGACGCGGGGTTTTTAGGGCAGCGAAACTCTTCTGGCGGCTACCTGACACTGTGCTTGTCCAAACCACAAGACTTTCCTGCACAAACACTGAGCCTTACTGTATGCAAAGAGAGTTACTTGGGAGGTCAGGAGACTCCCAGGATGGCATGCAGACTGTGGCCGGGCAACCTTCCTGAAGGAGGGAAGGCAACAGTGGCTGAGCTGGCAGCCTTGGGGTTGTGAAACTGGCCGTGAGGGGCGCCGCCGCGGGAGCCTGTTCTTGGGGCGATGACGCTGTTTCTGGGGCTGCAGGCTGACAGCTCTTGTCTTCACTGAAACTGGACCGTGCAGCCGGGTTGGGGGCCCTGGTGTGTCGCTGCTGGGGTGAGAGGGACCCACGTGGGGGTGGAGGAGAGCTGGAGGCCCAGCGTGCACTCCCTGAGCACCCGGCACCCAGATCTTGGTTTCTAACGCCATTCTCCAAGGCAAGGGCCAGGGGTCCTGTGGGAGACCAGGGCTGGGCAGAAACGGCCGGAATGAGCCAGGAGCATCTCGTGCTACAGAGTGAAAGTGGAGGCGTGCAGGAGCCACAGAGGCGCGACCATGGGTCATCAGGGGGACACCGGATGTGACCAGCACGGTCCCCGCGGACGAGGCTGGGACACCCGGGGCTGGGACAGACAAACAAGGTCGGGCTGGATTATGACTCAAAGGACAACATGAATACCCGTGAGCCTGTTCTCGTGTAAACACACGACCGAATAAATAAACGCGTGGTGGAGGAGAGATGACTCTCCCTGCAGAAGAGTCCCAGAGGGTTTGTGTGCGTGCTCCCTTCCACGAGCTGGAACCCGAGCCCTCATTCTCGAATGTGAGCTGTGCCCAGTGACCGCCTTGTAGAGAAGCTGCCGGGGGAGGGGGACAGAGAGGAACATTCCAGGGGAGTGGTGCGGAACCCGCAAACCCGACCTCGGCCAGGGCTCAAGGCCAACGCCAGCGGCGATGCGTCCCGGTGCTTGCCTGCACCCCGGCACAGTGGCATGAATAGGGTACCTCCCTCAGGGTCTTCCTCCCAAACACCCCCATCAAGGCCCACCACGAGAAAACCACCAGAGAAATCCCAGCCGAGGGACCTTCCACAGAATCCCTGAGCAATCCTCCTCAGAATTGTCAAGGTCATCAAAGCACAGAAAGTCTGAGAAACTGCAGCCCGGAGGAGCCCACAGAGCCGTGGCCACTCAGGGCCGGGTGGGGCCGCGGGTCAGAGGAGGACGTTGGGGGAGAGCAAGACGCGGGGAGTGAGCCAGGCTTCCCTGGGCCGGGTGGGGCCCCCTGGCCGGGTGGGGCCCCGGGTCAGAGGAGGACGTTGCGGGAGAGCAAGACGCGGGGAGTGAGCCAGGCTTCCCAGGCGACTCAGGTGGTGGAGACACTGCCTGCCGTGCGGGAGACCCAGGTTTGATCCCAGAGTCAGGAAGACCCCCTGGAGGAGGAGATGGCAACCCGCTCCAGTGTTCTTGCCAGAATCCCATGGACAGAGGAGCCTGGCGGGCTCTAGTCCCTGGGGCTGCAAAGAGTCGGACACGCCTGAGTGACTGACACTTTCACGTCACGGACACAAGCCCAGGCCGAGCTCGCTTCATTGTGCTTCTCACAAACTCAGGTCAGTGGCGACCCCGAGTCTCGCAAATCTCTTGGTGCCTGTTCCCCAGCAGCGCCTTCTCACTCCTGTCTCTGTGCCACATTTTGGGAGTTTTCCCAGTGTTCCAAGCATTTTCATTCCTGTGAGATGCTTTATGGTGACCTGTGACCTCTGGTGTCACTCTTGTCATTATCCGAGAAGCCGTGAGCTGCACCCACAGAAGACAGCGAACTCAGCTGACAAACGTGTGTGTTCTGACAGCTCCACCTCGCTCCCCCGCCTCTCGCCCTCTCATCTGGCCTCCCTTTACCCCGAGACGCGACAGTGGTCGATTAAGAGCCTACCATGACCTCCGAGTGTTTAAGGGAAAGGAAGAGTCGCTCGTCTCTCACTTTAAATCAAAGCTAGAAACGATGGAGCTCAGTGAGGAAGGCGTGTCAGAGCTGAGACAGGCCTAGAGCTGGGCCTCTTGCACCAAACAGTTAACCAAGGTGTGAAGGCAAAGAGAGCTCTTGAAGGAGATTAGGAGTGCTGCTCCAGGGATCACACGAATGAGGAGAAAGAGAGGCAGCTTTCCTGCTGGTGCGGAGAGAGTTCCGGTGGTCTGGACAGAGGATCAGACCAGCCCAACACTCCCTTAAGCCAAAGCCTCATCCAGAGGAGGACCCTAATCTCTTCAATTCTGTGAAGGCTGAGCGGGGTGAGGAGGCTGCAGAAGAAAACTCGGAACCTGGCAGGGTCGGCTCGTGAGGGTTCGGGGGAGAAGCCGCCTCCTAACGCGCAAGGGCAGAGGAAGTGGCAAGTGCTGACGTAGGAGCCGCAGCAAGTCATCGAGAAGACCCAGCTCAGACCGTCCACGGGGGAGGCTGCCCTGGACAGCAGACGCTCAGTGGAGAGGACGCAGCCTCCACCAGCAAGGAGATGGCGTCTTCCCAGTGGCTCAGATGCGGTTCGCATGTTTTCGCGGTGAAATATTTTAAATTGAGATTCGTACACGTTTCCTTGGACATAGCGCTATTGTAGGCACCAGGGAAGCCTCGGTCGCTACAGCGCAGTGTGGACATAACCGTGATCGCCCTGGGAGCCACAGCGCTCCTGTGACTGGCCTTCCTGTGATACATGCGTCAGTGGCCTGGAACCGAGCCGGCTGTACCTCTGACCTGTTGCCTTTAATGATGACGTTTTGATACTGGTTCCTTAGTCACGACACACGTAGCAGATGAATGTGAGGCATCAGCATCGGGAAGAGCTGGGTGAGGGGTCTGTGGGAACTCCCTGCGCTCTCTTTGCAAATCGAATACGATTCTGAAATAAAAGAGTTTATGGAGAAAATTAAAGCAGCTTGGATATGAAAAAAAAAAAAAAAAAGGTCACAAGTGGTGGCCTGAACACTGACTTTCGGAAACCAGTGTGTTTACTGAAGGCCTCTTGTGAGATGGCCCAGCTGTGGTGAATAGGACTCTCTTTTCTAAAGAGATTCCATACGCAGCCTGTCTTTAACATCCCGTTTTCAGGAGAGAGGGAGGGAGCGAGGGAGGGCGGGAGGGGAGGGGAGTGTCGGGGCGCGGTGGGTTCGGGGCGGGCTGAAGGGCTGGCCTGCAGGCTGACTGTCTCTCCCACCTCTCCCCCCGCCCGCCCGCCGAGGTCTCTCTCTAGGCCCTTGTTGTATTGCCTGAGCCCCTTCCCCAGGAGTGAGAGCCCCCAGGGACGGGCCTGACCCCAGTTACAGAGCCTCATGGGCAGGTTTTCATCTGGTAGCTCAGCTTTTGTATTTTTATTAGAAAGGCCCCAAACCCAGCTGACAGAGGAGCAGCCTGGGTGCCTTGGGTGAGGGCTGGGGCACGGCAGAGGCCAGTCTCATCTTGTAGCCGGTGCTTGCTGGGCGGCCGGTGGCCTGGTGCTTGCGGACACACGGGGGATGGCAGGGGCTCAGCTTGGCACCCCCAGGCTCCACCGTGTGTTACCCATTGTGGGCTGAGCTCCAGGTTTCCAGTAGATCACCCCCACCACTTCCCGGCAAGTTCTAGGTCAGCAGGACCCAGGCTGGAGGTCTCAGGACCAGGGACTTTCCCAATAGAGAGGTGAGGTTTCCTGATATGTCTGGGGCTGGATGCGGCTGGGTGTGAGAGGGGAGCTTGGAGCGTCCTTATGGAACCCATAGTGGGGTGTTCAGAGCCTCTATCAGAGTCTCAGCGTGGGGCCAGGGGCCAGGAGACCGGTG
This sequence comes from Capra hircus, assembly GCF_001704415.2. Classification (NCBI taxonomy): domain Eukaryota; kingdom Metazoa; phylum Chordata; class Mammalia; order Artiodactyla; family Bovidae; genus Capra; species Capra hircus. Next base: position 105,345,165 of record NC_030818.1, on the reverse strand, counting down.
TCCTGCTGCTGGTGTAGTCCGGGAACTCAGTCTGGGGCCTTATTGCCCCCCACCCCTACCCCTCGGAATACAAGTGTGGGCCCTGGAGTCACACCCATCAGCTCCCTCCACCCCTGCCCCCCAAGCGGAATGTTCTGGGGGGCATGGGTGGTGGGGCCCCCCTGGGCTGCAGGTGGCCGTCCAGGGTGTAGAAGTCCAGGATATCGGGCTCTGGAGGAGCCTGAGGTCTTGGAGGGCCTTGGGTAGGACAGGTTGGAGGAAAAGATCTAGGGATTTGCCAGTGAGCACAAACTTGGTGGCCTTTGGGTGCAAGAAATAAGTGATGCTTTGATTAAAATAGAAAGAAATTGATTTTTTAAAAAAGCCAAGACAAAAGTGAAAATGAGCTCAGCAGACAGAGTGTTGATGGGGGATCTGTTCTGAGCGGTTCCTCTCCAGAGCCAGCTGTGTGTCCACTGCAGCCAACAGTGGGCGCTGCCTGGGGCGTGTGCTGAGGACGCAGAGGCCTGAAGCGTTGATTCTGCCGCTGCTTTAGGGGCCTGGAGCCCGGGCGGTCATCAGCCTGATGGAACCGCCTCTGGGTGGCTGCACCAGTGGGTCGGTGGAGCATGCGTGAGCGGGGCTGGCTGGCTGCACTTGATGGAGCCGCCTCTGGGTGGCTGCACCAGTGGGTCGGTGGAGCATGCGTGAGCGGGGCTGGCTGGCTGCACTTGATGGAGCCGCCTCTGTGTGGCTGCACCAGTGGGTCGGTGGAGCATGCGTGAGCGGGGCTGGCTGGCTGCACGAGCTCTCCCTCCAGCTCTGGTGGTTTCTTCTGTTGGACCCACCAGGACCTCTTTCAGTTCAGTTCAGTTCAGTCGCTCAGTCGTGTCCAACTCTTTGCGACCCCATGAATCGCAGCACGCCAGGCCTTGCTGTCCATCACCAACTCCCGGAGTTCACTCAGACTCACGTCCATCGAGTCAGTGATGCCATCCAGCCACTTCATCCTCTGTCGTCCCCTTCTCCTCCTGCCCCCAATCCCTCCCAGCATCACAGTCTTTTCCAATGCGTCGCCTCTTAGGGCTCTAGAGATCCCACCAGTCCCTGGACACCCTCCCCTACTCCTCTAGTCACTCCCGCCAAACCCCTGGCCCTTCTGTTTGCACAGTAACAACAGCTTGTAAAGCTGGGTTGCAGTTCTCTGGGTCAACAGTGGGTGGCGCTCTCTAATTATTCCAGGTGGTGGTTGTTCAGTTGCTAAGCTGTGTCTGACTCTCCGACCCCATGGATTACAGCACGCCAGGCTTCCCTGCCCTTCCCTTTCTCCTGGAGCTTGCTCAAACTCATGTCCATGGGGTCAGTGATGCCATCCAATCATCTCATCCTCTGCCACCCCCTTCTCCTCCTGCCTTCAATCTTTTCCCAGCATCAGGGTCTTTTCCAGTGAGTCAGTTCTTCGCATCAGGTGGCCAAAGTACTGGAGTTTCAGCTTCAGCATCAGTCCTTCCAATGAATATTCAGGACTGATTGCCTTTAGAATGGACTGGTTTGATCCCTTTGCAGTCCAAGGGGCTCTCATGAGTCTTCTCCAGCACCACATCAATTCTTCGGTGCTCAGCTTTCTTCACAGTCCAACTCTCACATCCATGCATGACTACTGGGAAAACCACCGCTTTGACTATGTGGATCTTTGTTGGCAAAATGATGTCTCTGCTTTTTAATATGCTGTCTAGGTTTGTCATAGCTCTCTTTCCAAGGAGCAAGCATCGTTTAATTTCATGGCTGCAGTCACTGTCTGCAGCGATTTTGGAAAATTCCTTGATTCTGCAACTTGAGCATTTATCAAACCAAAATGACTTACTCATTGATCAAGTTCAATAAAGCCTTTTTTTTGTGCACAGAACTTTGTGGATTGTAACTTTGAATTAAGTCAGAATCAAGGAAAGATGCATTTCATGATTGGCAGCTATTACCCGCCAATAGCTTTCCTGGGCTTGTGGGACATCAAGGTAACCTCCTTGAAGTACAGGATGGCTGTGAAACTCGCCACAACTGGAGGCATTCGGCCCCCTGCCCCAGAGAAGTGCATGCCTGCCTGGGTACCTGGAGTTTCATGTACCTGGAATGAAGGGGAAACATCACCGGTGCCTCCAGCTGGCTTGATGGCAGAGATGGGGCCGGGCCATCAGCTCCCCCGTCCACCACCAGAGGGCAGCATTGCCCCACCGAGCGCCCTCCACCGCTAACCCTGTTGGCCGGGCCGATTAACTAAGCCCTGCCGTCTCCCTGGCAACCGTCTCCAGCCCTCCCTCTTCCGGCGGAGAGCTGCTCTGTGATGGACAGGGGCTGCCCCTCTGCTCTCTGTCTGTGCCTGGGCCAGCGGAGCTGCCCGAATGGACTGTGCTGGACGCAGCTGGGGCCCCGTAAGAGCATCTCTGATTTCCTCTTGGCCGAGGGGCCCTCCTTTCCCCCAAATGCTTGCCTTCCCCACCTCCTGTTCTGGAAAGGGAGAGGGAACTTTCAGAGCCAGGTGCAAAGGCAGCGATCCCCTCACACCCCATGGAGGAGAGTGAGCTGGGGAGGGGGCACCGGCTTCTGAGGAGTGGGGGTGCAGAGTGCAGGGGCCACGGGCAGAAGATCACGGGTGTTTGGGACCCCAGCTGCTTCCAGATCTTGTCCAGTGGGAGCCCCTCTGTGACCAGACTGTGCAGCGGGAAGTGAAGATGAATTTTGACCACTTTGGATCTCAACATGACACCCCAGGCTCGTCCCCGAGGCCTGTAGAAAGGCTGAGGTGGGCACCTTCCCGGTTCGGAGTGAGTCGGAGGAGAAGGGGAGTCACGGACACGCAGGAGCGCCTGCATCGGATGAGGGGTCAGGGCCATCGGTCTCAGCCGGCTCTGAGGAGTCAGCGTGAGGGGCGGGTGGGGAGCCTCTCTGGATGGCGCAGTCAGGGCGGACCTCGGTGAGAAGTCAGGGAAGGACAGCCCTGCCTCCCGCTTCCTTGCCCAGCTCGGCCTGGCGGACACTCACCCTGAGAGGGAGGCAGGCGCCCAGGCGCTGCCTGCGAGAACGGCGCAGGGCGAGCTTGCAGATGTCAGATGGGCCTTGCTCCCTGGAGCCCCCCCTCTTCTGCCCAGGGTGCCCCGGGACCAGCACAGGGCCAGGCACCCAGTGGGGCCGATCATGTGACACGGGGTTGGGTGCAGACTCCAGGGAGGGGAGCTGTGATTCCGTCACCTTCTCACGGTGCCTGTATTTCGACAGGACGGTCATGGGTCACGCCGGACGCGTCTGAGACTCCAGGGCAAAGGCAGTGACGGTCAGCCCCGAGTACCCATCCGTCTGTTCACTTGCTCAGCAGTTGCTGCCCTGGGCTGGCTTGGGGAAAGCAGCATCTGCGCCATACAGTGTAACACGTGGCTGTAAATTTTCTAGTAGCCACATTAAGAACTATGTGAATTTTATTAATATATTTTATTTAACCCACTATGTCAACCCGTTATCATTTCAACATGCGAGCCATCTAAAAGTTATTAACGAGCTATCTTACACTCGTTTACTGCCAAGTCTGAGATTTGGTGGGTAATTTACACTTTCAGCACTTGCTGACTTGTGTAAGTCAGACTTCAAGCTCTCAAAAGCCACAAGCGGCCAGGGCTGGCATCCTGGAGAGTGGAAGTCCGGAACATGCTCTTGGGGCCGCAGGCAGGCAGCCCGCGTGGGCTGATCTGTGCCAGGAGGGGTCACAGGACTATGGGAATTCAGAGGGAGGAACAGCCAATGGGGAGGGGCTTGGAGGACTCCCAGGAGGAGGAGGCACTGGGGCTGGGCGAGGGGTAAAGAGGAGTTCTTGGGGTACAAAGGAGGGGAAAGACAGTCTTCTACTTTCGTTCCTGGTTCCCAAGATAGGGTCTGAAGAAGTCAAGGACTTTCACTGACTTCCCACCAGGTTCTCCTAAAGGAACCACTGATTTAAACCTTATTTCAGGGCTTTCCTGGTGGTCCAGTGGTTAAGTCCATGTCCCCAGTGCAGGGCGCCAGGTTCAGTCCCTCATCAGGGAACCAAGACCCTGCGTGGTGCAACTGAGACCCAGATAAATAAACACTTAAGAAAAATCCGCTTCTTTCTGCCCCTGGGCCAGTGCTGATTTTTTTCCGTTTTCTGGTAACAAGCCCTGAGGCCCAGAGGTTCGGCTGCTAGGATGTTTGCGTGCTCAGTCGTGTCTGGCCCTTTCTGACCCCGTGGCCTGCGGCCCCCCGGCTCCTCTGCCCACGGAATTCTCCAGGCAGGAAGGCTGGAGTGGGTGGCCACTTCCTCCTCCAGGGGATCTTTCCCACCCAGGGGTCGAACCCGTGTCTCCTGCACTGACAGGCGGGTTCTTCACGACTGCGTCACCTGGGAAGCCTGTGTGGGTAACAGGCAAGACGTAAGTCTTGCCGAGGTCTTAGGGCAGTGGCCACAGGGACGGTGTTAGCTGGCCCTTCCTCTGCTTTATGAAGCCATGGTGCGTGTGCCTGTTGCTTCACATAGGGAAGGAGGTGCTGGTGGGGATCCTGAAACTTGTCTGTAACCAGGTGCCATCCCTGGATCCCACTCAGGAAGTCTTCCTTAGGTCTAACTGAAATCTCTCTTGCTGCTGTTGGGGTCCCAGGCGAGGCTGCTTTGCAGGACTGCTCTGATGCCGCCGCCTCTCCCACGGCTATCCCCAGGGACCAGCCTGGAGAGCTGCCGTGTTCGTGAAAACCTTTAGAAGTGAATCTTCCAAATGTGTCTGCAAAGAGTCAAAAGATTGAGCCTTTATGGGGGCATCTCTGGAGAGGTGACCGGTGGGGGGCAGCTCTGTGGGAACAGAGCCACATTCCCCCTGCTCTCCTTCCTGTAGGGAGAGGGGGTCCACTGGGGTGACGCTCTGTTGCTCCACCTGATGGGGCAGCAGGAAGGCCCCTGTTTCCTGAAGCTTCCCTCCTGTGCTGTCTGGAATTGAGCTTCCGGGCTTCGTTCTGGGGCATTTGAGCATCACCCTTCACCCTTACAGATGCTCACCGCGTGTTCCGGCACTGAAGCGGTCCCTGTCATTCTTCTCGGGGGTCCTGGGGTGGCTGGGGTAGGGACCACAGTGAAGTGTGCTCGTGGCATCGGAGGTTGAGGGAAGAACCTGTGGGTGATCAGCCCTGGCCTGGTCCCCGAGGCGTGGGCCTGGGTCCTCTGCTGAGAGGTGGGCTGCGTGGGAGCCTGGGTTTGCCTCTGTCCTGTCACCTGAGTGGCTCAAACGGTAAAGCGTCCGCCAGCAATGCGGGAGGCCCGGATTTGACCCCGTGGTCAGGAAGATCCCCTGGAGAAGGAAAGGACAGCTCACTGCAGTGCTCTTGCCTGGAAAATTCCGTGGACGGAGGAGGCTGGTAGGCCACAGTCCATGGGGTCACGGAGTCGGACACGACTGAGCGGCTTCACTGGCCTATTGTCATCCGAGAGATGGAGGTTTCAGCAGCGCAGCCTTGCCCTCACACCTGCCATGTGTCTGGCAGGTTTTTTCCCTTTCCGCCTCCTCAGCTTGGGCTCGTTTGGGCACACTGCCTCCCTGGGTGGCGCATAATGGATCAGGGTCGCTGTGCGGTAAAGAGCAGGCTCAGCAGACTCGGGTTGCCCACACCCTGCGTGCCCAAGGGAGGCCAGGCCCCGGCTCAGCTCCCGGGAGGGACCTCTGGACACTCGGGACGTCCTGTTGATAAAAGCTTCTTTGTTTACCTGCTCCAGGCCACGCCAGGGAGTCTATGAAATGATGGGGTTTATCGGGGGTGCCTCAGGGTCCCCGGTATCAACCAGACCTCTGCAGGGGCTGGAAGCTAAAGTCACCTATGTGGGCAGCCAGGCTTGTCTTCGTGACCCACCTCCAAGGAGAACCGGGGCACCAAAGCTCAGGGGGGCTTCCCTGGGTGGCACCCCTCCCATGACGTCACACGTCCTCCGGGAGCGGCTGGTGCCTGGTGTCCCTGGCACCTGCCCAACGCGGCCCCTCCCTGGGCTGGTTTTCTCTGTCCGTTTGGGCTCATGACCCTTGACTGTGAGTGCGGCGGCCTGGCTGAGTTCTGCGAGTCCCTCCAGCGGCTCCTGGAGCCTAGGGTGGTCTGGACCTCGGGGGGGCAGGGTCAGCCACCCTGTTGACTGGCCCTGAGTGGGGGGGCCGTCCCATCTGTGTCACGTGGGCAGTCCTGTGTCCAGAGGCCCCTGCAGGACGTCTTCAGATGCTGGGGCGCTTGGACCTTCGACCCTGACTCCTCTCTGCTGTCTGTGCTCTCAGCTCTGCCCACCGAGCGTCCATGTGGCACCCTACATTCTCCAGGGAGAACCAAACTGTTTCTGGGGGTGGGGCACCCTTCCTGGGTGGGCTCCTGCTGACTGGGGTGGGGGCACAGCCTTGGCACCCCCCATTCTGAACCTGGAAGCACCTAGGACGAGGGGGCTGCTGGGAAGATGGGGCTCCGTGTGTGTGTGTGCACACGTGTGTGTGGGTTCTGCCTTGTCGGGGGCGGGCTGGGCTGGGCTGCAGGGCCTCTGGGAGCCCCCCCAGCTCAGGGGAAGCTCCGAGCTGCCTGTGCTAAGGCTCTGGTGGCGTCCAGGAGATCGGGGAGGCCTGACCTTCCCTCCGGGGGTCCCCGTGTGCCAGTTCCCCCAGACGTGCCTCGGGCCCCGACGCTGGGTCCGTCCAGGCTGCCGCTCCCATGCTTTCCAGCCTCTGCCTCTGTCTGGGACGGACGCTGGCCCTCCTGCCAGGCCCCGCCGCCCGCCCCCGGGGGCCTGTGCGCCTGTGTTCAGGTGAGCTGGCCCAGGTGTGGCCGGCCCTGATGGCAGCCCTGGGAGAGGCTGCTGGGCATGAAGGGCCCCGGACGCCATGGAGACATGGAGCTGGGGGCGCCCCGGGGTCAGCCTGTGCCCGGAGCCTGGTCTTAGAACCCCGCTCTTTCCCAGGCTGTGGCCTGCACTTGGCCCTCGCCCTGGCCCAGGCCCCACGTCCGGGGATGGGCGCTGCCCACTGTGCCCTGTGGGTTGGGACCCGGGGCCTGGCTGGAGACTGAAGCCTCCCCCCGGCCTGCAGCCTGGCCGCCGCCCCCGCCCTGCCACGTCGCCGCTTCCACCCCAGCGGCAGGAAGCCGCGCGCACGCTCTTTCTGTAACGTTTTGGAAGGCTGCAGTTGCAGGGAACATCTGGCTGCTGTCCAAGGAACATAATAAGAGAGAGAGAGGGCGAGAGGGAGTCGGGGAGGAGGCAGGGGCTGGGGAGGTTTGGAAAAACCATCTGATTCCACTTTGCAAAGACAACTGCAGTTATGTCTCTGAGGGTTTCGAAGTCACTTCGGATTCAAACCGTGCCGGGTGACGTCAGTGGGAAAAAATGAAGCTCGCCCTGGTTCTGGGACACACACCACATGAAGTCGGTCCCAGCAAGCTCCCGGCCTGTGAGCCAGGACAGCGGATGGCCCACAGGGGTCTTTGCAGAAAGGCAGGAGCCGTGGGGGCAGGGGCCGAGGTCCGCCGCCCTGGGCATCCCAGGCTGTCCGGCCTCAGCTCCGTGGCCTGACCCAGGGGGACAGGAAGGGAGCAGAAGGAGGGCAGAGTGAGACCATGGATGGGAGAGAGGTCAAGGTCAAAGGGAGCCCCGCGCAGTGTCCAGCATCTGAAGACGTCCAGGGACCTCTGGACACAGGACTGCCCACGTGACACAGCCCTGGGCCCCTTCGGAACAGTTCAGTGTGTCCCACCCCTGCTGAGAGTGGAGGGCTGCAGGCCCCGGGATGGAGAGAATCCTGGCATTGCTGGGCCTCCAGCCTTGACGTCGGGAGGATCCCCCGGGCTGTGGGGGTGTCCTGGGCCTCAGCCCACACCCCCACTCCAAGCACACTCAGGCCCCTGCACTTTGCAAAGTCAGCCTTGCAGCTTCGTGCCGAAGCCTGGGACCCTCACGGTGTCTGTCCACCGGTCCCAGCTACCGTGGGCACTGGAGGGGGAGTGAGAAGGACCCATCCCATCCCTCCTGCTTGGGGCTGCTCTGGTGAGGACCCTGCCTCTCCGGATGCGGGCTCCAGGGGTCCCGGAACACGGCAGGAACTGACATGGCCCTGGCTCCACAGGAGAGGATATGAGGCTCCCTTCTCCAAAATTCCAGGGGCTCCGTGGACACTCCCCAACCCTGACAGAGCCTGAGCCTCGGGACAAGGTCACCGCAGCCTCAGAGCCCTCGGTCCCTAGAGGTAGGCCCCCCACCGGGGAGGAAGGGCCTCCCGCCACTTGCAGAGCCCCCAGGGGCACATGCCCTGGCCTCCGCGGAGTCCGCCGGGGTCTGAACGGTGGCCTGGTTTAGCTGTCGTCTCCGCATTTGCTCTCCCAAGTGCGTTTTGAAAGAAACTTTGCAGAAAAGCCCAGTGACGGTGAGGCTGGGTGGTCGCCGGCTGGAGGAAGGCAGATTCCAATCGACCCGCGTTTGCTAGCAGCTGACGGTGCCAGGCCAGAGGGCAAGGGCCCAGGGCCCGCGGCCAGCCTCCAGGTCGCCCCTGAGCAGCCTTGCTCCAAAGGGCCCCCTTTGTGGGGAGGAGGTTTGCATCCTGAGGTGCGGGGGACTTGCACGGGGTGCCGGGGCTGGGTGGGCTGGAGGCCCAGGGGCCACAGTGCCTGGGGGTGGGGCTCAGCCTGGAGGGGCCCGTGCTGTGACTGGAGGAGGGCAAAGCCTGGCTCAGGGCGGGGTGGGGGGCGGGGCGGGGCCGCCTGTCTGGGACGCGGTTCAGCTGTGGTGCAGCAGAGCCTTGACTCATGGGCTGGGGCCTCCTGGCCTCTGGGGGTCTGAAGACATTTTTTCCATGGAAAGTAGCCTCTGGCGCTCTGCTGAGCGGGGAGCTCTCTGCCCCCTCCCACCGCCGGCCGGGCCTTTGGCAGCGGGCTGTCCTGCCGGACTTTCCGTGGCCTGGGCTGGGGTGGGAGCGCCGGGCAGGGGTCAGTCGGGTGGTCCTGCTGCTGGTCAGTCCCCAGAAGGCGCTGCCCTGTGTGACCTCGGGTCTGGGAGGGGGAGGAGATAACGAACGCCAGGGTCTGGCTGCAGGGCGACGGACCCGATTCCTTCCTTAGCTCCTTGGGGGAAGCTGGGAGGCGGTTAGGAGGTACAGGAAGTGGACTGTCCTCTTGCGGGGGGCAGCTGAAGTGGCAGATGCTGGAGTGTTTACTGAAGCTCCTGGTCTTGGGAGCGGGTACCCTGAAACCTCTCCATGGCGCTGGTGGTGAGGCGTCTCTCTGCCTGGGTGGGCACCGGGGCTGGCTTGCCCGTGGGCGACACAGGACGCCAACTGGTTAATCAGAAACCCTCCTCGGAGCCCCTTGAAGGACTCATCCCCCCACGGGAAACGCAGGCACCCTGGGAGCCCAAGAACCACGCACCAACAGAGGGGCCTTGCCGTGGGCTGGGGGGGCCCGCCAGGATGGTGAAGGCTCGGTGCGCCTGGCCTGAGGTGGACTCGGGACGCAGCTCTGTCCCCAGCTCAGCAGGAGGGGCAGGGCCATCTGGGGCGGCCTGCATGGGGGCCTCCTGGCTGGATGTGAGTGCAGCCCGGGGTGGACCCCGACTACATTATCCCCAAGTGGCCTCAGCAGCGTGGGCCGGGGGCTCCGCAAGGAGCACTCTGAGGCCATTCCCGGCCCCGCCCTCTCCTCCAGGAAGCCCTCCTGAGCTTCTTGCCCCTTTGGATTCTGCTGGGTTTGGCACACGGACCCCGCAGTCTGACCTTAGGGTCTCCCGCTGTTTTATAAACAGAAGTCTTGTCTCTTGGGAGAGCCAGAGGCAGGGCCCAGGCCCGAGGCTTGGCTGGGGCAGGGCTCGCCACACGCGCTGGCTGTGTTGGCCAAGGGGAGGTGGTGCCAGGACTGCGGCCCCCGAGAGGGCACCTGCTGTTCAGCTATGCCACCCATGAACTCCAGGGCCCTGAGCAGGCCTCCCATAGCTCTGAGCCTCAGTCTCCCCTTCTGTGAAATGGGATGTTAGCAGCACTGGCCTCCTCGGGTTACTGGAAGGATCTAAGCGCCTGACAGATGTGAGCACCCAGCCCAAGGTCTGGCACCTGGAGAGGTCGGGGGCCCCCAGGGTGGACCAGGCTGAGGGGACCCTGGACTCAGAACTCCTAGACCAGGCGCCTTCCTCTCTGGCTGAGTGCCTCTGCCTGAGCCTCCTCTAGGAGACCCTCCAGGGCTGCCCAACCCCAGCGTGTCACCTAAGCTCTGGGAGCTCTAGGCAGCTCACGCCGGTAAGGTTTTTCTTTTCCACCCCAGCTATGATAGCCACAAACGTCTCCAGCCATTGCCAAGTGTTCCCTGGGGGGGATAAAATGCCCCTATTTGAGAACCCCTGGCTTAGAGAAAGAAGCCTCGTCCTAAGTCAGGTGGGGTTGGGACCAGCTCGGGTGTGGCCTCCTCCAGGAAGCTTGCCCTGGTTCTCGGCAGTACTCTCTCATCAAGCATTTCTGCTCATCTCTGATGGAGCGTCCGTCTGGTAGGAGCATCGAGAGGACTCTATGAGGCCTGCCTGAGTGTCCTGCACGTGGGCCTGCCCCGGGCCGCTGCTGTGACGGGCTCTTCCCTCCTGACTCTGCGGTCCTCACCGCTGGAGGCCCAGCCCTTGCGCTCCTGGCCTGGGCACTGGGGACAGGTGGGCTCCTGTGGCAGGAGCTTTGACACCAGCTCCTGGGGGTCCGGTCCCATGAGGCCTGCTGTGCACCAAAGGGGGCCCTGAGGCCCAGAGGAGGGCAGGCGTCAGCCGCGGCTCTGTTTGCTGGCCGGCGGCCGGGGCAGGGCGTTGCATCTCGATGCCTGCGTGGACAGGTGCATGCCCGGGGGGAGAAGAACCTTCCAGAGCTCAGTGAGGGATGGCATCCCTTGCTGGGCTCACCCTCTAGAAGGTCCTGGGGTCTGATTGCAGACACGCTGCACAGCCGTCCTGGGCGTCCTGTGCCCAGCTGCCTTGCTCCTCGCGGGCCCCCCGCACTCTGCCTGGTGGCTGTTTGGGGTGTTCCTGGTGAGGCCCCTGCTGGCTGATACCGCAAGCACCCTGGGCCTCCTGGACACCTCTCAGAAGTGCGGGGGCCGCAGCCAGAGCTTCCCCTCACGTCCTCATGTTGACAGGACTTCAGACAGCGTCTCAGTCGCCTGAGGGTCAAGTGCCGGCATCCGAGTCCTGCTGGGGAGACGCGAGCGGCTGGCTTCCTAGCGCGTGCGGCCGCAGCCGGGGTCATGCACCCACTCCACGGCGTCCTCCTGGGCCCTGGGCCTGCAAGGGGTCACACACTCCCTCCATGGGGTCCTCCTGGTCCCTGGGCCCTCGAGTGGCCCCTCGGCTCAGCCAGGTCCCAGCCCTGGTCCTTTCCCTCGAGGGCCCTTGGGGCACCATCCTGGGGCCGCTTTCCTCAGGCACCTGGCTCTTCTCCTTGACGGGAGCCTGTGTCTGATATGCAGGACGGGTTCTGTTTGTGTCTGAGTTGAGCTGGGACCCAGGTCTCCCTGTCTGTCTTCTGTCCTGAGCTAAATGGGCCCTGCGGGCCTGTGTGGGCTATTTATGTGTGTTCAGAGAGAGGGACGTGCATTTCACCTCTGGTTGCCTGACCTCAGGCATGTCCCTGGGTTTCCTGGCCTCAGTGTCCTTGTCCATCAAATGGGGATAAAAGAGGAGCCCCCTTCTCTGGCGTAGAGGTTTCGGCTTAGCACGTGGCCATGAGCCAGGGTGACAGGGGCTGACCCAGCAGCGGTGTCCTCGGAGCTGGGCTGAGAGCCGCGTCCATCCGCTGGGCGTCCACCTCTGGAGGGCTCTGCTGGGCCAGGCCCACTGGTGGAGCGGGGTGGAGGCTGGACGGAGGCTGCGGTCGGGGGGGAAGCTGGGGAAGAGATGGGCCTACACTCATATGCCAGGGTACCCTGGGCTTGGCTGGAGGAGAGTCAGCAACTGGCTTCGAGGGAGGGGGTGGGGGGTGACCCTCTGAAAAGGGGCGGCGCTGGGCGGAGAGGAGAGGCCTCAGTCTCAGAGTAAGTGTTAGTCTCAGTCGTGTCCAACTCTTTGTGAGCCCATGGACTGTAGCCTGCCAGTCTCCTCTGTCCGTGGGATTCTCCAGGCAAGAATACTGGAGTGGGTTGCCTTTTCCTCCCCCAGGGGTTCTTCCCGACCCAGGGATTGAACCCAGGTCTCCCGCGTTGCAGGCAGACTCTCACCGTCTGAGCCGCCAGGGAAGCCGGGCAGCGCTTCAGGAGCACACAGCTGCTGTGTTTCCCGCGTCTCCTGCCTCTTGTCGCAGCTGAGCTCCTGCGGCTTCTCCTCGGGGAGGCAAAGAGGCAGCCGCCCCCGCTCCCGCCCCCCGCCCCCCGCCCCCGCTCCCGCCCCCCGCCCCCAGACGCAGCTCTCCGCCTGAAGCCCGTCTGGAGGGCGATACCATCAATTTTGCAGGAGCAGGGGAGGAAAAGAAACCTTTACAACAACTCGGCAATAAAAACCCCAGCCAAACGGCGGCTGGGCCGCAGGCTGGAGGCTGAGACGGCGACCCTGCTGTCCCGGCCGTCTGGTGCCCGCCCATGGGTGTGTGGCCCTGGCCCCACCCCAGGCTCCAGAAGGTCCCCTGTTCGTGCAGGTCACTGGCCTGGAGACTGTCCCAAACTTCCCCGTAACAGCAGCTTCCGCGGCCGGCTACTCAGCACTCCTCTTCATTTAGATTAAAAACATTTTCAAAGGAGGGCCAAAGGTTCACACTCTAAGCCTGTCCTGCGCCCGACCTCCACTTCCACAGGTGAGAGAGCGAGGCGGTCTCTGCGCTGGGCCGTCCAGGCTCCCTTGGGGAGCGGGCCTCGGGGCCCGCCGCTGTCCTGCCCGTCTGTCTCCACACTTACGGCCACCTCCACACGAGGCCGGCTCCCGACCCAGCAGTGGCAGGGTGTGGGTTACCCCCTCCTGCCGGAGGCCCATCTGTCCTCTGTCTTCACCCCAATCTGACCATCTCTCCTCTCCGCCAAAGAGGTACGCGGCAAAGCTCAGCACCCAAATGCGAAGGCTGCTCTACAGCTGAGGGTCAGGCTAGACCTCGCCTCCCGCCCCCGACGTCCCCGCAGTCCCCTCCCCCCGCAAGCTCCCCTGCCCTCTCCTCACCCAGTTCTCCCGTCCTGTTCCTTTAGCGCAAGCCCGAGGCCCTGGAGACACCTGCCTGGCTTGGGGGCCATCCTCTGCGCCCCTGCTCCTGGTGCCCCAGCCGCTCAGAGCTGCCTCCCACTTCCACCCTTGGGCCGTGGCCTCTTTGAGGCTCCCAGGGGGCCTCTCCTGGTCAGCAGCCCCGGGCGTGGCCAGTGCAGGTGTCCAGGGGACACAGCTCAGATTCGCCCCTTTCGTGAAGGTGGAGGTGAGGGTCGGGGTGGGTGGAGCTGCCCCGGGCCTGTGAGCCGGCAGCGCAGGCTGGAACCCCGGATCAAATGAAGCCCCATTTCCCTTGGTCTTGGCCCAGACAGCCTGGGGCCTGGGCGGCCAGTTGGTTTCAGGCTAGCCGCCTCGGCCCTGGCAATCCCACTGGAAACGGAGCTCCTGTTTCGTGTTGGAAACTCGAGTCCTTGTTCAGGGGACCCAGAGTGAGACTGAGGTTGGGTCTTGAGGCTCTGTGGTCCCTGGGGAGGGGGCTCCCAGCAGGTGTGTGTGGGGCCTGAGACGTGGGGGGCGGGGAGGTTCACAGCTCTGCCTCGAGCAGCTGGAAACGGGCCGCCCCACGGGGCCAACCTGTGTGGAGGGCGTCCGTGTCCGGGGCCCCGGCGGGCCATCCTGGGCCCTGTAGGCAGGCAGGCGATGAGCCAGACCCTCAGGGTAGAGCTCAGAGCTGAGCCGCTGCCTCTCCAGAGTCCCCACTCTGCCCCCCTCACCGACTGACCTCTGCGTGCCCAGCGCTGACTGTATCCCCGGCTTTGGTATCCCTGGGCCCAGTGGCCTTGGCTCAGGTGCTCGTCTACAGGCGGTCCCCGAGACCCACTTCCTGAGAGCCTGGACGGCCTGGGGGCAGAGCCCCCTCCCTGCTGCCGCTGGGGTCACCTGGGCTCTGCAAGATGGCTGAACTGGGCCCAGGCAGTGGAGGCGGGCCCCAGGTGGCCTGCAGGTATACGGGCCCTTCTGGTCCCTGCCCCCACCTGCGTGCAGAGTCCTGATGGAGCCAGGCGTGACCTGTGCAGGCGGGGAGTGGTGGGGTGCAGGGCATTCCCAGATGTCGCGACAACTAGACCCCCTGGGCATAGGGCCCTTCGGGGACACTCCTGAGCAGCTCTCTCGGGGATTGGCCAGCACGGTGGCTCAGCCACCCCGGAGGCCCCCTGCCCGAGGTGCCCGCATCTCTGCACCAAGCAGCCCTGCCCACAGTGGAGAGGCCACTCTCACCGGCAACTGGCCTTCAGGAGGGAGGTGACCCGAGGAAGCCTGAGCCTCTGTGGGCCCTGTCTTCAGTAAACGCTGCATGCTGGGTGGAGGGTCTGGGGAGGGCTGTGTAGTGTCTCTGATAGGCCTCTGCAGCAGAGAAGATGTGTTGACCGAAGGCGTTTGAGTTCCCGAATCTCTTACCTGCCTGGAAGCAGAGACTCCCCCGAGATCTCTGGAGAATCTGATCCTCATAGATCCCCTCCTTGGAGTCACCAGGAAGACCATCTCCACGGGGGCTCGGGGCTGCACTCCGCCCCTGAGCAGACAGCGCTCACGGCCCCGCCTCCTCCCCAGGGCCCGGGAGGCCTTGCTCCTGCCAGGGCCCTTCCCCCCTCCCCGCCCTCATCATGCCCCCTAAGCAGCGCCCCATAGTCTAATTCCTCCTCCGAGCCAGTTTTCTGTGAAGTCCCAAGCATACGTGCACAGGAGTAAAGGTCTGCGTTTTCTCTCCAGTTTAATTTGCAGGCCTCCAAACTGAACCTAAGAGGAAGGGGAAGAGCCACCTCCTGACAGAAGACGTGTCTAGGGCCTCTGGCGTGTCGCGGGGAGCCGGGATGAAGGGGGCAGGTGGGCCTGCTCTCCCAGCACGGCGTCCACCGGCCTCCTTCCTGCTGTGCACCACGTGGTCAGGGTCCCTGCCTCTGCTTGGCCAGCCTGGTGAACTCCTATTCACCCGTCCAAGCCCTGCACAGGCACGCCCTCCTTTCTTGAGTGTCAGTTTTTGCTGCCCTCTGTCAATCAGGTCCTGTAGCAGGAGGCTCAGGTGGAATGAGGTCCTTAATGTTCACAACCACGCACGGATGGAAAGGCGGGGCTTTGCGGCCCCCAGGGCTGGCGCTTCTGCTGTTCTCCCCAGGCGGGCCCCTCCCAGGACATCCTCTGACCCGGCTGGATGGGCCACCCCGTGCCCCCAGTTCGGCCGTTCACTCTGAGGTCTGGGCCAACTCCGCTGCCTCTCTGGGCCTCGGTCTCTCCCCTGCACCATGAGAGGTCTTTACCAGTAGACCTGGGCCCCTTTTGGCCCAGAAAGTCCATGCACGGTAGAAAACCGTCCGCATGGACACGGCGTTGCTATTTAGCAGCTGCAGAAACAAACTCTCCATGAGCTGTGTCTTGGCCTGCAAAAGAGGCCTTTGGAAGCCGGCAGGCTGGCCTCTCCCGCCCCGTGTGTCCAGCAGCTGGGAGCCGGCGCTGGGAAGCGGGTCAGGCTTGTTTCATGTCAGGCTGTCTCGGGCTGTGGAGCAGCCTCCGCGTTGCCAAAACAATGTTTCCAACATCTCGGAAAATGTGCGGCCACTTCTTTTCCATGGGACTCAGGCCGAGGCCTCCTCCCGGCTCCTCGGGTGAGGGTGGGGGCTGAGCGAGGGTGGAGGGGGGCGGCCGGCTACAGAAGAGAGAGAGAGAGATGGAGAGAGAGAGGGAGAGAGGGAGAGAGACACAGAGAGAGAGACGGGGGGAGAGAGAGAGAGAGAGAGAGACGGGGAGAGAGAGAGACGGAGAGAGAGAGACGGAGGGAGAGAGACACAGAGAGAGAGACGGGGAGAGAGAGACACAGAGAGAGAGACGGGGAGAGAGAGAGAGAGAGACGGAGGGAGAGAGACACAGAGAGAGAGACGGGGAGAGAGAGACACACACAGAAAGAGGCAGAGAGGGAGGGGGGCTGGGAGCCCGGCAGCTCCGCCCCCGGGGTGCTCCTCCCACTCCCTGTGCCCCCCGACCCCTCTCTCCAGCTCCCCTCCTCTGTGCCCCCGCCCCCTGCCTCCTGGCATCCCTCGCCACCTGCCCAAGAGCTCCAGATCTCCGTCTGTGTTTGCCTCTGTCCCCTAGACCACCCTGGGAACTGGGCACAAACCCATTTCACGGATGAGCAGCTGAGGCCGGGGAGGGGGCGTGGCTGACTCTGACCCCCCAGCGTGACAGCTGGGAGCAGGCCCAGCGGCAGAGCTCACGGGTCCTGGTGCAGAATGAGAGCGTGGGGCTCCTCCTTTGAGAAAGACTGGGAACCTCAAGAGGGCAAGCCCAGAGCACGCACCCTGAGTGCGGTCCGCCGGGGTCTGCCCCCCTGCCTGCGCTCTCCCCCTGCGTGGCTGCGGTGCGGGGAGCAGGGGCCACGGCGCGGGGAGCAGGGGCCACGGCGTGGCGGCCCCTTCACAGGCCTCCTGCCCCACTGACCCCGATGGGCCCTGCGGCTTCGGACACTAGGGGGCAGAGGAAGCCCACCAAGCGGGGCCTGGCACCGGCAGCGGGGGCCGCAGGGACATCTGTGGGGGGGCTCCTTCCTCAGTGCCGCTCTAGGCTCCGGGTCTGCAGGGACCGTCGGAGGCTCAGCGCAGCCTCCAGGCTCCGGGAGCTGGAGGGCCAGCCGACCTCACGTGGGGGCCTCGGGCCGAGCAGGTCACCCGGGCAGGTCACCCGGCCCCTCCCCGGTTCCCAGCAGCCTTGTGGGGGCCCCAGCCCGACTCTGGGGACAGTCTGAGGGTAGTTCCCTTCCCGCGTGGCCATTCGCACACCAGGGCCGGGCCCGCGTCTCCCTGTCCTAGGTCGGCACGGAGTCCAGTGGGCCCCTGGGCTGTCCCATCTCTGGGGGTCTGGGGGCCTCTGGGGGTCCTCACCTCCACCCGCCAGGTCCCCAGCTGGAGTCGGGGCCCTGAGGCCCGGCCTGGCCCCACGGTCAGCGTTTCCCAGGAGAGGCCTGGGGGCTGAGCAGGGAGCTTCTCGGGCCTTGAGGGTACAGACGGCATCTGAGGGCAGCCAGGCCCCTGCAGGGATCTGGACCCGAGGAGCCGTGGCCTACCCTCCTGCGGCCCCGGCCTAGGCTGGAGGGCCGTCGGGCCTTCCCCGCTCGTGGCCCCTCTGGGTGAAGCAAAGAGAGCCCCCGACATCCCCCCCAGTCCCCCTCTCCGCACGGCTCACCGCACCGTGCTGGGTGTCTGTTTGGGAGGGGAGGGGTGCTGGCCTGCACTGACTTTTGCGGGGAGGAAAGCCTCTTCTGACTTGAGCCCGCTTCATTTTTGGAAAATCGGGGGCTCGAGGGGGGACTCTGTCTCAGCCCCGGGGCTGAGCTCTGCTGAGCATCGGGGTTCAGCTCTGCGGTCCTGAGCTGCCTGGGCTGAGCCCAGCTCCTGCACCCAGGAGCCGCCCAGGTGTCTGTCTGTGTCGGGGGTGGCGTCCTCCTGACCCGAGCTGTTGGGAGACCACATTCTGAGCCTGGGGCCCAGCCGCCCCCTGTCAGCACAGCCCTTCCAGCTTCTGCCTTTTGTTCTGGGGGTCTGCAAGGAGGTGGGTGGCGAGGGCTTGGAGGGGGTGCAGGCAGGGGCTGGGTGGGCCCACGTTTCCTCCTGTGAGCCCTCGGGCTCCAAGCGTCCACTGGCAGCCCCCTCTGCCCTCCGGATGAGGCCATGCCCTGCCGACCACCCTCCCGCAGACCCCCTCCTTCCCCTGACTTCCCCCAACTTCCCCCGACTTCCCCCGGGAAGCTGCCCAAACCCCGACCCCGCGGGCGCTTGCAGACCCCTTGGGATGGGGGGGATGTACTAGGCAAACGCTCAGAACCTTCCAGAACTGCCTCCTGGTGTCTGTCACGGCAGGCTTCCCCAGGAGGGCTGCAAGCTGCAGGATCTGGAGGGGGCCTGCCGGCCTCCGCCTGCCCCTTGCGAGGCTTTCCTTCCGCGCTCCCTCAGACAAGGGCGGGACTCCCCGAGGAGGATTCCGCATGGCCTGGAGAGGGCGCCCAACGTCCAGCTGGGAGACCCTCGAGGCACCGACGTGGTGGGGCTCGGTGCGGGTTCAGGGAGAGGCTGGCGGTGTGCTGGGGACTCTCGCTTTCCTCCCTGCAGGCATCGGGTGTCTGCCCAAGGGGGCAGAGGCAGCCCGTAGGACTCCAGGGAGTGGCTCCGGCCTGCTCTGCCCACCCCCGTGGCCGCCCCTCCTGCCCCAGGGCCTTTGCACTTGCTGTGCCCTCCCCAGAGCCCTCTCCCTGGGCCCCGGCCTCTCTCTGCCTCCTTGTCCTCTCGTGGGGTCCACTTCTGCGGGTCTGTTGGGGGGCCTCGCCCCCTCCGTGCTCTCCGCCCCGTCCCCGCCTCTCCTGTCTGCAGGCCAGGAGGCAGCTGGTGGGCTTGTGCGTTTGTGCTGCCCATGGGACCCAGAGTAGAGACTCATGTCTTGTCCTGGGTTGTGACCCCGTGCTCAGGGCCGACCTTGCACACGGAGGTGTGGTTCCGGCCCCGAGGAAAAGCCTGGTCCTGGCCCTGGGGGCCGGGGGAGCCTAACTCCTGTTGGCGGGAGACCCCTGCATGCCCCCACACCCTGCCGGCTCCTGCGCCCTGTCCCTGCCAGCCTGGGTTGGGGGTGAGGCAGAGCCGGCTCTGTAGGGCAGGGAGGGCTAAGTGTAAGAAGGGCAGGAAGGGCAGGGCCACGAGGGGCCAGCAGGGTCCCCTCCCTGGCCCCCGGGAGCCGCTGAGGCCAGGCTGCGGGCCCCGCGGGTGCTTGGGACCGCCACGTGGACGCGGCCTGCACTTTTCCCTTTTTTGCACGCATGTTCAAGAAATGAGCTTTTTTCTCCTCCTCTTCTGGACAGCTTCCCGGAAGGCCGGGCCTGTGGGAGGGGAGGCGGCCTGGGGCCCAGGAGTTGCTCTTGAGCTCCCCTCCCTGCCCAGGGCTGTCCCCTCTCCTGAAAAGCGCCAAGCCACACCCCAACTCCACCCACGCCCCCAGGGCCCAGAAGCCTGAAGGGGTGGGGTGTGGGTTTGCTGGGACGAAGCCAGAGTCAGCTGTGCCCCCAGCCCTGATGTAGTACAGAGTTGGGGGGGGCGTGCCCTGGAAGCTTTCACAGATCCTGGAGGGTCTCAGCACAAGTCAGTGAGCACACTTGGGGCCCCGCGTGCACTGCCAGCCAGCCGTGGCCGTGGCTTGCTCCCCAGTGGGCCTGGCTTTGCCCCCGTGTGCTGGCCTGAGGGCGGTGAGGTGTGTGTGGCCCCGACGGGCAGATTCGTGGTGCACAGGCTGGTCCCGGCTGGCTCAGCTCTGCAGCCTGGAGAGAGGGGCATCTGCTGCCTGGGCCTCAGCTTCCCTGCCTCTGAAACGGTGTTTTGCAGATGCTCAGCCAGTGGGAAGCGTTGTGGCCCCCGTGGCCTCTGCTCTGGCCTCCAGAGCTAGCAGGCGGGCTTGAGGGACCACGGGGGCCGGAGCCCCAGGAAGGAGGCGGGTGTCGGGGGATGGGCGCAGGGGACCCTGCTCTGGTGTCAGCCCCTAGACAGGCCCGCTCCCCAGCCCTGCCATCAGCAAGTCTGAAACTGTGGCCTGGACGCCACCGCTGTTTCTCCGCCACGACTGACTCAGCCTGTGGGGCGCCCGGGGGAGGGGGCTGGGGAGGGGCCTGGAGCTGCTGAAGGGCCCCCCTCCGGGCAAGACTCCAGCTGAGTCCCAGAGCCAGGTCCGGGGCGGGGGCACGCTGATGAGATCAGATTAGTGGGCCTGCAGCTTTCGGCCCCTGAGCTTAGACACAGGCTGCGCCCCCCGGCCCCGCGCCCTCCAGCCCCGCGCCCCCCGCCCCGTGCCCCCCGCCCTGCGCCCTCTGCCTGGAGCCTCTCACCCACCCTATGCCTGCTCTCCAGTGCGCTTTGGAACAGGAAGGGATTTTAGGTCTTTGTGAAGTTTTATTTGGGAAATACAGAAACCAGGTGGACAAAATTAGCTGCATGGAGGTTTTGTAACACTTGTGACATCGATGGAGAATGCTTCAAGTGCAGTTTCTGATACTCTTTTCAAGGGAAGTGGAAAAAAGGTTTTGAATTCAGTATTTGAGGAAAAGTCGAATCCCTCGGGATGCAGTTCTAAGTGAGCTTTTATTTCTTTTCCTGAAATTCAGGAGGAGCTGCTGTGAGCGTGAGGGCAGCCTACCTCCTGCCTGCTCAGGAGAGGCCGGGGCGGGGGAGGTGCGGATGCAGCCCCACAGGCCGAGGCGGTCGGGTCGGCTCTGGGCTCAGGCTGGGGCCTGTTCCCTGGGGCTGTGCGGCTGAGCAAGGCAGGCGATGAGCCTGCTGTTGGCTCTCCTCTTGCCGCCCAAACCCAGCGGCCCCTCCGTGCCCAGCTTGGGGCTTCCTCCTCTCCCGCTGGCGGGGTGGGGCCCCAGACCCCCCAGGCCCCCCAGACCCCCGAGGCGCAAGCTGAGCGGTGGCTGTGCTGCACCAGGATGCCTCCCGGGCTCGTGACCCTGCCGCGGAGGGCCCAGGGTCCCACGATCAGGCCCTCGGGCCCTGGGAGTCCCCTTTCAGGAGGCGAGTGGGTCTCCGATGCCAACGGCCGGGCTCTGCAGCCCAGGACTCTCTGTTTCTCCCTCTGAGGCTCGTCGGCTTCCCCAGCCAGGGGACCAGCTCGTGGCGGCTCCTTCCCTGACGACTCCACGGCCCGGCCGCTGCTCCGGCGCTCTCAGCTGGAGTCGCGTGTCTGGGCCCCATCCCTCCACTGCTGGGGAGCTGCCCCCCAGCCCCCGTCCCTAATCAGGCCCCAATTATGGGCCCGTGTTACCTACCTGCCAGGGTGCTTGGCCTCCTTAACACAAGTTGACAAGAGGCCAGATGAGAAATTCAGCCAAGGCTTTCCCGGGGCCCCTGAGGCGGCAGTGGGGATGAGAACAGCCCCCAGGTCCCCTCGCTCGCTTTGGCTGAGGGGGCGGGGCGAGTGGTTCCGCAGTGGGGGAGGCGGGTGGCTTAGCTGGCTGGCCCACCCTCAGGTGAGTGCAGGGGGCATGCGCGGGACCCCGGCCCCTGCTCTTGCTCCTGGCTGCTCAGAAGTGGCGACTGGGCTCCTGGTCTCTGTGTCTCGCCCATAGTTCAGCCCAGCCGAGCAGGCACGCTCTTCTTTTCAGCCCCTTTTAGTTTCTCGGGCTTCCCTGGTTCCTCAGCTGGTAAAGAACCCTCCTGCAACGCGGGAGCCCTGGGTTCGATCCCTGAGCTGGGAAGACACCCTGGAGAAGGGAAAGGCCACCCACTCCAGGATTCTGGCCTGGAGACTCCAAGGACTGTACAGTCCCTGGGGCCGCAGAGAGTCGGACTCGCCTGAGTGATTTTCACTTCAGTTTCTTCGAATTGTCCCTTTGCAAGCAGTCATGCTACGGGCCCCAGCCTGTCTCGTGGGGCAGGGCCTCCCCTTCGTGGGCGCCATCTGCACTCAGAAGGCTCCGAGGACCCAGTAAGGGCGTAGCTTCAGATGCTTCATCCCACGTGCTGTGGGTCCAGCTTTCCTCAACCAGGCCCTTGGCCCAGCAGGCCCACCCGGCCGGACATCTGGCTTCTGTGGCGTCCAGCCACTCTGACCATCCTGGCCCTCTGAGTTCTCCTGGGTGTTCTCAGCCACCCCCTCCCTGCAGGCCCCCTGGCTTCCACCCCTGGGCTCTGACGGCCTGCCCCGCTCCCAGGGGCCCCTTGTTTTCCTCTCGGGCATTGGTGGGTTTGGCAGTGACCATCCAGTCCTTGGTTCTTGCTTCTTTCATCTGGTCTTGCCAGCAGCAACACCGACCCGGTACCTCCTGGCCTGCGGTGTGACACCCAGACACCACCCCGCTTGAGCCTTGCTGCCAGAGGGATAGAATCCGTGAGCATTTGTCCCCTCAGGGCCTGCCTTCTCGGACCGCTCCAGAACCACTGCCTCCGGCTGCGTGTTCTGGAAGCAGAGGCTGTGCCCGAGTTTGAGGTATGAGTGGTCCACATTGGGCAAGGTAGGGGGAGCTGGACTGGGGGGAAAAGGTGCCTGCTGGTGCTAGAGGCGTGTGAGGCATTGCCCAGCCCCGGGGGTGCCCCGAGTAACTGCCCCAACAGCGTCCAGCATCAGGCTGAGTGGCTGGACCTCTGGGCCCTCTCGCTGACCCCGAATGTGGGGTGCGGGGGGGGGCTGACCCTGAGGGAGGAGGCAGCTGGAGGCTGAGCTGACCACTCCCCAGGCCAGGCAGCGGGACCCCGGTGGAGAAGCTGCGCCCCCCAGGTCCTGCGGGGACACCAGAGCTCAGCCGCACCTGAGAGGCCTGCTGCCCTCCCCAGTTTGGCAGCGATGCCAGGAGAGGCCTGGCGCAGCCCGGGAGTGCGGTGCAGCCATGGGGGTGGGGGAGCCCCCCCTCCAGAGCCCTGGACACCTCTGGTCTTTACCGTCCGTCTTCCTGGTGGGCTGACGGCTCTGTGGGGCAGGCGTGGGGGGCTGTGGTTTGCCGCTGCAGGCACCTGGGCGTGGCTCAGCTGCATCTGTTTTGAGCACCAACCGTGTGCCAGGCTCTGCTCCTTTCCCAGCGGAGCGCTGGTGCCCTCGGTGCCTCCTGCGGGGCCCCCGCCTTGTCAGGACCCAGGGCTTCCTTCCTGCTCCTCTGTGCCCCACCCTTATCCGTGGGCTTCCCAGGTGGCACTAGTGGTAGGGAACCCTCCTGCCAGTGCGGGAGATAGAAGAAGCATAGCTTTGGTTCCTGGGTCGGGAGGACCCCCTGGAGGAAGGCACGGCAACCCACTCCACTGTTCTTGCCTGGAGAATCCCACGGACAGAGGAACCTGGTGCGTTACAGACCATAGGGTTGCAAAGAGTCAGACATGACTGAAGTGACTTAGCACGCACGCACGCACGCCGTCAGTAGTGTGGTTAAGGGTCCCTCCCTGGGCGCTGCCTGGGGTGATGAGACTGAGCAAGGAGCCCGGAGTAGCTAGCTGGCAGGACTTGATGCTCTTTCAACCATTCGAAGGAAGGAAAA
The DNA here is from genome assembly GCF_001704415.2 of Capra hircus. Lineage (NCBI taxonomy): Eukaryota > Metazoa > Chordata > Mammalia > Artiodactyla > Bovidae > Capra > Capra hircus. Next base: position 105,322,000 of record NC_030818.1, on the reverse strand, counting down.
GGGAGGGAAAGTTTCTTGTTTTAGTTTGTTCGTGGGTTGCAGAGAAGCGACCTTTCAAGCAGCTTACGCAACAGCAGCAAACTGTGACTGAGGCAGGCCCTGGGTCAGGACGTGCCAGCGCGTGGGTGGGAGCCGGTGGTCCGGCCCTGACCCTGGCTCCTCTGGGGCTCATCTGTCTGCTGGACCAGGCGGCTCTCCTCCGAGGGCTCTGACTCACCTTGGGGGTGCGGTGACTGGATTCACAGGCCGGACTCAGAAGGGTGGGTGGCCACGTGGCGTCTGGACTGGAGGCTCTGCCGCTCCCCGTCCACCCGAGGAGACCCATCACCCCTGTCCGAGAGGCCGGTCGCCCTCGCTGTGGCCCTGCCACCTCTAAGCTGCTTCCCTGCAGAATCGCTTTGTACACAAAGCTCCTGCTATTCTTGTATGCACACGGAGGTTTGACGGAAAACATTTTGGGAAGTTTTTTTGGCAGGTCTCTTCATTGTCAGAGGAAGTGAGAGAAGGTCCTGGGGAAACACCCTTGTCTGTGGTTGAGAAAGAGACAAATGAGCTGCTCTTTGCAGGCGGCCATGGGGGTCCCTTATGGACTGAAAGTGCCGTCCCCTCAGCCAACCTCCAAGTACAGTGCGGCTGTATTTGCAGATGAGGCCGTGATGAAGGTAATTCAGGGCAAATGAGTCATAGGGGTGGGGCCCTGACCCTGTATAATTAGTGTCCCTATAAGGAGAGATGAGCTTGCCTGTCCCAGTTTCTCTCCCTGGCCTTTGAGGACAGCAGGAAGGGGGCCCTTGCTTGAGACCAAACGGTTGCAGCCTTGACCTTGGACGTCTCATCCTCGAAAGCTGTGGGGAGCACCGTGTTGCTCAAGTCCCCATCTTGGCATTTTGTGTGGCCACTTGAGAGGACTAAGTCAGGGTCCAAATGTGCAGATGGTCAGCAGGAGTTGCGGCTTTGGTTAAGCAGACCCAGCAGGGACGCCCGCGGGGCGTAGCCGAGGACATGGGCCTGAGGATCCTTCGGTGACCTGGAGACCCGGGAAGGAAAGCGGTGACAGGGCCCACCTGAGCGGAGGCAGGGACCCCAAGTCACAGAAGGTTTAGAAACCTGGAGCATGAGCCGACAATTTTGAGTCCGACCTTCTTTCTGGTTAACGGGTTTGGGAGCCGGAGTGCTCGCCAACAACTGGACATTACGTGTTTTGGCTCGACTGTTGAAGTTAGAGAGATGATTTTATGGAAAACGCTCAGCAGAGTAAATCTGTGCGGTGTGGCCACCACTTTGAGCATCTCGAGGCCGCCACCAGCAGGAAGCAACACACCTCGGCCGTCCCACAGTCGGGGGGCAGGAGGCTGGGCTGTGTCTGGAGGCTCAGCCATGGAGGGAGCAAGCTCCTCTGGTGGTTGGGAGGATCCAGGCACTTGCAGGTCTCACATGAGGGCCTCTGTTTCCTGCCGGTCGTCTCCGGGAAGCTGTCCCCGGCCCCTCGCCGGCTGTGGGGATGTTCTCTGGCAGCAACGATGGCCAGGCCCTCTGGGATGCTTCAGCAAGGGGAGCAGTCCGCCCAGCACGGGTGACTTGGCTTCTGTGACCCTGAGGAACGTTACCCTCGGGATTGTCAGGCGTGGAGATGTGCGTCCTGAATTTAAATCAAGTTCCTTTTACACACCAGCCAGGGACACGGCCCTGGGAGCTTCCCGCCTCCTCCGAGGGCCCTCCTGAGGCCCTGCCGGCTCTGCTTGGCCTGGTCCTGGGCTTGCGGGGCAAGCAGGCCCTGCCCTCCAGTGCAGGGGACCCAGCCAGCTCCCGACCTTGAGGGCCTGACCTTGAGTTTGCCAGGATAGAGGCCTGGGCACATCCACTTCCTCTCAGAGCCCGGCCTGGTCAGGGAGGGACAGTGGGAAATGGCCCAGGTTGGAAATGGCTTCCGATCTGCCAGGGTCCGGATCCGCCCAACGGGACAAGTGAGCCTCACTGGGAGGTGATAGGCGTCGGGTGGGAGGGTGGTGTCTTAAGGGACATACCCCTGCAGGCAGGGCTTCCTAGGGCCCTGGTCCCTCGTGCCTTACTGGGGGAGGTGGGCAGCAAGACAGCCCCGCCGGACACGCTTGGCCTCGTTGGTTGAAGCCCAGCCTGCCGCACGCTCTGACTCAAGGCTCTTCCGCTCAGGAAACGCACACACATGGGCCCCGAGAGATGTACAAACAGATTCAAGGCAGCGCCGCGCGCCAGCCAGAAGCGAGGGACGGCCCAACTGTCCCTCCATAGGAAATGGGTAAATAAACCGTGGTGTGCATAGACAAACAGCACCCAGCCAGGAAAGCAGAGGCTCTCTAGTGATGTCGATACATGATGAACATCAGACTTAATGTGCAGAAGAGGCTGCGTGTCAGGAGAAGCCGAGAAGCAAGGTGCCCCCGACCCAAAGCTGGAAAGCAGGCAGGCACCACTGGGCTCTGGGAACAAAGAGGTGGGGGAATGGAAGGAAATGGGGGCCGGGGGCCGAGCAAGGCTGGTCCTGGGGAGATGAGGATACGGGGGCTGGGTCCAGACGACGGCAAAGTCTTCCCTCTCAATCCAGGTGGTGGGCGTAGGAGGCCAATTTCATTTTTATTGTCTCTAAAATAAAATATCTCCATGTTATAACCTCCCCTCTGTCTGACACCTGGGATAACACAGGTGGCTTCCCAGGGGCCAACACGGCCTTCGCACACATTATCCCCACTTAATCCTCTCCATCGTTGCCCCCATGAAACATGGGGTGGCTGCTGGAGGACCAGGCTCCGGGTCAGATGACATTTCCCTACACCCCTGTTGCACCTGGGTGGAGCCGAGTGGTCAAGGTCAGGCCAGTGGAACGTGGGGCCCATTAACCCCCCCACACACACACCCCGCAGTCCCTTCCTGCGCCGACTGGGTGGACACTGAGGCCCAGAAACCACCTGGGGAAGAGCCGGCATCGGAGTTTCATGAGCCTTGGTCCCTGCGCGGCTCCCTGGCCCAGAACCAGGTCCCCAGCCCCCACGATCATTAGAAGTTACTGAACAAGAACAAGAAGTGAATCTCATTGTCTTGAGCCCCTGAGATCCGGCCTTCGTGTGTGACAGCCGGGGTCAGCAGACTCTGGCCCTGGAACCTCGTCTGTTCCCTGCTTTCATGTGGACTTGAGCTAAGAATGGCTTCTCCGCGTGAGGCTGGGGTGACTCCCTCCCTGCCGGAGCGGGGCTGGCCTTCCGTCTCCACATACCTCCTGGTTCTGGGATTAGCTGCTTAGTTCATGGGCCTGTGGGCCAGACAGCGTACCCGGGGTAATAACCATGGGCTCGTGAGGTCATAGGATTCCTGGGGCTGGGCAGGACCACAGAGAGTCCTTGCTCCATCGCCTTATTGGACACAGGGAAAGACTGGCCCAGGGTGAGCTGGGTGGGCCAGTCTCAAAGCGACTTCATGACGGGAGGTCTGGAAGCTGAGCCTTGGCGTCCTCTGGAGGCCTGGCCACCTCTGTCCACTCTGGGCCTGGGGCGCTGGTCCTTGCCCTGGATCCAAGAGGTTAGCTGGAGGGTGGGAGGCCTCCAGACTTGGTTTGCAGGTCAAGCAAGTCAAGGGCCCCCACCTGCTTTGCTGGGGCTCTGTGTCCTCTGTGTCAGACGGTATGGAGCAGAAGCCCAGGTCAGAGGAAGCCACGTCCACTGACCCTCTGCTCTTTAAGCCGGTGTGTCCCTTCCTCTGCCGGGAGGGTGAACGGCAGGCCTAACGGCAGGCCTCCGTGGATGCTCCAGCGACAGCCACCCCTCCACGAACAAGCTCTCTGCGGCCCTGAGCATGCCAAGCCCTCTTCCCGTTTTATGCGGGAGACGCTGACGGGATTCCCCTCGCTTTGTTGATGCGAGGCTGTCTCCATGAACTTCCTGGTCTGTCTCACTATCTTCCCTGGTGAAGACTGATAATGATGAGCGAAAGCCTCTTCTAATACTGACTTCTTGACAAACTTAACCTCTGGAAAGTTGACCCAGCCTTCAGCTTTCCGTCTGGTGGCCAGGGCTGTCCACCCCTGGACGCAGGACTTTGTTTTCCTCGTTTTGTTGGACGGGGGAGGCCTGCCCCGCTCGCCCAGATGCCGCGTTCCTTACTCAGTCCTGCAGGCAATGCTGGTGGTCGAGGCTCATCCCAAAAGCACGGCGCCCACTCAGCGGACCAGGCTCCCTGTGAGTGGTTCCTCAGCCCCCGCACAGAGCTCCTAGAACCCTGTGCAGAGAGAATGTGGCTCCATGCATGCCTGCGACCTCTTTGACCTGGAAATGCTTTGTGTCACTTCTTCTTCCCTCCCGCTGGTGAGAACTGGTCTTGTGGTTCCACGCTGCTGCAAGGGAGGCTGGGAACCATCCCTGGCTGGGCATCGGCTCCTGCCACGACTCTGTATGGAGCTACCTTTCCTGCAGGTCGATCTGCAACACCACTGGGATCGTGGAGATAGAAGGTGGGTGTTTGCACGCAGGCATCTTTCTGGCTGAAGCAGGAGGCTTCTACGAGAGTGGCAGGTTCTTAGCATCTCTGCCACTTCAGTTGGTCACTGAGCCCAGAAGAAGCCTCAGAATCCTTCTTAACATAGTGTCTTAAGGGAAAATAAATGAGGACCCAAGAAATGAGAAAAGCAAAGACTGTTTGTTCAGGACTTCCCTGGTGGCTCAGACGGTACAGCGAGCGTCTGCCTACAACGCAGGAGACCTGGGTTCAGTCCCTGGGTCGGGAAGATCTCTTGGAGAAGGAAATGGCAACCCACTCCAGTATTCTTGCCTGGAAAATCCCATGGATGGAGGAGCCTGGTAGGCTACAGTTCATGGGGTCACGAAGAGTTGGACACGACTGAGTGACTTCACTCACTCACTATTTTAGCAAGGGAGTTGGGGACCACAGCTGTCCTTTTGTCAAAGACTCATCGGCAAGCAGAGGAGTGGGTAAGCGTCACAGTGGGAAAAAGGGAAAAGATACGCCCTGACTGGAGGCCGCTGGCCTGGGAAGCTGCAGAGGGCTAGCCAGAAGCAGGCGGCCTGTGTGAGTGGTCCGGGTGCATAGAGTGGGTGCTGGACTCAGTTCTTTCTTCCTGACGCCTCGTTTTCCTCCGGAGGCACCAGCAGCTTGGCTGTAGCAGAGAAGCAGGGTCTGCTCCCTGCAGACAGACACGGATGCCTAATGCTTCCCAGAAGGAAGCATGTTTTTCTCCTTTGGGATTTTGAGGGGCGAAGAAAGCTGCAAATGGCTGAGCCCACACTTTCGGGAGGACACGCTGAAGTCAACTCAGCCATGGGTCCATCCGACATCTAGAGAAGGCAGGCGGCGGACACCTGATGTGAAACGTCCAGCTCCTTCTCACCGAAGAGTTGTGGGCTTCACCCACCAGCACTGTGGGGATCAGGCCTCTGGTTCCTGCTCTTCTGGGTGGGTGGTCCTGAGAGAGGAGTTCTGGGCCCAGTGGCCTGTGTTCAAGCTCTGGCCTCACCATGTGGGATCCTGGGCAAGTTAATGACTGTTCAGAACCTCCCCATGGTGAAATGGGGGTGATCCCGGTGCCTGCCAGGTGGGGCTGTTGGGGGAGCCGTGAGATAAAGGGGGAGGTGCACTTCCCCTGGGACCTGGCCAAGGGGTCTCTCTGCAAGGATAGCCAAGGGTGCAGTTACCGCGCTTCCCGCCGGCCCTGGCCCTCGCTGTGCCGCCTGGTCTGTGCGCAACGGGGCTGTTGCTCCCCTCTTCCCCGGAGGCGCCGCCGGCAGAGCCTTTGTGTCCCTCTGGTGCTGCTGCTCAGCTGCTGAGCGGTGTTCGAGACTCTTTGCGACCCCATGGACTGCAGCACACCAGTATCGTCCGGCCTCCATTATCTCCCGGAGTTTGCCCAAATTCGTGTCCATCGAGTCGGTGATGCCATCTAACCGTCTCATCCTCTGCCGCCTCCTTCTCCTTTTGCCGTCAGTCTTCCCCAGCCTCAGGGTCTTTCCTGATGAGCAGAAAGCACTGTCTGTTTCCAGGAGGGCTCTGCTCGCCCTCTGCGGCCGGACAATTCTCCCGTCGTCTTCTCTCACTGGCACGCTTATCACCCCGCGTCTGTGTTCTCTCCGTAGTTGAAGAAGGGGCTTTGTTATAATCAGAGCCCCAGACAGGATCCTCCTGTGGCCAGAAATGCGGCCCCAGGCCTGTGATCACATGGGTAGCCTCACTGAGCCTGCGTCCTGGGATACGGTAGTTACATAACAAAGTCATTCACAAGCTCCAGGTGCCTCGTACGTGCCAAGCACGGTGTAAATGTTTGCTGCTTCCATGGAGGAAGAACGGTTTTGTCCCCTTATTTAGGGAAAAGACTCTGGGGTAAGTGATCGGCCGTGGGCCTTGCCTGGGCCGAGGGCCGGGAGCTGTGATCTGAAGGCCCTTTCAGCTCCAGGGTTGCCCAGGTAACTGCTCCCGTGACCTGACCTCGCCTGTGCCTATGGTTTCACTGCTCTCCGCGCCCCGCCTGCTGGCCTCCCAGCCCCTCTGGCTGCAGCTCAGTAAGTGTGGGTGAACGCTTGCCGAGTGGTGGAGCTGGAACACAGACCTTTGCTGACTTGTATAAAATCCTGTACATGCCCTCGGGACTGGGGAAATGGGTGTCAGGGAGGGTTTTGGAGAAGATGGGACCTGGAGTTTATCCAAAGCTGGTAATGGTGCCCGCCCCCGTCAGGCCACGTCCGCTCCCAGAAGGGCTGTGGCGAGCCTCCGGCGGGTGGCCTGTGTCTCTGAAGGCCTTCAGCACCAGCATGAAGTCGCTGTCCGTGGGTTTCAGAAGAGCCTGCTCAGCATCTGCTAGAGATTACGAGGTCGCCCCCTCCCCCATCGAGTGTTCCTGGTGTGCGTGTCCTCTGAACAGACAGGGAGGATTAAGGCGAGTTCCAGGGTTTTGTGCAATCTTTGAAGATAAGGAGTCCAGTTGGGGTTTGGAGCAGAATTCTTTGTGCTGCCAAGGCATTCCTGAACGTCCAGAGGCTCAGAGAGTCCCAGCTTGCCACGGGGGCTGCGGCCGGGGTCCCGGGAGGACGGTGTTTCATTCAGCACTCATTCATCCCCCCCACCCCCACCCCCGGCGCGGGCAGAGAGGTGCTGGATTCCTCCTCGGGGCTGGTGTCTTGCCCAGGACTGAGAATACAGTGGTGAGAGAGGAAGGAAGGAAAAAAAAATCCAAACAAAATCCCAGCTTGTTTCTGCTCCAGAGCAGCCAGCCCTGTAGGGAAGAGAGATTTAACCAAGTGTCTGAGAACCGAGTGCAAGTACCTGGGTGAGAGGTGCCAGGAGGGCCAGACCACGGAAGAAGCGAGAGGACCAGAACTTGTCTCAGGGGCCAGAGGAGGGGCTTCCTGGAGGAAGCGGCATTTGAGCCAGATTTTAATGAAAAGTTCCCTTCCCTGGTGGCTCGGAGGCCCAAGACTCTGCCTGCAGTGCCGGAGACCCGGGTTCGATCCCTGGGTCGGGAAGATCCCCTGGAGGAGAGCATGGCAACCCACTCCAATGTTCTTGCCTAGCGAACTCCATGGACAGAGGAGCCTGGCGGGCTACAGTTCAGGGGGCTGCAAAGAGCCAGACACGCCTGAGGGCCTGACACACTTGGTGGGCGAGGAGGAGCTCAGGAGTGGGGGACAGTCTGTGCCCTGTGGCGCGAGAGTGGCTGGTCCCAGGGCCCCAAGGAGGTGAGTGAGTGAAGCAAAGGAGCGGAGGGTGACGGGCAGCAAGTGGGGCCGGGGGACTGGAGTGAGGTCCTGGAGAGGACCACTTCATTTCTGAGCGATCCTGTCCTTTGGGACGGCGAGGGGAGCCTGGCAATCCACGAAGCCGGGTTCCAGAGTTCCCGTTCTCTGCTTTCGGCTCAGCCAACGAGAGGAGCTGAGAACCAGGGGGCATGCCAGGGTCACGGGACCCCGTGGCCTTCCCGGGATGGGGCGGTCTCATGCCTGGGGACCAGGACCGTTCATCCTACAGAGGGTGAAGGGGTGGAGTCAGGAAGCGCAGATTCCCCGGTTGGACAAATCGGCAGCATTTGGGGTCTTCGAGGTTGGGGGACCATCGCCCCTATCTAGCTCTCAAATGCTGTTAACGCCCCAGAAGAACACCCCACACCCTTGAGATGATCGCCTCCTCCCCTCCTCCCGTCTCCTGGCCCATCTGCTTCCTGTCTCCGTGGACCTGCCTATTCAGGATATTTCACGTGGGTAGGATCCAATGAATGATACGTGATCTTCATGCCTAACGCTGAGTACCTCATGCCTACACTGAGTGCCGCGTTTTCACGGTTCATCCACCGGTGGTTTCCCGGACCAGTACTTCGTTCCTTTTTGTGACTGAATAATATTCCACCGCACAGCTAGTCCACGTTTATTTATCCATCTTTCTGCTTCTGTCAAAGCCCATCAGACCTTCCGCCCTGGAGGCAGCTTGCCTTCCTGCCGTGATCCGTGTTCCAGGAGTGGGCTCACCTTCCCCACCCACACGGCGTCCGCCAGCCTTACACGGCCTCTCAGGTGCCAGCACAGGACGCACAGGCTGCCTCTAGCCTCTGGCTATTGTCACTGGGGCTCACAGGACAGCGCCCCAGCTCCGCAGGGATCCTTGTCAAGCTGACGCGGTAGCTAAGCCGTTAAGGAGCCTTTTCACATTCTATTTGTTTGCTTTTGGCTGCGCTGGGTCTGCGCTGCCCTGCGGGCTTTCTCCAGTCTCTGCGAGTGGGGGCTGCTCTCCAGCTAACACGCCGGCTCTCCGTTTCAGCGGCTTCTCTCGCGGAGCGCAGACTAGCGCAAGCAGCTGCAGTACCTGCGGTGCTCAGGCTGGGCGCTCCCACGGCATGTGGAGTCCTCCCCGGCCTGGGGCGGAACCCGTGTCCCCTGCAGCGGCAGGCGGATTCTTAACCCCTGGACCAGCAGGGAGTCCAGGGGCTTTTGTGTATTCCAGCAGCCTGGTAGGTTCTGGGTGAGACGGGACCGGTGGGCCGTGGCGTTGTGGCCCCGTCGCCCTGCTGCCTGCACCGCGTCCGGCCGCTGGCCCCCGGGAACATCCTGCCGGACCCTGTGTTGGTGAGTGAGATGCCCTGTGAGGTCCTGGCGAGTGCTGTTGGCGGAGGCCGTGTGGACAGGAAAGGTGAACCCGCTCCTGGGGCACGGATCAATGCAGGAAGGCACGTTGCCTCCGGGACGGAAGGCCGGGGGGGGGGGTTTCGACAGGCTCGCCTTGACACGGGCGCGCTGGGCAGGTGCGCACCGTCAGTGGCCGCTCAGCAGCAGCCGCAGGGCTACAGCCGTGTCGGGGGCGGGGCCGCGGGTGGGGGGGGGGGGGGGGGGGGGGGGGGGGGGGGGGGCGGGCGCGGGTGGGGGCGGGGCGCGGGTGGGGCGGGGCCGCGGGTGGGGGCGGGGCCGCGGGTGGGGGCGGGGCCGCGGGTGGGGCGGGGCCGCGGGTGGGGGCGGGGGCCGCGGGTGGGGCGGGGCCGCGGGTGGGGCGGGGCCGCGGGTGGGGCGGGGCCGCGGGTGGGGCGGGGCCGCGGGTGGGGCGGGGCCGCGGGTGGGGGCGGGGCCGCGGGTGGGGGCGGGGCCGCGGGTGGGGCGGGGCCGCGGGTGGGGCGGGGCCGCGGGTGGGGGCGGGGCCGCGGGTGGGGGGGGCCGCGGGGGGGGGGGGGGGGGGGGGGGGGGGGGGGGGGGCCGCGGGTGGGGGCGGGGCCGCGGGTGGGGGCGGGGCCGCGGGTGGGGGCGGGGCCGCGGGTGGGGCGGGGCCGCGGGTGGGGGCGGGGCCGCGGGTGGGGGCGGGGCCGCGGGTGGGGGCGGGTGCAGAGCCTAAGCCGCGAGCACACTGGCCTTGCCCGCACTGTTGGAGCGCTGGGTGGTGGGCAGAGAGGCTAGCTGACCCCCACTCCCCCACCCAGCTGTGCTTACACCAGTGCCCCCCAGAGGCCATTGCCTGCAGACCAGCCCACCCGCTTCTCCCCAAAACCGCCGGGTCTCTGACCTTCCAACCCTCTCCTAACACGCTGCTTGCTCCGTGCCCTGGAAGCATCGTAGACTCAAATCTCCTGCCGCTTCTCATCCATGCGAAGTTGATGACAAGCACTCTGCTTGAAGCTCTATCGGGGGACCCCCCCCCCCGCAAGTGGAGGTGGGGCTGGATCACGGCGCTGTGGTCCTGACACGCGAGAGCCACCAGCCAGCCAGTGGATGGGGTGAGTGGAAATTACACCTTTAGGAAACCATGGCGTGCACGCCGAGAAGGAAGGCTGAGTGGCTGTGCCCTGGAGGAGTGGCGGGATTAGCTTCCCCCGACTGCGGTCTCGTCATGTGCTGAATGGTGCAAATCCGCAGCTATTTTTTACTGCTTGGTAATACTTAAAATTTTGTAACAAACCCATTCAGCGGGCAACCAGCGGATACATAAAAATCACGCTTGACAAAACAATGAAATTTGATTTCCTTTTCTCAAGAGAGTGGAGCATTTAACTTGGATGAAATAGGTGTGGATATTGAACTCTGGGTGGGGCAGTGGCTAGAGCCCTGAGTGGGCAGGAAGCAGAGGGCATGACCATGGGCATGGCGCCAGCTGGTCGTCAGTGAGTGGTCATCTGTGGGCAGTCACCAGGGGGCGGGCACCAGGGGGCGGTCTCCAGGGGGCGGTCTCCAGGGGACAGTCTCCAGGGGGCGGGCACCAGGGGGCAGGCACCAGGGGGCGGTCTCCAGGGGGCAGTCTCCAGGGGGCGGGCACCAGGGGGCAGGCACCAGGGGGCGGTCTCCAGGGGGCAGTCTCCAGGGGGCGGGCACCAGGGGGCGGTCCCCTGGGGGCTGAAGGTAACGCATAGGCGCAGGGGCGGCCCAGGGACACGCGGGTCCGAAGCCTGTCGTTTTCTTCAGAGAGGACTTCTGTTCTTCAAATCTAATTTTGCTGGTTTTTTTTTTTTTTTCCATCCTGAGTCTTGTGCACACATCCTCAGAAGAAATTTCCAAGCCATCGAGTGACGCCTGTTTAAGTTGGCTCCATCAGTCATCTGAAGCAAGAAATCAGTTAAATTAATTCCAAAAATGTTTTGATTTTTAAAAATGCAGTGGATAGACTATCGGTAAAGCATATGGAAGTCCATTGAACAAATGTGGGACATCTGAAGCACGGCCAATCCTGGTGCAAATTCAGTGAAAACAAAACAGACTCTTCAACACTGAAGTTTTGTTCATTTTGAAAGTGATTACAAGGAGATGAATTTGGGAGGATCATAGCACTCTGCTAAAAACATGCAATATTTTGACTAAATTAAGCCAAAACTATGGTTTTTCCAGTAGACGTACAGATGTGAGAGCTGGACCATAAAGAAAATTGAGCCCCCCCAAAACGATGCTTTTCAATTTTGGAAAAGACTCTAGAGAGTCCCTTGGACTACAAGGAGATCAAACCAGTCCATCCTAAAGGAAATAAACCCTGAATATTCATTGGAAGGACTGATGCTGAAGCTGAATCTCCAGTACTTTGGCCACTTGATGTGAAGAGCTGACTCATTGGAAAAGACCCCGATGCTGGGAAAGATTGAAGGAGGAGGAGAAGGGGGCGACAGAGGGTGAGATGGTTGGACGGCATCACCGACTCAATTGATATGAATTTGAGCAAACCCCAGGAGGGAGTGAATGACAGGGGAGCCTGGTGTGCTGCAGTCCACGGGGTCACAAAGAGTCAGACACAGCTCAGCAACTGAACAACAAGAACAAAGAAACCAGTTATCACTGGGGACTGGGTGTGGTTTGCCCAAAGTTCCTCATTGCACTTAAGCCAGCCAATAAATATGGAAGGTGGAGTCCTTCAACTATATAGATATTTATATATTTTATCTATTCGCACAAATATGCAGATTTATATATACACACAAATACACAGAATAAAGTGAACCATAACGTTTGTCTCAAAGGCAAAGTGCAGTTAAAGGGAAATCCCTGCAGAATATCAGCGTGTGCTTTCTCAGCCTGCTGCTTGTCATCTGAGCTCAGGGATGTTGGGCCATTGAAGAGTTATCTGGGATGGTATTGGATGTTTTGGAAAAGGAGTCTTCTGTGACTGATGGAAATTTGCTTGGACAGCTTTAAACAAAGGCTTTGACAAACGGAGCCAAGGCATGTGAGCTTTTGAATCTTTCAAGAATTGTGATGATTGAAAACAAAGTTTGCAGAGTTGAGGCTGCTGATGCTGGTTGTTGTAAAAGCAAAGGCAGCAACAGACGCTTTTAACTCGAGGGCTCAGCGCGTGAGATCTAATTTCAGACTGTAAAACTGCGCTTCGGAAAATCGTACTTGTGGGAAGAATGTTTTGAGGGTGCTTTTAGGTTTAATTGGATAAATTTATATCCTGAAGCTAAGTGGGACAAAATGGAGAGAGCTGTTCAAGAGTCATATGTGGAGACAACCCACTTGAATTTGCCCATAAATACATCTGCTGACAAAAGGTGTTCTGAACAGAGACGCACCTAGGAGAGTATCTGGGCAGAAAACCTGCACATTTCAGCAAAACAAAATCAAACAAACAAAACCTGCGATTGCGGAAATCCTCCATCCCACAGAAACGGCACTGCACTGCCAGGTATCTCAGCAATTTTCAAGGATGCATTTTCTCCAATAAAAATGCTGGGGCTTACCTGTTGATTCCTGGGTTGGGAAGATCCCCTGGAGTAAGGGAATGGCCACCCACTCCAGCGTTCCTGCCTGGAGAATCCCAGGGACAGAGGAGCCTGGCAGGCTACATACAGTCCATGGGACCACAAAGGGTCAAATACTACTGGGCAACTAACACTTCCCCTTTCTCTTTTCTACAGAGAAAGGGCTAGTGAAGGCCTCAAGGAACTCAAATTGATTCACATAAATTTGAGTGATTTGCCAGAGATTTTAAGCATAAAAAATAAGAGCAAATTGGAATAAACACCAGTGACGCACGTTAGAACGTGTTGCCGAGAAGGGCGATGGACCAAGGATTGTAAACACGCGCTCCTGCTCAGTCATGCTTCCCCATGTTTAGAAAGCATCTTAGTTTCGGAAATAGTCGCGGAATCAAGCTATTTTGCAGCGCCTCCACTGCAATGCGACTGACTTGCAGGTGAGCGTGCACAGCCAGCCTGGGCAGCTTTGGTTCCGGCTAGTTCCCTGCTGCCGTGGTGTCCGTGTTTATAGTCCCCGGTTCAGGGCCAGGAGCTCAGCTCAGCTCCTCAGCCGTGCGCATCTGTAACACCAGTGTTTATTTTAACTCGATCTTAAAAAGAATGTTTTTTCATGAAATTGCTGCCAAGCATTCAAGTTTACGGGAATGAACTCCACTTTCCCGAGGCCCCCTCTAGCCCTTTCTCTGTGAGCCATCGTGTTTTCATTCCAGGCACAGCCTCTTGACGTGGCTTCCCAGGTAGAGGGCCCGCCCACCTGTCAGTGCAGGAGACGTGTTCTGTCCCTGGGTCAGGAAGATCCCCTGGAGGAGGAAATGTCGACGCACTCCAGGATTCTTGCCTGGAGAATCCCACGGACAGAGGAGCCTGGCAGGCTACAGTCTGCGGGGTTGCAGGAGTCGGACATGACTGAAGCGGCTGAGCACATGCTCTTGAGAGAGGCTGGGGTGCCCTGTTGGGGGGCCGGATCCGCGTCCCCATGGCCAGGCTCAGGGAGAGAGGTGGTGTTGGCCTCACCACCCTCTGCATCATCTGGGGAGCATCTCCATGTAAGCTCCGTCTCTGCACTGTGATCCCAGGGGAGCAGGCCCCTTCGGGTCAGACAGGCCTCTCCACGTGTCCCTGTAGCCAGGACCCCACGGCCTCCAGACACACTTGAATGGGTGAATGAGTGAATGGTTAGCCTCCCGCCTCAGGGGCTCTTGCTGACGCCCTCCCCCTCCTCTGTCCCTTGACTCAGCCCCAACATACCCACCCCCCAGGGCCTCAGCAGGGGCTCCTCGCCTGGGGGCCAAGTGGGCTTCCGTCCAGGCTGCTGGAGACCCCCACCCCCAGGAAGACAGCTCCATGAGGGTCCCCTGGTGCTCCCTCCAGGTGCAGACCCTGACACCCCCCAGAGTAGGTTCCCGTCTCCCCCTCCCAGAGGCCTCTGTCTACAGGGGTGCCACAGGTCCTGCACAGAGCCTGCACACCTGGGGAGGTCCCCGCGGCCTCTGCTTTCTGGACTCCGGCCTGACTCAGCCTCTGCTCTGCTGCCCCCTTCTTGCAAGGAGTAGGCTCTGGCCCTTTCCTCTGTGCCCAAGTGCACGGGAGAGGGCGGCCGCCAACCTTAAGTTTGGGGGGAACAGAGGGCTATGGTGCTGGAGAAGACTCTTGAGAGTCCCTTGGACTGCAAGGAGATCCAACCAGTCCATTCTGAAGGAGATCAGTCCTGGGTGTTCATTGGAAGGACTGATGTTGAAGCTGAAACTCCAATACTTTAGCCACCTGACGAGAAGACCTGACTCATTTGAAAAGACCCTGATGCTGGGAAAGATTGAGGGTGAGAGAAGAGGCGGACAACAAAGGATAAGATGGTTGGATGGCATCACCGACTCAATGGACATGAGTTTGGGTAAACTCTGGGAGTTGGTGATGGACAGGGAGGCCTGGTGTGCTGCGGTTCATGTGGTCACAAAGAGTCGGACACGACTGAGCGACTGAACTGAACTGAACTGAGGGCTGGTTGCTCCGAGCCAGCTGCCTGACTTTCTCTGAGCTTCTGGTGATAGAGGATGGAGCCGGCCTCAGGACAAAGGAGCCTCAGGATGGGAGGGGTTCCAGAGGGCGGGCAGGCCCGGATCTCGGATGGGGGTACTGGAGGAGGACTGTACTCCTCAGTGCGGGGCCAGTGGGCCGGGCCCCCGCGAGGATGGAGCAGGCAGGTGTTCAGCTGGTGTGGCCGTGGGGCCTGGACCCAGCCTGGCTCTTTCCTGCTCTCAGAGCCCAGAGCTTATCCAGGCTCCTGCTGCGGCAGCAGAGGGCAGGGCCTGAGCTGGGGAGACCATCTCTGGGAGGTGGAGGGTGGAGGTGGGGACGTGGCGTCTGCAGCTCTTGCCGGCCAGCCTGCTGGTCTGTGGGAGGCCTGGCGGGGTGACTCATCGGAGCTGAGCAGAATGGGGCCCAGCTGTTCCCAGAGCCGTCGGGAGGTCCCTGTGTTGCAAGCCAAGCAGGGAGGGGGCAAGCCAGCACTCCCACCTGCTGACCTCCCTGGGAAAGGCTGCCGCAGGCCCTGGACCAGGGGTCCAGCCTGCAGTGCTCAGCCCTGAGAACCTGAGCCTCTGGGTGCCAGATCCGGAAGATCCTGGGTGCACAGCATGGCCAGGGCCATGGTTGGGTCTGCAGAGCTGGACCACGCTGGCTGTCCCTCCTTATATGGGGGCCTGCGATGAGGAAACCCAGGCGCCCAGAAAATCAAGTAATAGGCCCAAGGTCCCGAGGTCCCTGGGGCTGGAGCCCTGAGTTTTCTGAGAACCCACCACTGCTGTCTGCCCCGGGAGCTGTGGTCCAAGCCAGGTGGCAAATGCCGGGGAGGGGCCGGTGCCCTCTCCAGACACACGAAGGAGGATGCTTCTACCCCCTAGCAGGAGGCAGCCTCTGGGAGCTTCTGTCCCGAGCCCCTGGCAGACCTCCCACCTGACCAGAATCAATGAGCCTTGTGATGTTCGAGTCTCCAGCCCCCCAGGGCTGCAGGAGCCCACACCCTATCGTGAACCGTGAACGCCCAGGCTGGACCTGTCCACATGCGAGCTCACACTCGGGAGCCGCTCCCCACCAACCCCGGGCCCACCCCTGGCCCTGTGCTCGCCTTCTCTCCCTCCCTGTGCAGGCCCCGGTGACTCCGGGCTCGCAGCCGCCTTGCCCGAACCTCCACCTCCATCCGTGGCTTCTCCTCCTCTGTGTCTGCGTCTCCTCTTACAAGGACGCTGGTCACCGGGTTGAGGGCCATCCTGACCCAGGAGGAGCCTGTCTCCAGCCTTAACTCATCAGGTCTGCACAGACCCTGTTTCCCAGAGTCGCAGTCTGAGTGAGGTTCTGGGTGGCCGCATGTTTGAGGGGATGTCAGTCTACCAGCTGCTGCTGCTGCTAAGTCGCTCCAGTTGCGTCCGACTCTGTGCGACCCCATAGACGGCAGCCCACCAGGCTCCCCTGTCCCTGGGATTCTCCAGGCAAGAACACTGCAGTGGGCTGCCATTTCCTGCTCTTATTTTCTTACAAAGAAGCAGAGTCAGTCAGAGGACGCAGGAAGCAAGGCTCCTTCGGCTTCCTGCTTGCGGGCCCCTGGTCGACAGGTGTGTTAATATTACGTGGCCGGATCCTCGTGACACACGAGGCATCGTTGTTTGCATACATTCAGGGCCCATTGAGACTTTCCACGTGTTTCCACCCAGCTGTCTATGCGCGCCATCTCTGCTTACAGAAATCCTTCCCCTGGAAGCACGTCGGGCACGCCTGGAACCCACCCTTTAGGGTTTCCTGCAGAGACAGTCTGATGCTGGTAACTTTCTCCACTTTCAGGGTCCTGAAAATGTGTTTATTTGGCCCTCGTTCTTGGAAAGCATTTTCACTGGGTATGTTTTTTTCAGGTTATGGAGGTGGCCTTTCACGGGCTTCTGGTTTTCATTCTTGCTGGACAAGCCAACCGTCAGCGTTACTCACCAGAAAGCCAGCTGTCTGCTTCTTTGGCTGCTTTTCAAATACGTTTGACCTTCGAACACCACGGGGGTTGGGGGTACCGACCTCTGCACCATTGAAAATTCGTGTAACTTTTGACCTCCCCCAATCCTGACTACTAATAGCTTACTGTTGGCAGAATCATGTGATACCTTAGTCAGTTACGTGTATTTTGTATATCATATGTACTGTGTACGGTATTTCTTTTTTAAATAAAGAAAGCTAGGGAAAGAAAATGTCATTCAGGAACTTGCAAGAAAAAGAAAGTACGTTTAGAGTATGGGACTGTGTTTATCCATACTGCAAGGCTACGTCATCTGTTTACAGGATGAGTCATCCGCCAGGACTGACACCAATGCTGTCTTACATGATACAGAGCACAGTACGTGTCACGTGTACAACTAGAGCTGGACATCGAAAATGAGAAGATCAGGTGAAAAAATCACATTTTTTATAGGTGTAACGACTCATGAGTTGATGACAAAGAAGCAACAGTGTGGTTCCGTTCTGGCCGCCTTGCATCACCAACGCAACTGCTTCCCGTGACCTAACCTCACACTCATGAATTTTTTTTGCTTGTTTTTGTTTAGTTGCTAAGTTGTGTCCAACCCTTTTGCCATCCCAGGGACTGTAGCCTGCCAGGCTCCTCTGTCTGTGGGATTTCCCAGGCAAGAACAGTGGGCCGTGTTGCCATTTTCTTCTCCAGGGGAACTTCCCAAACCAGGGATCAGACCCACATCTCCTGCATTGGCAGGCGGATTCTTCACCGTCCGCTTCGGCCATCAGGGAAGCCCCAGCACTAACAAATAAATCAGTATAAAATGTTTACGACTTACAGGGAATTACCTGGGGGTCCAGAGGTTAGGACTCGATGTTCTCACTGCTGTGGCCTGGGTCCTATTTCTGGTTGGGGAACTGAGATCCTTCAAGCTGTACAGTGTCCCTGTCCCCCAAAATGTTTATGACATACAGTTCAGTTCAGTTCAGTTGCTCAGTCATGTACGACTCTTTGCCACCCCGTGGACTGCAGCACGCCAGGCCTCCCTGTCCATCAGCAACCCCCGGAGCTTACTCAAACTCATGTCCATCGAGTCGGTGATGCCATCCAGCCATCTCATCCTCTGTCGTCCCCTTCTCCTCCTGCCTTCAATCTTTCCCAGCATCAGGGTCTTTTCAAATGAGTCAGCTCTTCGCATCAGGTGGCCAAAGTATTGGAGTTTTAGCTTCAGCATCAGTCCTTCTAATGAACATTCAGGACTGATCTCCTTCAGAATGGACTGGTTGGATCTCCTTGCAGTCCAAGGGACTCTCAAGAGTCTTCTCCAACACCACAGTTCAAAAGCATCAATTTTTCGGCGCTCAGCTTTCTTCACAGTCTAACTCTCACATCCATACATGACTACTGGAAAAACCATAGCTTTGACTACATGGATCTTTGTTGGCAAAGTAATGTCTCTGCTTTTTAATATGCTATCTAGGTTGGTCATAGCTTTTCTTCCAAGGACCAAGTGTCTTTTAATTTCATGGCTGCAGTTGCCATCTGCAGTGATTTTGGAGCCCCTCCCCAACAAAAAATAAAGTCTGACACTGTTTCCCCATCTATTTGCCATGAAGTGATGGGACCAGATGTCATGAGCTTAGTGTTCTGAATGTTGAGTTTTAAGCCAACTTTTTTACCTTTCTCTTTTACTTTCATCAAGAGGCTCTTTAGTTCTTTGCTTTCTGCTGTGAGGGTGGTGTCATCTGCGTATCTGAGGTTATTGTTATTTCTCCTGGTAATCTTGATTCCAGCTTGTGCTTCATCCAGCCCAGCATTTCACATGATGTACTCTGCATATAAGTTAAATAAGCTGGTGACAATATACAGCCTTGATGTACTCCTTTTCCTATTTGGAACCAGTCTGTTTTTCCATGTCCAGTTCTAACTGTTGCTTGTTGACCGGCATAGAGATTTCTCAGGAACTAAGATCCTATAAGCCGTATGGTGTATCCCCCCCAAAAAATGTTTATGACATACAATATTAAGTCATATTTATATATAGTCATATTTATAATACAATAGTGGAAATACTGTTACATTAAAAAACACACCCCTGATGGTACCTTGACACTCAGTTTCTGGGGCACCTCCAATTAGGAGAGAGAGAGGGAGAGAGAGGTACACTGTACTGTAATGAAACTTTTTGGAAGCAAAGTTATGAAACAGTAAAAATCAAACACACTATCTATTTTATATTAACTGTCACTTACTTATTCCTAGGTAAGAGAAGACCAGCGTCCACGTAGGTTTTATGCAGTCGTGACATGCGTAACTTTTTCTTAAACTTTTTTGCTATTTCTAGGCTATGCAGTTTGTCTGTGAGTTTTTTTATATTGTCCCGAATCCATGTATCCATCCACCCACCCATCCATCCATCTTCCCATCCATCTATCCACCCACCCATCTATCTGTCATCCACCCACCCATCCAGGTATCCACCCACCCATCCATCCGTCCATCCACCCACTCATCCATTAGAATTGCTGGAACATATTTAAGCTCTCTTTTTAATTTCTTGAGACCCGCTATGCTATTTTTCATAGTGACAGTGGTGATTTACATTGCTAGCAGCAAAGAGTTCCCTCCTCCCAAAGTCCTTGCCAATGCTATTTCTTATCTTTTTGGCAATAATCGTTCTAACAGGTGTGAGGGGGAATTTCACTGCGGCTTTGATTTGCATGTCTCTGATGGTTTGTGAGATGAACACCTCTACAGGCACTTGTTGGTTATTTGTATACGTCTTCTTTGGGAACACGTCCATTCAGGTATCCTGCCAATTTTCACACCAAGTTACTGATTCCTGTCACTGAGTCGCACGTGTTCCTGATACGGTTTAGCTGTCGCCCTGTATCAGGGACACGGTTTGCGAGTATCTGTTTCTGCCCACGTTGCCGTCCCGCGTGGCTGGTGCCCCCTCTGCCGTGCAGAAGGCTGCAGTTTCATGTAGCTCTGCTTGCTCATTGTTACTTTCGTTGCTTTTTCCTTTTAGTATCAAATCCAAAATCTTTCTTCAACGTCTTCCAAAGTCCTGTTAATGGGGACATTTTGATATCTTACCATGAATTATGAATGTTTTTAATGGCATCTGGAAGGGTGAACCCTTTCCAGAATATTTTTAGTTAACTTGGCTCAGAGCCGTCAAAGGGACCAACCAGTATGTGTGGCAGTCGCAGCCTTACAAAACTTATTTCTTAAGCAATGAGACTTGAGACGACTCCCCGATTTGTGGGCTACAGAACGGATGCCGTGTTAGCAGCTGTGGAAACAACACTGACCTCACTGTACGTCATCAACCCCATCAGAGCTCTTGGGTGACCAGGAGCATTGTCAAAGAGCTGTTCTATTTGAAAGGAATCCTTTTTTTTTCTGAGTAGTAGTTCCCAACGATGGGATTAAAATGTTCCCAAGGCGCACTGTAAACAGGTGCGATGCCATCCAGGCTTTCTTGTTCCAGGTACGGAACATGGGCAGAATGGAGCTAGCGTCACTCTTAAGGGCCCCGGATCTCCGCTGGCGCGTGAGCACTGGCCTCAGCTTCCGGCCCCCGGCCGCGCTAGCCCCAACACGAGAGTCAGCCTGCCCTCTGAAGCTTAGGAGCCAGACACTGACTTCTCTTCTCTGGCTGTAAAAGCCCTGGTGGCGTCTTCTTCCAGGGGAGGCTGCGTCCTCTCCACTGAGCGTCTGCTGTCCAGGGCAGCCTCCCCCGTGGACGGTCTGAGCTGCGTTTTCTCGATGACTTGCTGTGGCTCCTGCGTCAGCACTTGCCACTTCCTCTGCCCTTGCGCGTTAGGAGGCGGCTTCTCCCCCGAACCCTCTCGAGCCGACCCTGCCAGGTTCCGAGTTTACTTCTGCAGCCTCCTCACTCCGCTCAGCCTTCACAGAATTGAGGAGATTAGGGTGCTCCTCTGGATGAGGCTTTGGCTTAAGGGAGTGTTGGGCTGGTCTGATCCTCTGTCCAGACCACCGGAACTCTCTCCGCACCAGCAGGAAAGCTGCCTCTCTTTCTCCTCATTCGTGTGATCCCTGGAGCAGCACTCTTAATCTCCTTCAAGAGCTCTCTTTGCCTTCACACCTTGGTTAACTGTTTGGTGCAAGAGGCCCAGCTCTAGGCCTGTCTCAGCTCTGACACGCCTTCCTCACTGAGCTCCATCGTTTCTAGCTTTGATTTGAAGTGAGAGACAAGCGACTCTTCCTTTCCCTTAAACACTCAGAGGTCATGGTAGGTTCTTAATTGACCAAATGCCACTACTGTTGCTTCTCGGGGTAAAGGGAGGCCGGATGAGAGGGCGAGAGGCGGGGGAGCGAGGTGGAGCTGTCAGAACACACACGTTTGTCAGCTGAGTTCGCCGTCTTCTGTGGGTGCAGCTCACGGCTTCTCGGATAATGACAAGAGTGACACCAGAGGTCACAGGTCACCATAAAGCATCTCACAGGAATGAAAATGCTTGGAACACTGGGAAAACTCCCAAAATGTGGCCCAGAGACAGGAGTGAGAAGGCGCTGCTGGGAGAATGGAACCAATAGACTTGCTTGACACAGAACTTTAATTCGTAAAAAAATGGGATATCTGTGAAGTATAACACATTGAGCTTTGTCTGTATTGAAGGACTCTCCTGTCTCTACTGTATGTTTTTGGCTCCTTGGTTGTAAGTGAATAGATCATATACACGTGGGTTTATTTTGGAATTCTCAGTTCTCATCCCTTGGTTCGTGTGTCCGTTTTTTATGCCAGTACCATACTGTTTTGATTACTATAGGTTCACAACATAATTTGAGAGCAGGAGGTGTGACTCCTCCAGCTTTGTTTCTTTCTCAAGATTGCTTTGGGGACTTCCTTGGGGGTCCAGGGCTTGAGAATCTACCTGGCAATGCAGAGGACACAGGTGTGATCCCTGGTCCAGGAAGATTTCACATGCTGAGGGGCAGCTCCGCCACGACTGCCGAGCCCACGTGCTGGCACTGCAGAGGCCCACCAGCTCTAGCGCCATGTGCCGCAGCGAGAGGGAGGCCGCCAGGGTGAGGAGCTTGTGCACCCCCTGAGAGGAGGCCCCTCTCGCTACAAGCAGAGGGAGCCCAGGCGCAGCAACAGACCCGGCGCAGCTGAGGAGACAGAACTGTTCTGGCCATTTGGTTTCATAAATATCAGGGTTGCTATTTTATTTTATTTTTGAGCTGTGCCACAAGGCCTGTGGGATGTTGCCTGACCCGGGATTGAATCTGGGCCCTGGGGGGAAAGCCTGGAACCCTAACCGCTAGTCTGCCAGGGGGCTTCCCTGGTGCTTTTGTGTGTTTTTAACTGATCGCTGTTTTATTTTATTTTCAAAAGTAGCATTTTATTGTAATATTTTTAGATCGCTGTGTGTGGCCTGTGGGATCTTAGCTCCCCGACCAGGGACAGGACCCGGGGCCCCTGCGGTGCCAGCACAGTCTTAACCACTGGGCCAAGGCAGACCCTGCCGGTTCTATTTCTACGGAAAATGCCATTGCGATTGTACTGAGTCTGCAGATTGCTTTGGGTAGCATGGACATTTTAACCACACAAGTCCTCCCAGTCCATGAGTGTGGAATATCTTTCCATTTATTTGTATCTTTTTAAAAGGAAAATTATTTAAAGGTTGAAAAAGAAAAGGCTATCCTCTTTAAGTCATCTTGGGGCATTATTCAAGGGCATGCAAGAAGTGTTCTTAGCCGGGAACGTGCCGTGAACTTTGCTCTTTCCTTTAATTAAGAGTCCGGACTTTGTGACGTTATGTTAACTCGGAGGCTTGCAAGCGGCAGGAGGCGCCCCCCGGGGTCACAGCTCTCTTGCCTGTGGGACCCTGGCCTGTGTCACCTCTAACTCACCCGTCCTGATCCTCAGACTGCTGCACCCTCTCTTTGGCCCCTGTGTTAATGAGCTCATAAATCGTTGATACAAATTCATTTTATATTTGTGTGACAGCCTTGCTTCTGGTCTGAAAGTCAGGCTTGGACAGCCTCAAAGAACGCTGAGCCACTGCGGCGAGTCCTGTGTGCAGACCACAGCCTGGTGTCGGGGGTCTCCAGCCAGACCAGAGCCCCCAGCCCGCGGCTCCCCTGCACCCAGCTCCCCTGTCCCGCGGGGCCCATCACCCCACTGCGCTAGGGTTCCCCTAAGGACCAGATGGGACCCGCTAAGCTCTGAAGGAACAATTGTAATAACCAGACTAGGAGTAAGCCTCGGCCTCTGTGGCCTCCATAGACAACAGGCTTCATTTAAAACTGGGGGGGAGGGGATCAAACAGACACCCCCCCCCCCACCTCCCGGTGGACCCCTACCTGTGGATGCTCCTCAGAGCTGAGCTCCCAGACCCGCGGCCCTGGGCCTCTGGCTTATCAGGAACTGGCGCTCTGAGTGCTGCTGAAAAGGCTTTATGAGCTGGAGCTCGCACGCTGCTCGAGGCTCCCCCTGAAGGGGTCTGACACCGCACGAATGTGATCGCTGACGTCACCACCCTTGGCTTTAGGCCAGCTTCATCTGGAAGAGAACTCGCACTTCTTAGCGGGGACCCTCTAATCCCCCCACGCCCATCTGCTTTCTGTCTTGACGGATTCGCCTCTCCTGGACATTCCGTGCGGATGCGGTCATCGAATCTAGGGGCTTTGTTGGCTGCCGGGAGCAGGGAGGCTGCGAACACCGCTCAGGAGGACTCTGGTGACCCTGCCGGTGGGGTGGGGACCTCAGATCCCCAGCCACGGCTCCAGGACAGCCACACCCACCATCCTGCGCCCCGTGGGCATTTCCTGAGCACCAGCCCTGGGCTTGGCTCCAGGTCGGGATTGGGAGATGCCCGTGAACAAGGGACACGTGTGCCCACCTGCCCTCGAGGCCCAGCCCAGCGGGGGAGCAGTGACCATTCGCTTGGGGGGTGGGGGGTGTGGCGGGGCAGCGGTCCTTCACCTCCGGTCACTGTGGGCCCCCCCGGTGGAGGGCTGCTCGCGAGGTGCCCCCTGAGGTGGACCCTGGCCTGCATGGGGCGCCATCTGTTTGCACTCAGCCTCCGCCCAGCCAGGGTGACGTCACCGGAGCTCTCGGCCTGGTGGGTGCTGGTGGCCAGCCCCTGGGACAGCTCAGGCCGGGGCCCCCCTAGGGGGCGGGGGGACCGGGGCCTGGCTTCGCGGGCAGGGGTGAAGGCTGTACACCCTCCTGCAACCCCACGTTGCCTTCCTGTTGCTCAAGGGCCGTCAGTGCACCAGGCTGGCCGGGCTCTGTGCACGGGCCCAGCCGTGTGGGGAGGCCGCCCTGTTCCTCAGGGACTTACCCCCTCCTGCTGCTGGTGACCGCAGAGCAGGACGGGGCCCCTGGGGCCGCTGAGCCAAGAGTCCGGGCCTCCAGGGGCTCAGGCCAGGCCCTGCCACCTCCTGAGATCCCCAGTTCCAGCCCCGACGCTGGGGTTCTGACAGTTACTAACTGCCCCCATCCCCACCCTGGGCCAGCCCAGGGAAGCAGCTTGTCACCTTTAACCCTCCCAGCATTCCCGTCCCCACCGTTCAGGTGAGGAAACTGGCTCAGAGGCCTCAGGAGGACCGGAGGCTGAGACACACATCCTGCTGCCCTGAAGACTGTGTGCTTGGCTCTGCCCACGGGCTGGTGGCTACTGCCTCGGGTCAAGGGGCCTGGGCACAGGTCCTGAGCCTGTGGCCCATCTGCACGGGAGGCCTGGGGGCCCAGCAGCTCCGAGCTGCTGTCTCCTCCCCTTGCAGAGTGTGTGCGTGTTGGGGGGAGTGCGACACTCCCTGGCGGCTCCCTGGAGGGCCGGCTGAGATGACAGGTGTCCTGGGGCCTGGATTTGAAGAGCGGGGGAAGGACAGTGGGGAAGGGCCAGGACCCCGCAGGTCATGGCGTCTCCAGGTGAGCACCAGGGCTGGGAGCGGTGGTCGGAGGCTGTCAGGGCCGGGCTGGCGGGGGTGTGAAGTCAGGCCGGGTGGGTGGACGGAGCCCACCTCCCAGGCCCGCTGCCCCTCCCACTGGCACCTCCTCCCTGACTGGCCGCACGCTAACAGACGTGTCTACTCAAGGTAGGGGCATCTCCCTGGCACCCAGAGGAATCTCTGAGGGCCTTCTGGGGAGAGTGCCTTACAGCGTGGTTGCAGTGGAGGCAGGGTCCTGGGGACCCAGGGGTGGTGCCGCCTTTCCTGCCTCGGGTTCTGAGTGCCCGGAGCCAGGCCCCCGGGGTCCCTGCCACGTGCCCCTGCCCACTGCGGGCTCTTTCCACTGATGAATATTTTCATTCCTACGATCTTTGAGCTGCTCCCGCTCAGAGGCCTTTTCTGTGTGTGTTGCGGGGGATGAGGGTGTCATGCCTGACACGCTGTCCTCCCTGTTCCGTCAGCCCGCAAGGCAGCCCCCAGGCTGGTTAGATGTCCACAGGCTGTTGCAGGGACAGATATACTTGGAATTCTTTTTTTAAAAAATATTTATTTAGCTGCGCTGAGTCTTAGTCACAGCACGCGGGATCCTGGTCTTTGTTGCAAAAACCCATCTAGATCCTGGCTCATCCCTTCCCTCTTAGGAGTGGACTCTCAGAGCCGAAGGCTGAGAGGCTCCTTCCTGGGCTTGACTCCCCTGCGTCGTCCACTGAGTAAAGCCCATCTCTCAACTTTTAGAGTGTGCATTAGTTTAGGTGACAGCTTCAAGCGTAGTGAGTTGAGTAGTTCAGTTCAGTTCAGTCGCTCAGTTGTGTCCAACTCTTTGCGACCCCACGGACTGCAGCACGCCAGGCCTCCCTGTCCATCACCAACTCCCAAAGTTTACCCAAACTCATGTCCATCAAGCTGGTGATGCCATCCAACCATCTCATCCTCTGTCATCCCCTTCTCCTCCTGCCTTCAATCTTTCCCAGCATCAAGGTCTTTTCCAATGAGTCAGCTCTTTGCATCAGGTGGCCAAAGTATTGGAGTTTCAGCTTCAGCATCGGTCCTTCCAATGAACACCCAGGACTGATCTCCTTTAGGATGGACTGGTTGGATCTCCTTGTAGCCCAAGGGACTCTCAAGAGGCTTCTCCAACACCACAGTTCAGAAGTATCAATTCTTCGGCACTCAGCTTTCTTTATGGTCCAACTCTCACATCCATACATGGGATTGAGTAGGGTCTCCCCAAAGGCATGCTCCCCACCCCCCGAACGTCAGATGGGACCTTACGTAGGAATGGGGTCGTGGCAGGCGTAATTAGTTAAGGCTCTGGAGGTGCGATGGCCCTGGATTTAGGGTGCGTCCTTATGGAAGAAGAGCGGCTCATGGAGACATAAAGCAGAGGGTCACGTGAGGATGAACAAAGACCAGGGTGACGTGGCCACAAGCCAGGGCCTCCTGGGGCCGCCCAGGGCTGGAGGAGGCAGGAAGGTCACTCCCTGGAGACTCCGGAAGGAGCACACTCCTGCGACCCTTGGATCTCAGGCTTCTGTTGTCCAAGCTGGGAGAGGTGACGGTCTGTTGAATGAACGTCTTTGCTTCCAGCCCCTCACTCGTGGTCACTTGCTACAGCAGGCCCAGGACACTCACAGGCCATGTCAATCACCTCGTGGGGAAAGGGGTTGCTCTAAATGCCTTCCCTGGGGCTTCCCATGAGTTTGAGTAAACTCCAGGAGTTGGTGAAGGCCAGGGAGGCCTGGCGTGCTGCAGTCCATGGGGTCGAAAAGAGTCGGATAGGACTGAGGACTGAGCTGAGCTGAACTGGGCTTTCCTGGTGGTCCAGTGGTTAAGATGTCACCTTCCAGGGCTGGGGGTGTGGCTCAAGCCCTCGTCAGAGAGCTGAGATCCCCCACACGCTGCCTGGCCGAGAAAGCACAACATAAAACAAGCAATATTGCAAAAAATTCAATATAAAACTTTGAAAATGTTGTGATTGTTTGATTTATTTTTTTTTTAATGAAATTCCCTCAGTTGTGTCCGACTCTTTGTGACCCCATGGACAGTCCATGGAATTCTCCAGGCCAGAATACTGGAGTGGGTAGCCTTTCCCTTCTCCAGGGTATCTTTCTGACCCAGGGATTGAACCCAGGTCTCCTGTGTTGCAGGGAGATTCTTTACCCTCTGAGCCACAAGGGAAGCCCAAGCATACTGGAGTGGGCAGCCTATCCCTTCTCCAGCAGATCTTCCCGACCCAGGGATTGAACTGGCCTCTCCCCTGTTGATTTTGTTGTTCAGGTGCTAAGTGGTGTTTGACTCTCTGGCCCCATGGACTGCAGCACGCCAGGCTCCTCTGTCCTCCACTAACTCCTGGAGCTTGCTCAGACGCATGTCCATTGAGTCGGTGATGCCATCCAACCATCTCATCCTCTGTTGCCCCCTTCTCCTGCTGCCCTCAATCTTTCCCAGCATCAGGGTTTTTCCAATGAGTTGGCTCTTCATGTTAGGTGGCCAAAGGCTTGGAGCTTCAGCTTCAGCATCAGTCCTTCCAATGAATATGCAGGACTGATTTCCTTTAGGATGGACTGGTTGAATCTCCTTGCAGTCCAAGGGACTCTCAAGAGTCATCTTCAGCACCACAGTTTGAAAGCATCAATTCTTTGGTGCTCAGACTTCTATATGGTCCAGGTCTCACATCCATACATGACTACTGGAAAAACTGTAGCTTTGACTAGACGGACGTTTGTTGGCAACGTAATGCCTCTGCTTTTTAATATGCTGTCTAAGTTTGTTATAAAGTGGGCCACATCAAAAAATCTTTACAAAACAGGTTCAAGCCTCCCCACCAGCTGCTCCCCAGGGTCCCTGGCTGTGGGTATTCTCAGTGAGCCCTTCATGGAGCAGCAGACAGGCTCAGAGATGCTGGAAAGAGGATGCTGAGTCCCAGCCCACGTGTGTTTGGCCTCAGGCGGTGCACTCAGCCCGTTTTGCCCATGGATTTCAGAGGGGCTCGGGGTGGATGGTGTGGGTGGATGGTGAGGTCTCCAGCCTCTGCTGTCTCCCTGCATTCACAGGGTCCCTCCCGGTGCCTCCGCTGGCTGGTCCCTTGCCCCCCACCCCCACCCCAGGACCTGGTTGGGCGAGGTGTTTTGTCCCTTCTCTGGGCTGGAGATGGCACCGGTCCTGGAGCTAAGCAACCAAGACACAGACCTGAACTGTGGCCCCTGCCATGGGCTGGGCTGCACGGGCCTGCCTGGGAGGAGGGCCTCTGGGGCCTGGATTGGCCTGTCCTCCTGGTCTTTTTGTGATGGCCGCAGGGCTGGTCCAGATCTCCAGGGACCCCGTCTCAGCAGATCTGGGGGCTTCCCAAGCTCCTCTGGGTGTAGCTGGTCTGGGTCCGGGCAGTGTCTGCATCTTGGGTCAAGATCCAAAGCCCTCCACACCCATGCAATCCCAAATAATGGCAGCGCTAACCCGTTAAATAAGCGTGAGCATGTCTAATGGAGTTTGGTTTTGCCCTAAATGTTGTTTATTCCCCTAGAAACTCCTGTTACTCACATTTTGCCCATGGGTTCTGAGGGGTCCAGGCAGGTACCTGCTCTGCCTCCCAGGAGTGGAGGCCTGGTCTCCCCCGAGCTGACTGCCTGCCTGCCGCCCTTTGCCCAGTCCCAGGCCCGTGGGCTCCCCTGAGGTGGACGGAATGAGGTGCCGGCTCCCTTCTCTGCCTGCAGACGGGCTTCTGGTGCCCTTCCCCCCGGGGACTGCGTCCACCCTCTTCTCTCTGCTTCTTTCTTCTCCTCCCCACCGCTCATTTTTCACTGTTATGAGAGTTTTCAAACATTCATCATTTCAAACAAAAAGGGAAAGAAAAGAGACCTATGCCGGCCCACGTGGCCGCCACCGGGACTCGGCAATGGCCCTCCCGCCTTGTCGGGGGTCGGGCCCCTCCGGCACCCCCTTCTCTGTTGACGGGGTCAATGTTTCCCGCCAGCCCTTTCTTCCCAGCCTGCCCCTCCCCACTTGGACATCTGAAGCCAGTCCCTGTGCCTGAGGCCCCCCAGCTGCGTGCTCGCCTGTCCAGACCTCGGTGGACAGACGGACAGACGGCCTGCAGCCTCCTGTGCCTGAGCCCCTTCCCTCTCCTCCTTCCTCTCCCCCTCCACTTCCTCCTCTTCCTCTCTGGCCTAATAACCTTTGGAAAGAGAATGGCAGACACCCTGACGCTTCCCCTTCAAACCTTGGCCTGCCTCTCCTGGAAGCAAGGCCAGGCTCCAGGGTGAGCCCGAAGCTGTCCTGGCGCCCGAGAACCCAGCCACCTCCGTGCTCCATCAACCCTCGGATCTGTGTGTCATTTCTGCCGTTGTGCCGAGAGGCACCTTGTGGCTTCGGGGTTGGGGTTGTGGACCGTGATTCCATGTCTCCCGTGTGGCTCCGCCTCTGGTCTGTTTCACTGGAGGACACGCCCCACCCCTTCATGTTTTCCCAGGACACTGACTCACGGACGCTTTGGAGGGCAAGCCGGCTGCCTTGCAGGCCGTCCCAGTCTCGAGACCCTCGGATGCCGTTCTCCCTCGTTCCCGTCACCTGTGCCTCAGCTGCGAAGGCTGGATGAGGGGCGAGTGGACGTGTTGCTAAGACCACTTGCTGTCTGACTGGCACCGCATCCCGAGCCCTTTTAAAGCCAGCGGGTCCCTTCCGGGGACCCTCACCAGGCCCCTCTGCTGTGCCAGGAGCATCAGGACCTGGCTTGTGCCTCCCTGCTGTGGGGAGGGCCTGGGGGCTGTCCTGTCTCAGCCCAGTTGCCCCAGGGCCCAGGCCCGGGACCCCAGCCCCCAGGGCCCCCGGCGCTGCCTCCCCTGATTCTCCTCAGCCGTCCAGCTGCTTCCAGCCCACTGGACCTTCCGCAGAAAGAGGCTGGACCAGGTGTGGGGGCGGTGGGCTCGGGCTCCTGTTCTGTCTCCCGTTTCATGCAGCCCCGTGGGCTCTCTCTGCTGGAAGGCAGGCAGCAGAGTGATGGTGAGCGTCAGGAGCCATTGCCACTCCACGGCCTCTCCTCTGCCCTCTCCTCCAGGGAGCCAGCCTGGGTTCAGACGTGCTGCAGGAGGATGCAAGGTTGGGGCCTCTCGCCCTCACTCTCGCCGCCAAGCTGCAGAGAGGCCCAGCCTGACACGCACTGGCGCGCTGGCAGCCCTGAGCCCTGTGCGGGTCCAGCCAGGAGATGCAGCCAGAGCCGCCCAGATGCTTCCACTCAGCGCTTGGCACAGACGCCCCAGCAGGGAGCAGCGGCCCGGGCGTCAACTCAGGAAAAGGCCGCTGCCCTCTGGGTGTTTGCAGTCAGGCCTCCCGGGGCTGCTCCTCCGACGGTACTGCGGGGAGGGGGTGCAGGCAGGTGGCAGCCCTCCGACCCCCAGGACGCCAGCTCTGGCTGTTCCCTCTGGGGCTGTGTACATGTTGTACACAGAGCCGCCGGCAGAGCCAAGGGGACGAAACTTCTGTGTGTGGCCCACAGAGATGGAGGCTCCATGGCCTGTGCAGCTCTGGGGTGTTGGCTGCCAGTGAGGGGCCCTGGAGACCAGGAGCTGGGCGTCAGTGGTGCCGTGGAAAGAGGTGCTTGGTTGCCAAAACCCAGAAAGAGCTGGAAGACCTGACCGACGCTAACCCAGAGCCCGCAGCCATCTGCCATCAGCTGTGTGTTCTCAGGACTCTGGAGTTTGAAAGAGCCCAGACTTCATCCTTCCAGCTCAGGTACTAATGGAAGTCTCACCTCATTCCACGAGCATCCCAGACAGCTCTCAGGAAATACGCAGAGTGAAGTATTACAGCGTGGACGCAGGAGGACAACCCCGGGGGCCAAGGTCGGGAACAGAGGAGGTGACGGGTTGCGCAACACCGAGAGCCTTCTAAACGCCCTTGGAGTTTCCTCTTCAAAGCGGTGACTGTGCTGAATTTTATGTTCTGCGTATTTTCCCACAATTAAAAAAAAAAAAAATCTTACAACAAAACAAAAATCGGGGCCAGGGAGGATTGCAACTGGGATGGGGAGGAGCAGAGAAGGGCTTTCCGCCGCAAGGCCGTCCCAGCTGAAGGGGCAGAGCGGGGTTTGCCCTCGGCTCTTCCGTCGGCAACTGAAGCGCAAAGAAAACACACTCAGGTCATCGGGAAAACAGAGGGCGAGCCCCTGCGCTTTTCGGCCTGCGTGGGGGACACACGGCTGGTAATGACGGCAGGAGAATGTTCCAGTCCTGGCCGGCCCCGCAGTGGCAGGAGGCCCCTATAGAGCCGCCTCTCGTTGTGGGGACGGCCACGTGAGTTCCACGGCAGGGGAGTCTTGCGGACTCTCCAAGAAACCTGGCCCAGCCTCCCGCGGGGGAACAGGGAGCTTTCAGATCATCTAAGGCCCACAAGAACCGGGACCATGAGGGCGACAGGGAAAGAGATGCTGAGAATCTGCGGGCCAAGCAGGAAACCCAGGTGGAAGGAACGCTGGGCTCCTGACCCAGCGGCTCATGCCCCGAAAGCGACAGGCCGGGGCTCCCCTGGAGGCCCAGGGGCCGAGACGTGGCCCTCACAGCGCAGGGGACGCGGGCTCAGCCCCCGGTCAGGGACGATCCCGCATGCCATGTCCTGCGGCCAAGCTAAGGTAAAAGTGACAGGCCTGGAAGAGGGCCGGGTGCCCAGGGAAGGGGAGACCAAGGGCTGCCGACGTTCCAGGACCTTCCGGGAGGCGGAGGCTCGGGGCCGAGGCAGGGAGGTCTGTGTGAGAAGGGGGCTCCGCTCTGCACTGGGGCAGTGGGGGCTCGGAGGCGCAGTGACTTGTCGAGGGGGCAGCGCCTTTGCTCCCGCACATCCCTCGGGAAGTCTCTGTGGACATGGCTGGTAGATGCCAGCCCGAGACCTGGCTCTTCACCCCACAGGACATTTGAATCCCATCCCCACTTCAGAAGACTCAGAAGCTCTGGAGACACTGTAAGAAGCATCCCTCCGAAGGCATGAAGGAACGCAGGAGAGATGAAGGAAAAGCGGACCACGTCCTCGAGTGGGGTCAGGGGGCACTGCTGGCCTGGCTGAGCCTGATCCAGGGTCCCAGGGGACCCTGGAGGGGGAGGGATGGGGCCTCTATCCCCCCCCACCTCGCCGCCCAGCTCTCCCTGGGGGCTGCCTGGGTGTCCCCACAGGGCAGGGGGCGTGGTGGCACGTCCCCAGAGAGCCTGGGGAGGCTGCAGAGATATTTGAGACCCGGTCTCAGAAATTACGCAGGCCAGCCCTGCTTCTGGGCAGGAAGGGATCACCATCCTGGGGGCAGGAGGAGCGCTGGAGAACACGGACGATCCAGAGCTCACGGCTGAGAAGGGAACTCATGGCTCAGAGTTGGGCAGCAGGGTGACTGGAAGCAAGCTGCCCCAGACTCAGGCTGGGACCTGGGGGCTCAGGGCCGAGAGAGGGTCCCGAGGGATCAGGCAGACAGGAAGGACCCATTCCTCATCAGAGACATCCGTGCTGACGGCAGGCTCTCAAAGGACAGCAGCAGGAAGCCGAGAGGAGCAGAAAATGTCGCACTGTGCCCCATGAGCGACTCCCGTCCACCTACCGAGTGCCCGTCAAATGCCATTTAAAAGTGGATGAAGGCAATGTCAGTCACGCAAGACGCGAGCTGGAGCAACCCCACAGGCCCTCAGGCAAAGAGCTCAGAAGGACTGTGACGCAGGCGGAGAGGGTGGTCCAGAGGGAGAAGGAGGCGCCGGAAGGAAGGGTGTGCCAGGCCTTGTTTAGAGACTCCCACATGTTTACCAAACACAGAGCGAGGCTGTGCTGGGAGGTCGGGGTGCGGGGCGCCCGGGCGCAGCCCTGGTCCCCTGCAGGCCGAGGGCCTCCACTGTCTCTGGGGCACTCCTGCAGACCGGCAGAGGCACACGCGTGTGCACACGCACACGCATGCATTCAGTCTGACTGGTGCTGCTGCTGGAGGAAATGGGAGGAGAAGAGACCCAGCCGACACCAGCCTTGTCCACTGCGACCGCAGAAAACAACTCTCCCGGGAAGGATTCGAGAGCAGAGCTCAAACACCGGCCAAGGACAGTGCGAAAGCCAGGACAGGGTTATAGGGGTGCGAGGGCCATAGATTTCTCTTCTGGTTCCAGAGAAAGGTAGAGACATCAATGTTCCGCTTAGGTGGGCCCGTCAACCCTAAAAGCATTAGCCATCCGATTGTGTCTGACTCTTTGCGACCCCTCGGACTGTAGCCCACCAGACTCCTCTGTCCATGGGATTCTCCAGGCAAGAGTACCTGAGTGGGTTGCCATTCCCTTCTCCAGGGGATCTTTCTGACCCAGGGTTCAAACCCAGGTCTCCTGCATTGTAGGTAGGTTCTTAAACATCTGAGCCATCCTTAAAAACAAATAAAATGGAAACAGCAGCAGAGGGGAAAATTGGAATTGAAAAGAAGCTCTGTCCATGGAAAGATAGGATTGGGCCTCTGAGATCTTGGATGGGTCAGAGGGAAGAGAAGCACAGAGTGATTCCAGACAGACCTGTGAGTCACGTGAAGTCGCTCACTCGTGTCCGACTCTCTGCAACCCCACGGACTGTAGCCCACCCGGCTCCTCTGTCCATGGGATTCTCCAGGCAAGAGTACTGGAGTGGGGTGCCATTTCCTTCTCCAGCAGACGGTCCTGACCCAGGGGTTGAACCCGGGTCTCCCACATTGTAGGCAGACGCTTTTACCGTCTGAGTCACCATACCTGTGAACTTACCAGTCAAAAGACATTGATGGATTGGAAAAATATAATAAAGCCAGGCTGTGCTGTCTACGTGAGAAATCCCTCCTAAGGGACGAGAACTAACAGGGCCACGGAGGGCCTGGCTCTTTGGCGAGCGACGTCTGGGGTCATCCTACCAGCAGAGGTCATGCAGAGGTCGAGGGGCAGCGGGCCAAGAGGTGGAGGAGAGCCCGGCCTTGCGCCTTCCCGCCGCCACTTTCTGCCGTCCAGGGGAGCAGGTCCTGCAATCACGCCTACGATGAAGCGGCGGCTCCTGGAGCACCGCCCGTCCTCCGTGCTGGGACGTGAGTTTTCTACCAGAGGGAGTGTGGGACTGGATCCGTCCGATGGGCAGAGGGTGGGATGTGTCTGATTGTTTTTTTAAAGAAAACAACTTTATTGAGATGTAATTCACATACCAAACATCCCCCATTTTGATGCATGAATCAGCGGCGTTAATTCCCTTGTGACGTCGCACCGGTGTCTCCACTCAGTTGTCATCACCTCAACAGAGACACTGCTAAGGCCCCCATCGCCCCCAGGCCCTGGACACCTCCCGCCTGGCCCCCTGCCGTGAGTCTGCCTGTTTCCACATCGCACGCGCGGTGTCCGCACTCCTGTCTGGCTTCTTTCTTCAGCATCACGCGTCCCTGTGGTCGCACGAATCGGCGCTTCACGTCTTCTCACGGCTGAGTCCGTTCCACGGTAAGGTTGGGCCGTGTCTTATCGGCCCTTGGTCTGCTGGTAGACACACAGGTCTGCGCTTCAGCTACTGTGGAGGTGCTGCTGTGAGCCTCTGTGTCCCCGCTTCTGGTTCCTTGGGATGTGTACCCAGGGGTGGAACCCTTGGGTCACCTGGAAACCCTCCACAGAGCGTGAAGATTTCCGTGGCGGCTGCACCCTTTTACATCAGTTGGTGTCTCACGCACCCCTCTGCGCCCATTGTCTCTCTCCCCTCTACTGTCTGCCTGGAGGACGGTCCTGGGGGACCCCTCTGATTTCCTGGTGGGCTCAGCTACTGGGTGATGAGGGAGGAGAGGAGGGCAGAGAGGACGCGGGCTGAGGGACACCCCCCGCCCATGAGGCCATCTCGGCAGACCGCGTCTCCTCTCAAGCCGGCTTCTCCACGTGGGGTCTGGAAAATGCTTCCCTTCCTCCCTGGGGGCTTGGACGGCAGCCCCCAGGCACCGCGCTGTCCGTAGCGTGCCCGCTGCAGTCGCCGCTTTGAATCTGAGCTCTGCCGTTCCCTCGCCACTGCTTTGGGAATAAACCCTCATTGAATTACGTCTCCATCCTCCAAGCAGACAACCTGCCTTCCAACCCCGGCCTCTAGCTCTGCTTCTGGAGAAACCAGACTGCACAGAAACCCCACGAACGTCGGGATCTGTGGCATCTGGGTCGTATTCTCTGAGCCCGCTCTGTCCCACATGACTTATCCTGCAGGCCCCCAGGCCAGGCAGGTGGCGGTCTTGCGTCCAGTGGTCCAGGCCCATGTGTCTGTCCAGTGGCGGCCAAGCTGCACGGGCAGGGGTCAGCTGCCCCCCCCACCTTGCGGCCCCATCACAGAGAGGGCCACTGGACGGTGCTGCTCCGTACTTGGTGTGGTGTGTGAAATATTTTGCACCTAAAACTGTAAATCTTTTCACGTAAAAATAAGCCATGTTTGGGGCCTAAGGGAGCAGGTGACGGGGGGTGGGGGGTGCAGAGCCTGCTGGTATGGCTGGTGCTCTGGGGCAGCTGCCCGGGGAGGCTGGGCCTTGGCCTTGAAGCCTGGAACAGGGCTCCGTGAGCCGGGCAGGTCTGGCGACATGGGTGGGCCATCCTAGGGTGGGGGTGCTGCTTCAGCACCCTGATTTTTGGAGCAGGGACCCCTTCTGAGGTCTAAAGCCAGGACCTGTGGGGCAGAACGTACCTGCGCTGTTGGGGAAGTGGCACAGATGTCTGTGTAGCGATCATCCCTGCGGGGCAGCCCCGGGCAGGGAGAGCAGGCGCTGTGACCTGGGGAACAGACCCAGGCCCTCAAGGTCCTCCCCAGAGCGTCTGGTTCAAGGCCACGCCTGCCCACCCGCTGGGCCCTGGGGCTCCGACTCCTCGGCTCCTCATCTGGGAGACGAGGTCCCCTGGCCTTCCAGGACATCCCTCTTCTCCTCGGTCTGGCCTCCTCTCTTTCACATTTTCTTAGTTTAACCAGCACTTCTGAAGAACTTGCCACCTGCCTTGACTGTTTTCAAACATCCTGCAAATTTTAGCTGAGTATGTGACAGCTCCATCAGACAGGCGCCTTTACGAATTCTGTCTTATGAACAAGGAACCTGTGGCCGTCAGAGCGCGCGCCTGAACCAACCTGAACTCGGTCAAGGTGGCTGAGTCTGGCTCAGGGTCCCCCGGCCTTCTGACTGGGCTGCAGGCACCGTCTTCTTGCGACACTTAAAACTGCCCCGGAGTGAGAGATGGGGGGCCCTGGGCCACTGCAGCCGGTCCCCCTGTGCTGGGGCTGGATGGAGGAGCTTCTGGCCAACGAAGGACCTGGCAGCTGCAACCTGCTGGCCGGGAGGCCGTGGGCTTGGCCTCTCGACTCCGGTGGGGCTGGCCCGGGCAGCTCCTCCATGTCTGGGGTCCCAGCAGCCCAGTGCATGAGCTCATCCCGCCCGCGCTCTGGCCTCTCACCAAACATGGCCCCTGTGTCCTGTCTTGTGTGAGCGATTTCAGGGGAGCCTCAAGGAAGCAGAGCTCCCCGAACACTTGGAGCTGGGCTGGGCTCGTGTCCACCCAGCCAGGCGCCTTTGCTGCACGTTCTGAGTCTGCTTTCCTGGGCCTCCTGGGCTGCAGTGG
This sequence comes from Capra hircus, assembly GCF_001704415.2. Lineage (NCBI taxonomy): Eukaryota > Metazoa > Chordata > Mammalia > Artiodactyla > Bovidae > Capra > Capra hircus. Next base: position 105,285,834 of record NC_030818.1, on the reverse strand, counting down.
TCCCCTCCCCGGAATGGATGTTTGGGGATGTTTGGGGACTGCTCAAAGAACATTCTAGAGGAGTGACGTGACATCCACCCATCAGAGGGGCCTTGCAGGGTCTCAACACTCCCCCCCCTGAGCTGCTTGCAAGTTCAAGTTTCTTGGGGGGGAGTCTCCCTCAACCAAGCACGCGGGGGCCTTCCTCCTGCCCCCCTCGCTTCCCCTAGGAGCTGGAGCCTTGGACCCAGACTGGAGATGAGGAAGTGCACGACGCGGGAATATGTGTGAGCAGGGGAGCCAGAGACCAGGGAGGCCAGCTCTGTGCTGGGTCCTCCTTCCCTGCGTCTCCCAAGACCGGTCATGTGGAAAGTAGAGCTCCATCTTCCAGGAAATTAATGAAAACCGCATTTACGAGCAGCTGTTCTCGGGTGTGATCTCTGTTAAGGGGCCGGTGGGTCCAGGAGTGAACTGTGGAGGCCTTGTCCATCCTGCGTTTGTAAAGGGACCTGGGGAAAGCAGCGCTGGGTGGGGTTGTGGGGGCGGGCGGAGGGCTCCTTGCTCAGGGCAGCTGCAGGCACGCGGTGACTGGATTTAGTCTCACGGGGAGACACCCAAGAAGCTGGTCTTCTTTTAATGCATTTGGGGCACTAAGTGCTGGTAGAGGAGTGGGGTTTACTCTGGGGCTCAGTGAGCACCCCTCATGCGTCAGCAGCCACCGGGGTACCCGGCAGCTGTTACTCTAATTAGCAACCCAAGCATGTGTTTGTTCCCTGAAGGGGTGGCTGAAATTTCTAAGATTCCATATTCTGGCCGCTTCTGTTGTAGCAGCCCAAGCTGTGCGCTGAGCATTTTATAAGCATCACGCGATTCTCTGCTTGCAACCAGCTGTGAAGAGGGCTCCCTCTCACGTCCCGTTTACAGAGGCGAAAGCAAGGACCAGAGAGGGGAGGCAACCTCCCCAGGGTCGCTCAGCTGGGAAGCGGCTCCCCACGTCTGCCGTGGGGACACCTGCGCTCCACCCAGTGGAGGGGTCTTAGGGAGGTGTGTCCCAACCCTGGGTCAGGTGGGGCTGAAACATCAACTCAGATGCCGACTCCCTGCTTCCTTACCCTGGTGGTGCCATCTGCCAGCTGCAGTGCAGGGAAGGGGTGATTCCCTGGGTTTATCCCGGGCCAGATGAAGGCGGGGTGTTTTGCCAAAAGCTTGCCCTCTGGTTTCTCACCTCACTTACCGTTTCAACTCCCAGACTGCCATGTTGGATCGAGGGGCAAAAGGTCTTTTCCGTGTTGTGTTAGAGTCATCTGTATGGGGGCCTCACAGATGATGGAAATAAAATATTTACCATTTGGAGCAAAAAGCCCTGGGAGCAAAGGGGTGCGGTGAGCAGAGGAGGGCTCAGCCGCAAACAGCTGCTGCCCAGCTGCGGCCGTGGGGGTGGGCACTGGGCCTTGAGGCTGCCCGGGGCACACCTGGGGCGCGTCTGCCCACCCCTCCAGGCCCAGGCCTTCTTCCCGGAGCCGTGAGCCTCGGGCCTTCAAAGCATGTCCTTGGACGCAGCCTGAGCCCCTCCACCGTGCCCACTCTCTGCCCACCCCCCTCCCCCCGGCCCATCAGCTCCCCTCCCCGGCTTCCTCACTGACCAGATGTGGGGTTGGTGAGGCCAACCAGCCGTGACCTGCCTCACTCCCCTGTCCCCGTGGGCCCTGCAACCCCGTGGAGACGCCCAGGGAGGCCCTGGGGGACCAGGGGGAGAGTCCAGCTGAAAGGACCTGTGAGCACTCTCATCCAGGCCGCCCCTCACTCAGGGAAACCGAGGGCCAGGCAGGAAAGGGGTTGCCCAGACTGCTGGCTCCTGGCGTGCAGGGCTGTGTCCAGCCCCCTCCCCAGCCCAAGCTGCGTGTCCCCACCCCTCCACCGCTGCCCTCCTTGGCTCTGGTTTTCGGAGGAACGCCAGTTACAGTGCGCAGGGTGACATGTGCTGCCACTGCAGTTATATCGGACGGACCCTCGTGACCCCGTGGACCGTGACCCAACTCTCGTGACCCCGTGGACCATGGCCTGACCCTCGTGACCCCGTGGACTGTGACCCAACTCTCGTGACCCCGTGGACCATGACCCCGTGGCCCATGGCCTGACCCTTGTGACTCCATGGACCATGACCCCCATGGACCGTGGCCTGACTCCCGTGACCCTGTGGACCGTGGCCTGACTCTCGTGACCCCATGACCCCGTGGCCCGTGGCCCGTGGCCCCCCAGAAGTGAGACTGAGGCTGGAGAATTACTCCCTTATTAATGGAGTGCACACTCTAACCTGCTCTCTGTTCCCAGCTGGGCAGTCCACCCCACACTCCCTGCTGTCCCCTCTCCCAGGACAGGGGACTCAAGCGCGGTGGGAAGGCTGACCTATTGTCTGGATGGTGAGCCCCAAGCTCCTTGCCATCGGGCCAGGCTGCTCTTTCTAGGGCCCCTAAAGCAGCCCCCGGCGCCCCTACCCTCATGAGGACCCAGGGAGGGTCTGGCGGTGCCTTCAGGGAGATAGGTCTTAGAACCCTCCTGGGTGAGAGGACCCAGAACGTGGCCAGGGGAAGCCTGTGTGGATGGTCCCCAGGCCCTGCCCCTGAGTGACCTCCACACTGGCCTGTGGTGACCCAGGGACCCAGCCCTCATGTGCAAGACAAGGGCCCTATTGAATCTCAGGTTCAACCAGGAAGAGTCCTCCCAGCAGTGGGGAGGGCTCTGGAGCCAGAAGCCAGCGGAGGGGTCCTCGAAGCTTCCGTGGCTGGTCTTGGATGACTTCCTGGAGTCGGCCGAGTGCGGACGCGTTGCCCCGCAGCCTCGCTGGGGAGCAGCATGCTGTGCAGGGGCGGGGGCTGCTCGGCCGGCCTGGCTGGGCGCCAGCAGGCTAGAGGGGCCGCAGCTCTGCCTGGGGTAGGCAGGGCCCCTCGTCCAGCATCTGCAGAGCCCGTGGCACCCCAGGCTCCCTCCCAGGACGGTGGGACCTCCCCACGCTCTGCAGGATGGGGCGGTCCGCTCAGGACACAGCAGAGTCACCACGACGTCCTGCTTTGCAGTCTGGTCCACCCTGCAATTTGCTGTTAGTCAGAGTGCTTAGGTAAGCGGGATCAGCCTCAAACGTTTTGCAAGAGTGACACAGATTGTTTCGAGGAATGAACTGTTAGCCAGATGCCAGCCCCGCCCCATGCCCACCGTGATAAGAACGGCACTGGCTGCCAAGGAGCGGTTTACGCCACATGCCAGGCTCACCTGCTGGGTGACCTTGGGCAGCGACCCAGCCTCCCTGTGTCTGCTTCTCGTCCGCATTGCGGGGACGGTGAGGGTGCCCACGTCCCAGGGAAGCATCTACAGCAGCACCCGAGGCTAGCCTCTCGGCGCCGGGGCGACAGCTCCGTAGCCTGCGGTGTTCTTGCCTTTATAAGCAGTGGGGCCGTGAACGCGCTCCTGTATGTATCTTGGCCTCCTTCCTTAAAAGTAAGTGAATTCGTGCTGTGGAGTTGCCAACAGAGAGGCCGAAGGTGCATTTTAAGTGTGGATCGGGAGGAGCAGAGTGTCCTGCCAACAAGAACACGACTCAGCATCGCACCATGGCCTCAGGCCTGCTTCTTTTCCAAACCCTCGCCAATACCAGGTATTAAAAACCTTCACATTCTGCCGGTGTAATAGCTCAAAAAAATTTGAGTCGGGTTTCACATCTTTTCATTTAATTGCAGACTTCTTGATTTGTGTAAGCTCTTGGTTTATGAGCTATTTCAAATCCTGAAAGATGATGCTGTGAAAGCGCTGCACTCAATATGCCAGCAAATTTGGAAAAATCAGCAGAGGCCACAGGACTGGAAAAGGTCAGTTTTCATTTCAATCCCGAAGAAAGGCAATGCCAAAGAATGCTCAGACTACCGCACAATTGAACTCATCTCACACGCGAGTAAAGTCATGCTCAAAATTCTCCAAGCCAGGCTTCAGCAGTACATGAACCAGATGTACTGGAAGCTTCAACAGAGCTTCCTCATGTTCAAGCTGGATTTAGAAAAGGCAGAGGAACCAGAGATCAAATTGCCAACCTTAGTTGGATCATAGAAAAAGCAAGATAGTTCCAGAAAAACATCTACTTCTGCTTTATTGACTATGCCAAAGCCTTTGACTGTGTGGATCACAATAAACTGTGGAAAATTCTTTTAAAGATGGGAATACGAGACCACCTGACCTGCCTCCTGAGAAATCTGTATACAGGTCAGGAAGCAACAATTAGAACTGGACATGGAACAACAGTCTGGTTCCAAATAGGAAAAGGAGGACGTCAAGGCTGTATATTGTCACCTGCTTATTTAACTTCTATGCAGAGTACATCATGAGAAACACTGGGCTGGAAGAAGCACAATCCAGAATCAAGATTTCTGGGAGAAATATCAATGACCTCAGATATGCAGATGACACCACCCTTATGGCTGAAAGTGAAGAGGAGCTGAGGAGCCTCTTGATGAAAGTGAGAGAGGAGAGTGAAAAAGGTGGCTTAAAACTCAACATTCAAAAAACAAAGATCATGGCATCTGGTCCCATCATTTCATGGCAAATAGATGGGGAAACAGTGGAAACAGTGTCAGACTTTATTTTGGGGGGCTCCAAAACCACTGCAGATGGTGACTGCAGCCATGAAATTAAAAGATGCTTGCTCCTTGGAAAAAAAGCTATAACAAACATAGACAACATATTAAAAAGCAGAGAAATTACTTTGTGGACAAAGGTCCATCTAGTCAAAGCTATGGTTTTTCCAGGAGTCATGTATGGATGTCAGAGTCAGACTATAAAGAAAGCTGAGTGCTGAAGAATTGATGCTTTTGAACTGTGGTGTTGGAGAAGACTTTTAAGAGTCCCTTGGACTGCAATGAGATCAATCCAGTCAATCCTAAAGGAAATCAGTCCAGAATATTCATTGGAAAGACTGATGCTGAAGATGAAACTCCAATACATTTGCCACCTGATGGGAAGAACAGACTCATTGGAAAAGACCCTGATGCTGGGAAAGATTGAAGGAGGGAGGAGAAGGGGGAAACAGAGGATGAAATGACTGGATGGCGTCATTGACTCAACGGACATGAGTTTGAGTAAGCTCCGGGAGTTGGTGATGGACAGGAAGGCCTGGCATGCTGCAGTCCGTAGGGTCACAGAGTTGGATGCGGCTGAGAGAATGAACTGAACTGAACTGACTGGGTAAGCTCTTGGTTTATGAAGGAATTGAACCTTGGTCTCTCCTGTAGCCAGTTTTTGTGTTTTTGCTGGGTTATCTGTGAATTTGGGTATGTACGTGAGACGGTTACATCCCTATGTGTGTACGTCTACATACACACGGGTACACACGCCTTCCTCTGTGCAGGATAGTGTCTGTGCGACACACACGCATATATGTGCATGGGTGTATATGTGTATGCTTTGCAGAAGCTTCACATTTTATGTATGCAAATCAATCCATATTTTGGGGGCAGTATGGTCCAGAATGGTCTTTTCCACGCCAGGACTGTATTACAAATCCATATGTGGCTTGTTTCCTGACTTTTTACCATCTCATTTTTCATGTTTAAAACTCTGTCCTTGTGGATTTGTTTTGGTGGAAGGAGAGAGTAGGGATTCAGGTCTTCCGTAAGCTTTTTCCTCCAAATGACTAGTCATTTGCTTAACCATAATTTACAGGGCATCCCATCTCCTCCCTCCAATTTATCGTCTTCTGCGATCCCACGTGTCTTCCTGGGCTATTTCTGGATTTGCTCACTTCCTCTGGTGGCCTGAGGCCTCCAACTCCCAGCTGTTTCAAACGTGCAGGCTTTAAAGTTGGGGAGGGCTGCTTTGGCGGCTTAAGTGTCAAAGCAGAAAGTTCTGGTCTGTCCTCATGGAGTCATTGTCTTATTTAAACTAACAAAAAGAAGTTTCTTGAATTCCTTGCAGTACCCGCATGGTATCGTAATGAGGATCATGTTCCCACGAATAGATAATTTCAGGAGGAAAAGACATCCTTATATTCAGTATGTCTCCCATGCACGAAGAGGTCTCTCTCCTTTTTCATCTGATTTTATAGAACGTAGGTTTAATGCTTTCTTCCTATGGATCCCACACATTTTTGGTTTCATAGGCTTAGTTAGTTGGAAAGTTTTAGTTTTTTGTAAGCTGGCATTGTTTTTTTTTTTATTTGTTACTTTTTTTTAAAGATTTCTCGATTTGGAGCATGTTTGAAGCCTTTATTGAAGAGTTTGTTACAAGACTGCTTCTGTTTTACGCTCCTTTTGCTTTTTGGGCTGTGAGGCACGTGTAATCTTAGCTCCCTGAGCAGAGAGCGAATCTGGGTCCCCTGCACCGAGAGGTGGGATCTTGCCCACTGGACCCCAGGGCGTCCCCTCCTTTACTTGCTCCGAGGGCTTTGTCTCTTCATAGGAAAGCGGCTGATGCTGTCCACTGACTTAGTGACCAGGCCCTGGTGGCTCAGATGGTGATGAATCCGCCTGCAGTTCAGGAGACCGGGGTTTGATCCCTGAGTCAGGAAGAGCCCCTGGAGGAGCGCATGGCAACCCAGTCCAGTCTTCTTGCCTGGAGAACCCTATGGACAGAGGAGCCTGGCGGGCTGCAGTCCATGGGGTCACAAGAGTCAGACACGACGAGCGAGTAACACCGTCCCATTTCACTGCCCCTGGGCAGGGTGGACGCCAAGGCCGAGCAGCTCTTGGGCACTCTCTCTGCAGAGGGCAGGGCTTGGGTGGGGCGTCCACGCTCCAGAGGAAGGGAGGGCATTTGAAACTGGAGGACAGCTCATCTTTTGAATCCTAGACCAGTTCTCTGCCTCCTATCATCAAAAAATGTAGGATGTAGGGGCAGGGAAAGGAGAGGATTACCCACGCTGGACCATCTGCTGGGAGGCGCTTGTAATTAGCACAGCCTTTAATAGCTGGGATTCCTTCTCCAGCTTGCTGGAGGCAGCCTGCAAATACCAGCGGCCTGAGTCACACTCGGGTGCCATCGGTGGAGGATGGGCGGGAGAGCCAGAGGGGTCACTGTCCCCCCAGGGGGCCGCCCCAGGCTGGTCCTCCCTCCCAGAACTCCTCCCCGCCACCCCGGGGAAGGCTTCCCCTTCAAGCAACAAGCTAACTTTCTTTTCTTCTAAATAACGGCCTCAATGAGGTTACACAGCAAAGGAAACAGGAGTGTCCCCAGCCACACAGATGGATCTTCCTTAAGGAGGCCTTAGAGGCTCTGGGGTTGGGTGAGGGGACATAGGTAGGAGGGGCTCCGAGCTCCTAGTGAGAAGGTTGGCTCCATAGCGGCCACCGCCTGGGTGTCACACCTGGCACCACCCTGTGATCATTCATTAAGGCACACTTTGGCAATTTCTGCATTTTTCCGTCACGCTCATCCCATTAAAAAGAGAGTTCCAGAGAAGTTCCAGGGGGCATTTTACTAAAATCCACTGTTCTGAGCAGTGAAGTCTAAACCGGGGAACATCTGGGTTTCCAGGTCGCAGGAAATTACAGGCCACGTTTGGAATACCAACGACGCGGCAGCCACGTCCATCAGGGACGGGGCAGAGAGCGGAGGCTTCTCTCCCGCGGAGGCCCAAGAGCTGATTCGTTTCCTCGAAAAGTCCCTAAGGATCTTTTTTTCTTAGCATCTGAAACTCATCTTTCCCTCCTCAATTTGAACTTTGTGTGGCAAGGAAGCGAGCGTGTGTGCCTCCCAGAGCGTGAGGGCTCCCTGAAGACACGGAGCCGCGTCTGTGGCCTCAGCCAGCGGGAAGCCAGACCCTCGTGCTTCAGTGGGCTGAAATTCATTCTGATGAACCAGTGCCTGGGTGGTTTGGCCCAATTACAGGCTCCAGACCCTCGACTGGCACAGCCCGCAGCCCCTTGTGGCTCCTGAAGCTTCTCAGATGGGGAGCCCCCGTGCTTTGACCTGTGGGGACCCTCCTCCAGGTGGTGGATCTGAAGCCGGGCAGTCTCTGCACCTTCTCAGGTTGCAGGCCGAATGGTGGAACCCCACCCGTCATATTCCCCAAGGCCCGGGAAGAGGTTTGGTTGACTGGGAAAAGTGCAACGTGAGCTCCTTCTGGTGGGTTCTGCATTCTTTCCTAGTGAAGTATTGTGCATGGAAAACCAGAATATACGGTCAGCATTCTTCCTATAAACAGAGCGATTGTACATTGTGGAGGAATTACTTAGTGATGACTGGGGGGAGGTTGCCATGGTTACCCTTCCCCCACCCACGGGGTCCTGGCGGCTGCCTACGTGGAAGCCGGCACTGCGGTACCCAGCTGGCACTTGGCCACCGAGGCTGTCTTGCTTCTCCGTTTCTGCCAGGACCTCGCGAGAGCGGGCAGTCGCTCTGGGCCAGCATGTTTCTTAGTCTCCTTGGCGTCTGTCACAGGAAGTCCTGAGGAAGCCCAGAAGGTGAAGCGGACTGAAGTGGGATGCTCTCGTCGACACCCAGCGGGAGCAGCCCCCCTCACCCCTCTGGGGCAGCCTCTTCCACCCCAGTGGACCCCCTGGGGCTCCTGAAAACACCATTTGAAAACTACCGGTGTCTCCAGTGTCTGCCCAGAGGTCCAGCTTCTCAGCCCCGTCTATGCTGCACTTGAGAAAGTCTGCGGTCCGTCTGTATAGACGCAGGCGGGCCTGAGATCTTTCCAGCTTGAGGCTGCCTGGTGTGGACATAGAATGGTTTCCTTGCTGTTTTCCAGTAGAATCTCAGATGTTTTCCTAGAGGAATCTAAGCCTGGCTCCCGCCCGTGGGCTGCAAATCCTGGTCAAGAATTGCACGTGCACTCACAGCAGAAGCAGGGCCTCTTCCACGCCTGCGTGCAGCTTTCCTTCCAGCAGCCCCTAGAAGCGCAGCCAGTGGACACTCAGTCCCCACGGCTTTCTCGTACAGCTAATCAAAAGCACACTTGCCCCGGGACGAGGCTCCTGTTACTGTCCTGCCCCCTGCCCGCTGGAGGGAGCCTCTGGGGACCGTCAGGGACGCTGCCTCTCAAGCCCCCAGCCCCCTTCCCCTCCTCCCCCGCCCTCCCCCGACCCCATGCAGGGTGCAGCCCCTGCCCCTTCCTCTACACCTGGTCTGGCATCGCAGGGCTGGGGAGATGGAATCTCTGGAGGCCCTGAAAATGCAAAGTGGTCTTGGGGGGCGGTCCTCCGGGCACCAAGGCCTGAAAGAGTGAGGGCCCCCGGCCTAGGTGGAGGGAGAGCCGGGCTGACCAGCCATGAGGCCAGGGCCGCAGCACACCCCGTGGGGAGGCTGGAGCTGATGGCGGTCGGGGAAAGGGGCCGGGACTCTGCCCGGCCCAACGAGTCGCTGGAGGCGCTGGCCCGTGGAGGGGAGAGCTTGGACAGCGGGCTCCTCCGGTCCAGAGCAGGCGCCCAAGAGACAGAGCCTGCAGTGGGCCGAGCGCCCCGGCGTCCCTCCTGCTGTGGTGTCCTGGTCCAGTCACTAGGCACCTCCGGGCACCCCCGGCCTGGGGAAACAGCTCCTCCCGGGGCTGCGGTCTAGCCCTTTCCGGGGGACCCTTCATAGAACAGGCAGGGGGCGAGCACAGCTTGCCTCCCCGCTGTCCCAAAGGGAAGCCAGGGTGGGGTCTGCAGGGAGCAGGGCCCCCGGCCCCAAGGGCTCATGTGTGAGCTGGCCCCCGCTTCCTCCCTGCCCCTGCCACGCGGCCGTGCACACCCGCACCCAGCAAGGCCGTGTCACCAGGAGGCTGTGGCGGGGGTGGCTGGCAGGGCCCTCACAGCCTCTGGTAGAAGCGCTTCTCTCCGGGAGCCTGGAGGTACGTGGACAGACGGGCAGGACAGACCGGCTCTCACGTAATTGCCAGCAGCGCTGCCGAGCAGGCCCAGCCCCGCTCCCTTCCCCGGCTCTTAGACCCCTCCCTGCCTTGGCCCCCTTGGGGGCGGGCCGTGGATTTAGGGTGGGCGCTGTGTCCTGCAGGGGCCCCAGCCTCACGCTCACAGGGTGTCGTCTCTGAGCTGGTCTCAGCTGCCCCTCCAGAGGCCCGTCCACGGCCCCGTCAGGCCGCACTCCTGGGGGGCAGCGTCCCAGCTGGGGTGGCCGGCGCCGACTGGCTGTGTCTCTCCTCAGCTCTGGGTCAGAGACATCACGAAGGGAGCGTGGAGTCCGGCCAGGTGGGAATATTGATGCCACGGAGGGCGCTCGGCCTCCTTAATCTCCAGAAGCTGACTGCAGGCCTGTGGGTGCCAGAGATGTAAGGGACGCGGGTTCAGTCCCGAGCCGGGAGATCCCCTGGAGGAGGCAATGGCAAGCCACTCCAGTATTCTTGCCTGGAGAATCCTGTAGGCAGAGGGGCCTGACGGCTCCAGTCCCTGCGATCGCAAAGAGTAGGACACAGTAACCAAGGCCAGATGAGAAGCTGAGATGAGGCTTAATTGGGGCGCCTGCTGCACAGGGGGGAGTGAGACCCATACTGGCTCCGCTGCCCACCTGCCCCCGACAGGTCAGAGGGGCTGCCCTGCTCCAGCCCTGGAGCTGCTGTTAAACACTTCCTGGCACACAACTAGAGTGCCCGCGGCCACGCTTCCCCACAGGCAGTGTGCGCTCGCGTGCGTGCCTCTGTGTATCACAGGCCAGATGGCACTTCCCTCACCCTCACTGCCAACCTGAAGGCACAGGCATTGTCTCCACTTCCCTGATGGGCAAGTCGGTGCAGAGGCATCAGACAACTTCCCAGATCCACACACTGGGCCCAGGCGTGCCTGAGCCCAGACCCCAGTGTCTCCTGTGTGGGGCGTCCTGGGTGGCACTGGTGGGACAGAATCCACCTAATGAGGGGGACACAGGAGACGCAGGCTCGATCCTGGGTCGAGAAGATCCCCGGGAGGAGGAAATGGCACCCCGCTCCAGCGTTCAAGCCTGGGAAATCCCGTGGACAGAGGAGCCCGGCGGGCTGCAGTCCAGGGGGTCGCAGGAGAGTCGCACACACGAGCGTGCGCGTGAGCCCCCTGAAAGCGTTGGCTGTGTTTCCCTTCTGGCTGAGACTCGGTCTGTTGCTGGCGCGCGGACCATTTCTGCCCACAAAGCCCAGCAGCGCGCTCCTTCCCTAAGGTCCTCCTGGTCTGAACAATGACTTCGGCCGCTCGGAGGGTGAGTGGCGGGGCAAAGCGGAGCGTCAGAGCATCTCAGGTTCTTGCTGGCATGCCCTGAATCTGTGGAATCCCCGTGTGTCCCAGGCCAGCCTCATTGGGAGGCAGCCCTGGGGCTGACCGAGCGTTTGGTCTGGCGGTTCCACCGGCCCAGCGGGGGCTGTGCGCCAGCCTGGGGCGGGGGGCGGGGGTGTCTGTAGCCTGGGGCGGGGGTGTCTGTAACTGGGGCGGCGGGAGGGGGGCGGTCAGTAGCCTGGGGTTGGGGTAGGGATACCATATGGGGGACGGGATGCTGGTCCCCTGGGGGAGTTGAGTGTCCCGGCCTACCTTTTGCCCCCAGAGTATTGGGTGTGGTTTATGGAAAAACCAGAAAAAAAAAGCCAGACTCCCAGCCCCACATGGGGCTGAAAGCAAGTGAAATTTGTGGTACGAAAGTAAAGGTTTCCTGAGGCTTCTTTCCCCTTCTTTTAGGGTTGCTTTACACAATTGCTTTTGGTTTGGAACTGCATCCCAGGGGGTGGAGGCGGGTGGGCACCGGCCTTGGCCGCCTGGGGTCCTCTGAAAGCTGTCCCTGGCCATGGGGGCCTCCCTGAGCCACTGGCGCTGAGGGGCCTGCTCCAGCTCTCCCTGGGGGGAGCCCTGGGGCCTCCCTGAGCTGACCGAGAGGCTCTCGGCACTCTGACTGAGTCGCCTCTGTCTCTCGATGCCTCTGGGACCTTGCAGTCACTTCAGTCCTCAGTCGTGTCTGCCTCTCCGCGACCCCGTGGACCGCAGCACTCTAGGCCTCTCTGTCCATCACCAGCTCCTGCAGTTTACTCTAACCCATGTCCGTTGAGTCGGTGATGCCGTCCAACCATCTCATCCTCTGTCACCTCCTTCTCCTCCTGCCTTCAATCTTTCCCAGCATCAGGGTCTATTCAAATGAGTCAGGTCTTCGCATCAGGTAGCCAAAGGATTGGAGTTTCAGCTTCAGCATCAGTAGAGTGTTCATTTAAAGTGTCTGGGTCAAGTTCAGACTCTTTCCCCACCATTAGAAAAAGAAGAATTTCTGTCTAATGGCAATGCTAACTTTCTCTGACCCTCGTCTCTGGTTGGTTCGGGACCCTGCTCCAGGGCAGGTCCTGGCGGCCTGAGACGGCCACCTCACTGCGTCCCGGTTTCTGATTCCTGACGGCCTCCCGGGTCAGCCCGGCTCAGGAGCCCACCGTCGGCATCGCGCGTTCAGCAAGCGTCAGCCAGCGGCTCCGGGTCCGCCCGGCTCAGGCGCGGCCCACCATTGGCATCAGGCGTTCAGCAAGCGTCAGCAGGCGGCTCCCGGTCGCTCGGCTCAAGAGCGGCCCCCCGGGCAGTAGGGGGCGTTGCTCAGCCCTGGGAGCTGGGCGGACCCGTGAGCAGACCTGAGGGAGACGCAGCTGTTGCCCGTGGGAGACCCTCACTCCAGGCCCTGGGGAGCCTTCTGCACCCTTCCCCTGCCAGCTGGGGTTCCCCTGAGACAGGGGACGTGGGGGAACGCCCTAGGACCTGCGCTCACGTATCCCCACCCAAGCTGGCTGTCTCCTCTGCGGCAGTGCGGGCCCTGGCCTGATCACTCCAGCCGTGGGACCCTGAGGCCCAGCCTCCTCTGTGCTCATCCAACCCTCTTCCCAGGACCAGGGGCAGCTTTGTGTCCAGAGCAGCTTGACTGGTGAGGGGGAAAGTGTGGGGGTGGGGACAACCCCCTGGTGATGGGCCGGGTGCCATACCCGGGAGCATCCTCGACCTCCGTGGTGGCCGCCACTGCCCATCAGGTTCTGCTCGGCTCGGGGTACCCCATCTTCCTGCTCCTGCTCCCCCAGAACCTGCCCTCCGCCTCCTTTCCTCCCGGCCGTCCTGGACCACCGTGGCTTGGGGTCCCCTCCAGTGCCGACTCTGAGGCCCCGGCAGGGCCTTGCTCCTCTGCCTTTTGCTGCCTTCCATCTCTCTGTAGGGCAGCTTTTTCCACTGAGCACCCCGACCAGTTACCAGAGGTGGCCTCAGGCCATGCGGAGGATCCAGAGGTGCCCTGGGAGAGCCGTGGGGGACAGCCGCGTCTGGTGCGGGACTGAGAAACAAGGGGGCCCAGATTGCTGGGCACTCGGGACAGATGGGGGCCTGTCATTCGCTGTCCTGGGGCAGACAGCTCCACCCTCCTGCTGCCTCTGCGACGGCGACGCACGGTGACTCTGCTTCGGAGCTGGTGGATCCGAGGCTGCAGACGCTGCGTCCCCAGGCACACAGCCAGGGGCCCCACCCGCTGTCAGCTTTGGTGCCAAGGTGGCCTTGAGGCTCTGTCGCCCCGGAAGATGAAAAAGCAGGGTCACTGAGCTCTCTGGTCCCGGCTCCCCACCAAGTGGAGACCGCGGAGGTCCCGGGAGCTGCCCTGTAGAAGCCCCCATGGCCAGAGGGTGCCCTGGCCCAGTGAGGGAGGGAGACTCGGCAGGGAGGGAGGGGGACAGCCAGGCTCCCGCCCAGCTCGGTTGCATCAGCCTCCCCGGCCACGCCCGAGGCTGCCGAGTGGTGGTCACCATGTAGGGAGTGATGCTGGGCGGCCCCGAGGCCCTGAGACCTGGAACAGCCTGGCCTACGGGCCTGCTCCCCTGCAGCCCCTGCGCTCTAGGCTCGGAGGGGACACGGCCACCACGGTTTAGTTGTTTAGATCTGGAACGTTCTTCTTCCCACAAGTTGTCTGCCGTGCATAAGAGGTTTGTCTTATTCATCTCGTCATACCCAAGGACTTGGCACAGGCTGGGACACAGAAAAGCCATCTGCGCAACTGATTTATGTCCCCTCTCATGAGAAATTGGGGTCACTGTGATAACAAGCTGGTGTCAGAGCTGATGGAGGCCCTGCCCAAGCCTTCCCTGGGGAGCGCACCTCCTAGTGGCGATGGGCCAGGAGGTCTGTGCAACCTTCTCTGACCAGTCCCCCCTGCCGCTGCACTGCTGGTGGCTGGTCTGGGGGCCCCTGGCCCCCTGCCTCCACTCGAGCCACTTTGAAAGCCCCTCCCTGACGACTCAGCCCTAGCACAGAAGAACTGTAAATCAGCCTTCCTTCTGGGATGATTAAAAAAATCACTCTATTAGCAGTTGACTCACAGTCTAAAAATGTGCTTCATGGCGTATCTGCGGCCACCGCGCATGGTTTGGTGGGACGAGCCCCGAGCCGTGCTCCGCGGCCCTTCTGCAGGGAACGGCCGTTTCCCAGCGAGTGCCTGCCTGCCTGCCCACCGCCGCGCTCTGCGGGGCCCTCCCCACCGGGGCCCTCCCCACCCCCAGCCCTGGGGTTTGGCCCGAGACCCTGGTGAAGGGAGACGGGGAGGAAGCCATCTGGGGAGGAATCAGCGCTCAGACGAGAGAGGAAATTGCCCTGAGATGATTGAAATGGCAAACAGAGGGGAAGCCTGGACGGCTGAGTGGAGTGAAAGGGGGCGAGGGGAGGGGCTGGTGGCGGGGCCTGGATGGGTGTCTCTCGGGCAGCTGGCTGAGCAGGCAGGGGCAGCAGAGGCGGAGGGGCTTTCAGGAGCTGAGGGGAGGGAGGTCAAGGAGAATGCCCTCAGGGTGCTTTCCCCGGGAACCTGCTTGCCGTGACGGGAGACATCCGCGTGGCCACAAAGGGCCCACCAGCTGGCCCTCCAGCTGCCGGCCTTCCACACAGCTCCCCGTGGGGTCTGCGGGGCCCTGCCCTTACTGTCCTGTAAGCAGGCAAGAAAACAGAGGTTTGACCCACCTGCTCCGGGTTCCTGTAGCCAGGCTTCCCAGACTGTGCCGTCCAGAGAGGCAGGGCTGCGTGTTTTGGGGCCTTGCCTCAGGCTCCCGGTGAATGTCCTGAGGGAGAAACTCAGGGCTCAAGCAGCAGCCACGGTCAGGTCCGGGGTCTGCCGAGGCTGCTGAGCAAACACAGGGCCCTCGTCCGAGCCAGCCTGCGTGGCTTCCTTGCAGGAAACCGGAAGTGACTGGGCAGGGGCTAGAGGGACCCAATGCCACCACCAAGCCTGATGGCTTCCGCCAGCAGGGACAGTGGCCAGACTGACTGAGGTCAGCGGCCCGGCCGTTGGTGGCTTCCTGGGCCCCAGAGGAGTCTGGAGGCTGGAAGGCAGTGGGGTTCAGAACACGGGTCCCCAGGCGCCTCCTCTGGCTCCTGGGGCTTTGCTGCGGCTCACAAGCACCGACGGGCAGAAGACACAGCGGGGCTCCGCCCGAGGACACCCCTGGGCGCCTCCCCTGCCATGGCTCTCTCCCCCAGACCTCCTGAAAGCAACACAGACGCTTCTAGAAGTCCCGCTGCGTGCCAGGCACAGGGCCGGCCCGGCAGACCAGCAAGCGTGGGCCGGGCCCCCTCCAGGTTAGGTCTGGAGACGGGAGGCAAGGACCTCGGTTTCCCTCTGCACTTTCTTCCTGCTCTGGGTTCCCTGCTTCCTGGGGGCTGGAGCAGAGGGTGGGGGCAGGCCGAGGCAGGGCCTCCCATCCCAACCTTGCTCTCAGATCTCCCATGAGGCCCCTGGGTGCTGGGCTGTGATGATGCAGGGGGGTGCTCCCAGCCCCTGGGACTCGATGGACTCACCGAGGGGTCTCGGCAGTGTGGGCGTCTCCCTTCCCCCTCTGGGCTCTTCCTCCCGGTAGCCCCTGGAACTCAGCTTCCCCAGCTTCACTGCCAGAGCCTCAGGGAGCTTCCCAGCAAGCAGGAAGGCTCAAGGCCCCTCCATCTTCACAGAAAAGCGTGGAAGCGCCCCTGGGGACGGCGGCGTCTCGCTGTTTCCGACACCCCCGATGAGCCCCCAGGTGGAGGGGACAGGGTGGGGGGGGTGGGGGACGGTCAGGGAGGGGTGTTTCATTTTCCCGTGAATACACAGACTGCTGTGGCCACAGAGGACATCCACCCACTCGGAGGATCTTGACGGGCACGTAGCGTGAGCTGGGTCCACGGCCTGGGGAGGGCTGGGAGACAACACTTCAGTGTCCCATCTGCATAGACCTGGGGGTCTGCCCTGGGCAGAGGCTTCTCACTGTGAGTGAGGAGCCCCACCCCCGGGTCAGGGAGCTGTGGGAAACTCCAGGAGCTCAGGGGGCACCTGGGGAGGCAGGTGAGCCCGCCTCCATTCGAGGCAGGACGGCCATCACCGACCCGTGCCCGCTCTCGCCTGCTGCCCTGTTGGCCCTGTGGGGTCCCGCAGCGGCACACAAGGTGCGGTCCGCGGGCCGCTCGGGCTGGGGGTCCAGCCTGGTCCCTGGGAGGGGTGACAGAGAGCAACCATACATGGTGTGTGACCTTTGTCTTCTGAGGACACACCGTGGAATGTGTGCTCCAGGCAGGGATCAGAGCGGCCTGGGGTGGGCATCTGGAGCACAGACGCGCAGCCTGAGCTCACCCTCGTGCTGGGCCAGCGGCTCCCACGGGGCTGCACAAGCTTGGGGGGGACACAGCGGGGTCCAGGGGGCCTGGACTGGGGGGTCACAGCAGGGTCCAGGGGGCCTGGGCTGGGGGGACACAGTGGGGTCCAGGGGGCCTGGGCTGGGGGGACACAGTGGGGTCCAGGGGGCCTGGGCTGGGGGGACACAGTGGGGTCCAGGGGGCCTGGGCTGGGGGACACAGTGGGGTCCAGGGGGCCTGGGCTGGGGGACACAGTGGGGTCCAGGGGGCCCGGGCTGGGGGGACACAGTGGGGTCCAGGGGGCCTGGGCTGGGGGGACACAGTGGGGTCCAGGGGCCTGGACTGGGGGGGACACAGTGGGGTCCAGGGGGCCTGGGCTGGGGGACACAGTGGGGTCCAGGGGGCCTGGGCTGGGGGACACAGTGGGGTCCAGGGGGCCCGGGCTGGGGGGACACAGTGGGGTCCAGGGGGCCTGGGCTGGGGGGGACACAGTGGGGTCCAGGGGCCTGGACTGGGGGGGACACAGTGGGGTCCAGGGGGCCTGGGCTGGGGGACACAGTGGGGTCCAGGGGGCCTGGGCTGGGGGACACAGTGGGGTCCAGGGGGCCCGGGCTGGGGGGACACAGTGGGGTCCAGGGGGCCTGGGCTGGGGGGACACAGTGGGGTCCAGGGGCCTGGACTTGGGGGGACACAGTGGGGTCCAGGGGGCCTTGGCTGGGGGGACACAGTGGGGTCCAGGGGCCTGGACTGGGGGGGACACAGTGGGGTCCAGGGGCCTGGGCTGGGGGCACACAGTAGGGTCCAGGGGCCTGGGCATGGGGGACACAGTGGGGTCTAGGGGTCCTGGGCTGGGGGGACACAGTGGGGTCCAGGGGCCCTTGGCTGGGGGGATACAGTGGGGTCCAGGGGGCCTGGGCTGAGGGGGACATGGCAGGGTCCATGGGGCCTGGACTGGGTGGACACAGTGGGGTCCAGGGGGCCTGGGCTGAGGGGGACATGGCAGGGTCCAGGGGGCCTGGACTGGGCGGACACAGTGGGGTCCAGGGGGCCTGGACTGGGGGTACACAGTGGGGTCCAGGGGGCCTGGGCTGGGGGGACACAATGGGGTCCAAGGGGCCTGGGCATGGGGGACACAGTGGGGTCCAGGGGGCCTGGGCTGGGGGAACACAGTGGGGTCCAGGGGGCCTAGGTTAGGGGAGACATGGCGGGGTTCAGGGGGCCTGGAGAGGGGGGACACAGTGGTGTCCAGGGGGCCTGGACGGGGGGACACGGTGGGGTCCAGGGGGCCTGGACTGGGGGGACACGGCGGGGTCCAGGGGGCCTGGACTGGGGGGACACAGTGGGGTCCAGGGGTCCTGGGCTGGAGTGACAAAGTGGGGTCCAGGGGTCCTGGGCTGGGGGTACACAGTGGGGTTCAGTGGCCCTGGGCTGGGGGGACACAGTGGGGTCCAGGGGTCCTGGGCTGGAGGGACACGGTGGGGTCCAGGGGGCCTGGACGGGGGGACACGGTGGGGTCCACGGGGCCTGGACGGGGGGGACACAGTAGGGTCCAGGGGGCCTGGGCTGAGGGGGACACGGCGGGGTCCAGGGGGCCTGGACTGGGGGGACACAGTGGGGTCCAGGGGTCCTGGGCTGGGGGGACACAGTGGGTCCAGGGGGCCTCGGCTGGAGTGACACAGTGGGGTCCAGGGGTCCTGGGCTGGGGGTACACAGTAGGGTCCAGGGGTCCTGGGCTGGGGGTACACAGTGGGGTCCAGAGGGCCTGGGCTGGGGGGACACGCGGGCTCCAGGGGGCCCGCGCTGGGCGGACACGGTGGGGTCCAGTTTTTCAGGGAAGTTTGGAGACTCAGGGGTTCCCAAGTGATGACCCGTCATGGGGAATGTCCAGTGGCCAGAGGGATTTTCAGATGGTCTGGGCTGGAGAAAACTGCGTCTCTGGGAGGGCGCCTGAGGGATGTGGTGTAGAGAGGGCGACTTGGGCCTGGCGCCCACCCCTCTCCCGAGGCCCGCTGCTGGCTGGGGCAGGTGGAGCGCCGTCTCTGGGCCGCTGCTTCCCTGTGGGATCTGCCATGTCCCTTGGCCATCGCGTCGCGGGCGCTGCCGTCTAGGCCGACAGTTGCTGAGCCTGCACAGATGGAGGGACGGTGGGGAGTGTGGGACCCCGATGTGGCAGCGCCTTGAGAGGGACTGAAGAGGACGGCTGAAGGTCACAGAATTTTCTCTCTGGACTACAGAGCCGGTCATGGTGGGAGGACATTTTGAAACCTTTGATACATTGCTAACCACGTTCTGGCAGGGAGGCACTGGGGCCAGCTGGGAAGGCAGATGAAGCCAACCCCCTCGGTTTTCAGATGGCCAAGTGAAGCCCAGAGCAGGCGGGGCCTTCCCTGGGACCCCCAGCAGCTCCCTGTGGGGCAGCTCCAACTGCAGAGAAATAGGGGGTCAGAGGTCTCTCCAGCCGAGCTGCCGTCTTGTTGGGTGTTTCCGGAAGAGGCTCCTTCCTCGGACAGCTTCGGTTATCACGAGGGAAAACCCGACGTCTGGGTGAGCAGCATGGGTGGGCTGGGGGGCGTTTTGGGGGCAACTGCTGAGAGGGGGTCCTGAGGACATCACAGCGCCAGGTGCCAGGGGCCGGGGCTGGGGCGCGGGCGGGGCCAGGGCGTTGGCAGGGAACCAGGCGGCATCACCAGCGGCAGAGTCGCTGCATCCTCCCGGCAGGCTGGGCAGTGCTGAGCGCCCCTCTTTACACATGGAAACACAGGGCCAGTGGCCTCTGCCTGGGATTGGACGGCGAGTGAGGGGAGAGCAGGGTTGAGTCCAGGCTCGCCTGAGGCCGCAGCCCCCTCTTCAGCACTGGGCTCCGTGCCCGCGCAGATCCCTGCCAAGCTTTCCGGAATGCCTCGGGGCGGGAGCTGGGAGCGAGCGCTCTCTCCCCGACGGGGCTGGACGGTGCCTCTGCCTCGAGGAGAGCAAGCGCCAGCCTGGCCGGGGGCGGGGCCGCCTGGACCACGTCAGCCCCGCGCCCGCCGAGCCTCTGGCCCAGATGGCCTGGCTGCTCCTATACGTTGTGTGTCTGCCTGCAATGTGCCGTCTGCAGAGAAACAGATTGACGCCAGAACGCTGGGGGCGCAGGAATCCCCCAGGGGGGAAATGTTCTAATCGGCAGGAAGTGAGCTGGAGCTGGGCTGCGCTCCTCACGCACCGTGATTCAGAGCCCCTGCCCGGCCAATCAGCTTCCTGGAGCAGCCACTTGGCCGGCAGATGTGTGTGGGGGACGGGGCCCACGTGTGAGAGCGAGGAGTCTGTCAAAGGGCAGCGTCATCTCCCCCTTCGAATCCCCAAAGCCCACCTGCTCCCCAAGGTCACAGGGCTGGTCTCCACCTGCTGTGTACCATCAGGCCCCCACACGTGTCTATCTGTGCAGCTCTCCTGGGGCGGGGGATGACTTCACAGCCAGCGGACAATTAGAGGAACGTGTTGGAAAAGATGAAGGGTTTGAAAGGTTTGCAGTGTCCCCTGTAACGTGGTCCCTCTGTCCTCCTCAACTTGCTTCCCAGCCAAGGTCTTCCCAGGCAGAGCTGGCCCTGGGGTGTTGATGAGTAAGAAAGCCACAGAGGGCGGGGTAAGGGCCCAGCGACGGCATCGGGCCCCTTGGTGCAAATCCTCACTCACCGCTAGAGCTGTGCCACCCTGGCGGCCACAGGGCCTTTGAACTTAGACTCCCTGGTCGAGACACCATGGTAATGCGGCCTGCAGGCGGAGTCCTCCTTCACGGGATGTCTCACCTCTGCCCAGGTCCCAGCATGGCCTCAGAAGGGTCCAGGCCCTGGCTTGCAGCTTTTGGTCAAGTCCTACAGCGGACTCCGGCGTGGAGCCAGACCGCTGAGACCCAGGGACAGAGCCCACCCGAAACATGGAAGGACCCCTGCAGACCCTAGGGTAGGCCTCTTGCGGGGAGGGGCAGGGCTGTGGGGGCAGGAGCCTCTAGGGCAGATTGCGTTGCTGTGACCTCCACAGTAGCGCGGAAGACAGTCGGCTTCAGTAGGCAGCAGACGTTGTTCTCGAGCATCATGGTTAGCTCCTGGACTCCCCGTGACAACCTACCAGGCAGCTGTATTGTTATTATTTTTTAATATTTACTTATTTAGTCGCTGTGGTGCCTGGGCTTGGTTGCTCAGCAGCATGTGGGATCTTGGTTCCCTGACCAGGGATTGAGCCCTCAACCCCTACATGGCAAGGCAGACTCTTCACCGCTGGAGCACCAGGACGTCTGGCAGCTGCGTTATAATCCTCACTTTGCAGCTGGGGAACCTGAGACATGGGGGCATGGAAGCCACTCAGCCGTCTCACGTCTGAGAAATGGCAGAGCTTGGATTCAAACGCTAGCCACGGCTCCTGCGCCAGCTGGGTCCCTGGCAGCGGAGGCCAAGGGGAGAGCTGGTTTGTGTACAGTTTTGAACCTCCTCACTTTGTCTTGTTCAGTCAGAGGTGTGTGTGGAAGTTGTTTTTAGCTCTGGTATGGTTGGCCAATGGCTACAGCAACGACTGTTCAGAAAACTCTATTGCATTGTCTTTGCATTGTTGTCGGAGATCAGTTGCACAGCGCCAAAGGACGATGAATTCCATAAGCATAGGCTCAATAAAATATGTGTAGGCTCTACACATGGAAAAGTTAAATTATTGTTGGAAAAAAAACAAGCTCTGACTATCTGGAGAGAAGACAAACCACAGATGGCGATAAATATTTGCAAATCTTATATCAATAAAGGATCTGTGTTTAGAATATGTTAAGAACCCTTCAGGCTCAACGATAAGAAAACAACCCAATGAAAAAATGAGTAAAAACCTGAACAAACACTTCGCCAAAGAAGGTGTGTGGCAAACCAGCACAGGACGAGGTGCGGGGGGCGGGAGATGGTCCGGCCACTTGGGAAGGTGGTTTCGGCAGTTTCTCCTGGAGTTAAACAAAGACCTACCTCGGGGTTTACAATCACACTCCCATGTAGTTTCCCATGCGAGTAGAAAACTCATGCTCACAGATGCTATGCCTTTGTTAGAATGCATGCTCACGGAAAAGCCTCATAACATTTAACCAGCATGATTCAGAATAACCTCAAACTGGAGATAACCATGACATCCTTCAACAGGTGAATAAGCGAACAGCGGTGCTTCTGGAGGATGGCACGCCACTGACAAAGAAAAAGGGAAGCGCTGCTGATTCCTGCAGCATCTCCGTGAGGCTTAAATGCATTCTGCTAAGTGAAAGAAGCCAGACCAGAAAGCCTGCATATGGTAGGATTCCATTGATATGACATTCTGGAAAAGGCAGGACTGTAAAGATAGGAAACAGATCGGTGCAGGCCAGGGGCTGGGTGTGGGGAGAGACACAGAGGAATTCCGGGGTGGAGTCACTCTGCGTGGCACTGGCTGGTGAGCACAGGATGCTACGTGTTTGTCAGAAAGCATGTAGCTTGCCAGCATAAGACGTGAACTTTAATACATAAAATTTTGCAAAATCAACCAAGAGGTGAGGGGACCCCAGGTTAGAAGGCGGACTGTGGCACACGTGGAACTCGGAGAAGAAGCTGGCCTAGGTGACTGTGGAAGATGGTGTTTTGATCAGAAACCATGAGAGATGAAAGGGCTTGTGCCGTGACGCCGCACTCCTGCTTTGGCCATGCTCTCCCTTGCAGGGCCCCGGGTTAACAGCTCTGAGGGGGGCTGTGCAGCCTCACTGGGAAGGACCAAATAAGTGAGTGTCAGGGAGCAGTGGAATCTCGGTCTCTCACTGCGGGAGGGGGAGGTTACACCCAAGCAAAGGGGGAGAGCTAGCAAGGCTGTACAGTACCAGACTGAAGTCGGGGACGTGAGAATGGGCTCAAGTGAGCCTAACATAGATAGAGATGGACAGACTGGAAATAGCCACAGCCGTGTGTGTGTCTGTGGGTGAGCATTCCAGGCTTCTTGGTTTTGATGGATGTCCTAACAAAGTAACGTACGATGCTGAGTGCACACACCTGGGCTTCCCAGCTCTGTCAGCTGAGTGAGTGAGAGCAATGGGGCCCGGCAGCAGTGAGCACACCCGGTGCCCGGATCTTGGTTTCTAACACCATCCTCCCACGAAAGGAAGAAGGACCCCTCCGGAGAAGCAGCGGAATCTAAGGCTGGGGCAGGAGAGACACACGATGAGCCCGGAACATCCTGCGGGGACAGAAGGTACCAATGTGTTCAGAAAACAAAGCAGGCATGGTAGTCAGCCAGAAAGAGCTGCTGAAGCTGGACCCGCAACTCTGCCCAGACACAAACAAATGATTGAATAAAGAGTAGGTGGGAGAAGAGACACATTCCCTCCCAGAATTCCAAATAACTCCTGCAGACCCTTCTTCCTTCCTCGCCAGCCCTGGGAAGGGGCTGCACTCCGTGAGTTCCTTGCCAAGAGGGCAGCGTGGAAGAGAAAAGAGGAGCCTCCTGGGGGAGAAGCCGGGCACACATGACCTCAGCCGGGGCTCAAGGTCAGCTTCAAGAGGGATGAGTCAGGTGGACGACCTTCTCCTCTGAGAGGACGCGGTGAGGAGGGCACCTCACGGTGGGGTCTCCCCTCCCCCAGACCAGCACCTTCATGAGAAAAACGCAAAACAAATCTCAACCGAAGAGCATTCCCCCCCCCAAATTACCTGCCCAGTCCTCCTCAAAACTGCCAAGTTCATCAAAAACAAGGAAAGTCTGAGAAGCTGTCACAGCCCAGAGGAAGTTAGGGAGACATGACTAAACGCAATTGCTGTCCTGGATGAGATCCTGGAACAGAAAAGGGCGTTAGGGAAGAACTGGTGGACTCTGAATGAAGTGGAGCTTCGCTACAGAGTCCAGACCAGTGTAGCTACGAATGTTCCAGCGTTGCTTCTTGGTTTTGACGGATGTCTAGCAAGGTGACGTAAGATGCTGACAGCGGGCGCAGCCGGATGCTGGGGTGCAGCTGGGTGGGGGCTCCGTGCTAGTTCTGTGGCTTTTCTGTAAATTCAGAACTATTCTAAAAGTTTTTTTCTAATAAAATTCTCATTTAATCAATTTACAGGATCTTTAAAATAAATGTATCTTGAACAAAGCAAAAGCTCTGGTCTCTGTATTAATCTTTTTTGGCAAATATATTAGTTTACATGATAATTTCTAATATTCTGGGTATAATTGTTTTTACATCTTATTTAACATTTCTCCATTTAGTTATTAGCCTTCTTTCTCTTTTTTTTTTTTTGCACAAAGCAGTCAGGGATATTTGCGCCTCTCTTTCTGGCCTCCGTCTTACTCCCTGGATCCCTGCGTCTGTCTTTCTTCTGTCGCGAGGTTTGCAGCTCTGGAATGTGTCTTGAAACTGGGCAGCATGCATCCTTCGGGGGGTGGGGACTGGGGTCATTTCCGGGCACGCTGAGCCGAGGGTGGGTGGAAGGGCACAGGCCAGTGCTTCTGTGTGCCCGGGATACACAGAGAGCCCGGGCGTGGTCCCAGCTCCCCCGTGCTTGCTGTGTGACCTCGGGGAACTCGCTGGACCTCTGTGCCGATGTTCCCACAGGTCCAAAGACGGGCGTGCTGCTCCTCGCTCACTGTGCTGCCTAAGGGTGAGGTGCGCTCACACAGGGTGGATGCTGAGGACGCACCTTTCTGGGGCAGGTGTCTGGCGGGAAGGTTTTGATTGCCTGGGCACCCACTTCAGAGACAGGCAGGCCCAGCAGACGCCTTCTTGTGTGTGCAACTGGACAACCAGCTGGGCTCATGAAGTTCCAGGAAATCCAGGGTGACCTACATATCTGACCTTTGAATGACCCTGCCTGTCCCTTCCTGAACCTTAATCCCTGCGCTTAGATTTAAAATTCGCCAATAAGAACTCATTGGAAAAGACCCTGATGCTGGGAAAGATTGAAGGCAGGAGGAGAAGGGGGCAACAGAGGATGAGATGGTTGGATGGCATCACCGACTCGATGGGCATGAGTTTGAGCAAGCTCCGGGACATGGGGAGGACAGGGAAGCATGGTGTGCTGCAGTCCGTGGGGTCACAAAGAGTCAGACACGACTGGGTGCCTGAACAACAAATAAAGGGTGGCCGTGAAGCCCCAGGCACTCCACCCTGAACTCCCCAAAAGGCAAAGCCCCAGTCTGTGCGCTCTCTACTCGGGCCCTTGCTGCAGACCCGGCCTGCTGCAGACCCTCCAGGACTCGTGAGTCACACCCTGTCTCCTGGGTTCCTGGAGCATGCTGCTGAGACGCGTGCTACCGTCAGAACCCCGAGGGCAGCCTGGCGTTGGCTCCGGTGGGGAAGCACGTGGGGAGCTGGCGCAGGGGGGAGGGTCCACACGAACGTCTGCAGGCTGGCCAGCCTCCCCTTCCCAGCATCACTGCGGAGAGGCGGAGACACCCAGAACAGCCAGCGGGCGATGCGGCCAGTCCCCCTCGTCTGGTGTGGGCACGGGACGTGGCCAGTCCCCCTCGTCTGGTGTGGGCACGGGACGCGGCCAGTCCCCCTCGTCTGGTGTGGGCACGGGACGCCGCCAGTCCCCCTCGTCTGGTGTGGGCACGGGACGCGGCCAGTCCCCCTCGTCTGGTGTGGGCACGGGACGCGGCCAGTCCCCCTCGTCTGGTGTGGGCACGGGACGCGGCCAGTCCCCCTCGTCTGGTGTGGGCACGGGACGCCGCCAGTCCCCCTCGTCTGGTGTGGGCACGGGACGCCGCCAGTCCCCCTCGTCTGGTGTGGGCACGGGACGCGGCCAGTCCCCCTCGTCTGGTGTGGGCACGGGACGCCGCCAGTCCCCCTCGTCTGGTGTGGGCACGGGACGCCGCCAGTCCCCCTCATCTGGTGTGGGCACGGGATAAAGGTGGGCTGAAGGGCGAGTAAATGTAGGGCCGCAGCTGATCCCTGCTCCATCAGAGCCACTCGCCAAGGCACAGGCTGTCGAGCGGAGACCTGGGCGAAGGGTCAGGTTGCCAGCCTGGCACACGGGACCCCGGACGCAGCTCCCGTCCCCACCTGCATCGTGGGCGGTGTGGCCTGCCCACCCTGCTCGGCCTGCGGGACTGTGGCAGGCAGCGGGTAGGGGAGCACGCCTTGGGGCTGTGACTGGCTGGCCCTGGGGATGCCTACGGCCTCTCATCACCCAAGATACCAGTTGCCGCTGTGCCCCAGCTTTGCTGCGATCGTTGCGGTGAAAACACGAATGCAAACAGAGCGTGATGGAGAGGAGCCCTGGGGCGCCCTGCGCTTCCAGGTGTGAGGGGTGGGCGGTGCCACCGCCATTCTTCAGTCCCGTCGCTCACCCCCCAGGCCCGTGGGCTTTACAGCGCTGCGGAGCGTGAACCGCAGCGCGGTGTCTCAAGGGCCCGCCAGACAGAGGGAAATGGAAATACCAACTCTGCCAATATCAGGCTGCGGCAAGAGTGCGAAGCTCCGGGAAGCGTTGCCTGTGCCCGTGGGAGCGGAATGGGAGAACAGGCGGGTGTGGCCTGCCAGGCCTGGAGGGGTGCCTGCCCTTGAGCCAGGGGTCCCGTCCCTGGAAAAGCATCTCGACGGAGCCCGGGCTCGTGTGCAAACACTCGTCGAGAGAAACGGTAACGTGCGGCACCTTCATGCAGGGAGATAGTGTGCAGCGCAGAAAGCCAGGGGCACCAAAACCCGGGACCCACAAAACCCACACACATCCACACACGCGCAAGCTGAGCTCCACGAAACAACATGGACCAACTGGAAAACATAATTTTGAGGGAGGAAAAACCCAGACATGAAAGAATACTCACTGTACGATTCCATTTATATAACGTTAAAACACAGACAAAACTCAACTATGTTGTTAGGGCGGCATAATTAGATAGTAGAATGAAAAAGAAAAAGAAGGGGGCCGCTGCCCTGAAAGTCAGGCTGGCGGTTGTCTCCGAAGAGCCCGCGGGGCGGGCCGCTCAGGAAGGCCACGAGGGAGGCAGCTGGCTGGCGGCAGCACCCGCGACCTGGGTGCTGGATACATCGCTGTTTGTTTTACAATAATGTCTATCCTCGTTTATATCTTTCAAAATTAGAATAATTTAAGATATTAAAGTCTGTGGGAGGGCGGATGAAGTTCGAATGACCTTAGAAAATTATCCTGGAAAACAATTAAAGGAAGCCCCTGGTGGCTTTTCCCCACAGAGCTTCCTGGTTTTGCAGAAAGAGTAAGATCTTGAGAACAAGATGGAAGAAGGTTCGAACCTGGTGCTGCTACTCATTAGATATAAGGAACCTCAGTTTACCATTCCATGAAATGGGAACAAAATATGCACCTGGAAGAGCAGGTGCCCAACAGCAGGTGCAGTCAGCCCTGGCGACGCCCTCCGTTACAGGTGGCACTGATGTTGCAACCAGGGTCTGGAGCTGCTACCGTCCCTTTCTTTGGCACATTGATGCCACTCCTATCAAGAGGTGGAGCTCCTTTCCCCTCCCCTGAGTCCAGGCTGGCCCGTGAGCATGCTGACTGATGGAACGTGGCAGAGATGGTGCCCGAGAACTTCCGTGTTCTGGCTGAAGGTCAGGCTGCTGGGAGAAGCTTCTTGGGGGGTAGGTTATCCCTGGGGCACAAAGCCAGCTCTCAGGGGAGGGTTCTCCCTGGTTAATGGGTGTCGGGTACCCTCAGGTGCCTCTGGGAGGTGGGAGAAGGCACACGCAGGACGTGGTCAGGGCGCAGCCTGCTAACAGGAGCAGGGACGTCTCTGCCAAGTGGCACAGAGATGGAGTGCTGGTCACAGCAGGAGCTGCCCGTGACCTAATCAGTCTCCACGTGTTTCCTGGTCCCGGGCACTGCCGTAGCCCTGAAGATGCAGTGTGAACTGTCGGCCTCCTCACGCTCCCTTGCAGAGTTCACACCCACGGACCTGCTCAGATGAGCTCCGCACTCTGGCTCTGGGGAGAGGCTGAAGGAGGAGAACCCCAGCAGCTGCTGTCCTCTCAGCCCCGGTCAGTGAGACAAGCAGAGGGACCAGAGAGTGTGGGGTCTTGCTGCTGCTACGGACGCATGGCAGGGCACCTCCACCTTTGCCAGCCTGCGAACGGGGTCAGGATGAACCTAATCCCACGGCCCTCAACCCGCCACACACCCGTGAGGACTGATCCCTCCCCATGGAAACTGCTGCAACCTTTCCAGAAGGAGACCTGGCGCCCACCCGCATGCCGGGAGCCCCTGCATGGCCTGGCCAGCCCACCTCCAGGATGCGCCCCAGCCCTGCCCTCTCACGCCGGTTCCAAGAGGCACGCCTGGAACCTCTCACTGCGGCATCGTTTACAGTAGAAAACCCTGAACCCCAGCTGAGCACTTGTCAGGGAAGGATTGCTTAAATCACTTTTGGTGCAGCCCCAGATGAAGTTCTGGGAAAACAGCTGGGAAAAGGGACCGAGGCGGTGACCCGGGCTCCCGGGCGGGGCCTGCAGTGTCCTCCAGATGTCATCCGTCTTCGCTTCGTGTTGTGATTCCTCGGGATGCCCGTGCAACCTCAACAAGGCCCGTGTGCATTTGTTTTGATGACGTTTGATAAGCTGGTTCTGCCATGGGCATTGCTGAGTAAGGACCAGAGTTGAAATATAACCAAACAAGTCTGAAGAAGGAGGTGATGTTACTTGCATTTTCAACTGGTGAGTCTTACAAAGTGACAGCTAGATAAGGGAGATTGGGGCCGGTGGGACGGAGCCGGAAAGCCCAAGCCAGGTCCGCTCCCCCAGGGAGGCTCACCCAGCGGCAGAGGGGTGGGTGGTCTTCAAGGGAACCCAGACAATAAGTGGGGCTGAGAGAGAGCCGGACCGTGACATCACATTGCTCACAAATGACACACTCCAGTGTGGAATCTAGATAGGACGGTAGAGAGGAGCTCGTTTACAAGCAGAGTGAAAAGGCAAGCCTCAGAACAGCTGAAGGTGTTTCCATCAGACATGCAATAATGAATACATACCCAGAATGCACAAATGATATCCATCCATCCACAGGTCAGTAGGGTCGAGACCCCCTTCCTTATAAAAGCAGGGAAATTGGCAAACTATGTGAACAAGAGATTCACAGTGGCCGAAACAGGGAAACGAGTGAACTCATTCTGAGAAAGGAAGCTCCGTCTCCCTGTGAGGTCGAACCCTTTGAAACGACGAGTTGAATAGGTCGGCACAGCTGCACGCCGGGGCTTTCCCATGGCTCTGTCCTGGGAACCAGGGAATCTGGGAAGTCAGCTCAGCTGGTCAAGAATCCGCCTGCAATGCAGGAGACTCTGGTTCGATTCCTGGGTCGGGAAGACCCGCTGGAGAAGGGAAAGGGCACCCACTCCAGTATTCTGGCCTGGAGAACGCCATGGATTCTATAGTCCATGGAGTCGCGAAGAGTCAGACACGGCTGAGCGGCTTTCACTTCCAAGTCCAGTAACTGCCTTAGTAAGTGCCCGCTGCCCCCACCCCACCGCATGTGGAGGTCAGAGTTCACCCCTGGTGACGCCCCTTCATGGTGAGGCTGATCCTTTCTCCCTCTGCCCTGTCAGCCGGGTTGACCTTGGGGGTGCTGCTGCAACCTTGTGAACAATTTGGGGTCTCTAGTGGACAAAGCTAGTGGAGGTGATGGAATTCCAGTTGAGCTATTTCAAATCCTGAAAGATGATGCTGTGAAAGTGCTGCACTCAATATGCCAGCAAATTTGGAAAACTCAGCAGTGGCCACAGGACTGGAAAAGGTCACTTTTCATTCCAATCCCAAAGAAAGGCAAAGCCAAAGAATGCTCAAACTACCGCACAATTGCACTCATCTCACATGCTAGTAAAGTAATGCTCAAAATTCTCCAAGCCAGGCTTCAGCAATATGTGAACCGAGAACTCCCTGATGTTCAAGCTGGTTTTAGAAAAGGCAGAGGAACCAGAGATCAAATTGCCAACATCCTCTGGATCATGGAAAAAGCAAGAGAGTTCCAGAAACACATCTATTTCTGCTTTATTGACTATGCCAAAGCCTTTGACTGTGTGGATCACAATAAACTGTGGAAAATTCTGAGAGAGATGGGCATACCAGACCACCTGACCTGCCTCTTGAGAAATCTGTATGCAGGTCAGGAAGCAGCAGTTAGAACTGGACATGAAACAACAGACTGGTTCCAAATAGGAAAAGGAGTATGTCAAGGCTGTATATTGTCACCCTGCTTATTTAACTTCTATGCAGAGTACATCATGAGAAACACTGGGCTGGAAGAAGCACAAGCTGGAATCAGGATTGCCAGGAGAAATATCAATCACCTCAGATATCCCAATGACACCACCCTTATGGTAGAAAGTGAAGAGGAACTAAAGAGCCTCTTGATGAAAGTGAAAGAGGAGAGTGAAAAAGTTGGCTTAAAGCTCAACATTCAGAAAACGAAGATCATGGCAGCCGGTTCCATCACTTCATGGGAAATAGATGGGGAAACAGTGGAAATAGTGTCAGACTTTATTTTTGGGGGCTCCAAAATCACTGCAGATGGTGATTGCAGCCATGAAATTAAAAGAGGCTTACTCCTTGGAAGGAAAGTTATGACCAACTTAGCATATTCAAAAGTAGAGACATTACTTTGCCGACTAAAGTCCATCTAGTCAAGCCTATGGTTTTCCCAGTGGTCATGTATGGATGTGAGAGGTGGACTGCGAAGAAGGCTGAGCACAGAAGAATTGATGCTTTTGAACTGTGGTGTTGGAGAAGACTCTTGAGGGTCCCTTGGACTGCAAGGAGATCCAACCAGTCCATTTTGAAGGAGATCAGCCCTGGGAGTTCTTGGGAAGGAATGATGCTAAAGCTGAAGCTCCAATACTTTGGCCACCTCATGTGAAGAGTTGACTCATTGGAAAAGACTCTGATGCTGGGAGGGATTAGGGGCAGGAGGAGAAGGGGACGACAGAGGATGAGATGGCTGGATGGCATCAGTGACTCGATGGATGTGAGTTTGAGTGAATTCCGGGAGTTGGTGATGGACAGAGGGGCCTGGCGTGCTGCGATTCATGGGGTCACAAAGAGTCGGACACGACTGAGCGACTGCACTGAACTGAAGTGGACTTAAAGAAGCAGATATCCAGTTCTCCTTTACTTCTGAGAGGAGGTGAAATGGGCAGCTGTTCTGGGAAATGGTCTGGAGGCCTCTCAGTTAAACCCAGAGCTCATGAGACCCAGCAGCTCCACTCCTGACATGAAGACTCAGCTCCACTGAAACACTGGGTGTGAGCGTTGAGTTACCCGTAACGCCAGACCGTGGGACCAGCCCCAGCATCCATCAGCGGATGAATGCCTGATTCAAATGTGCTGTTTCCACACGATGGAATATTATGCGGCCAGAAAAAGGAATGAAGAAATGGTCACGCCCTGCAGCCTGGGTGAGCTCGGAAAGCAAACTGGCAAAAGCAGCCGGTCGTAGTCGACACGATTCTGTTTTTAAGGACGTCCAGAGTGGGGAAACCCACAGGGACAGAGAGCAGGCTAGCAGCTGCTCGGGGCGGAGGCCTGGGGGGAGTTACTGAGACCTCTTTCTGGGGTGATGAGACAGCATAAGATTGTCTGTGGTGATGGGCGCGCACATCTGTAATGCACTAAAAACCACCGAGCCGAACATTTCAGATGAGTGATTCACACGGTATGTGAATGATACCTCAATGAAGATTTAAGGAGGAAAAAAAAAAAAAAGAAACCGGGCTGCAGGCGCGTCACCAGGAAAACGGGCAAATGAATGAACGTGGACTCCACTCAGCTGGGGAAGTCCTGGGTGGTGACATTCAGTGAGTAAAAAGCCCCAGGCATTGAAAAAAATACAACATGTTAATGCACTCATGGAAAAGACTTCCCACAAAAGTAGGTACTGAGGGACTGCGCTGTTGCTGAGTCACTGAGGAGCATTAGACTCTGTGGCTCCCACCAGGCTCCTCTGTGGGAGACCTTCCCAGGCAAGAATACTGGAGGGGCTGCCATGCCCTCCTCCGGGGGATCTTCCCGACCCAGGGAGCAAACCCGCGTCTTTTACGCCTCCTGGTCTGCAAGCAGGCTCTTTACCACCGAGCCAGCTGGGAAGCCCTGAGGCAACACGCCTAAACCTATCAGGAGGCAAGCACGCAGCCCTTCTGCCCTCCCTTCCGTTTATCTTTCTATAAGTGAAAGTCGCTCAGCTGTGTCTGACTCTGCGACCCATGAACTATACGGTCCATGGGATTCTCCAGGCCAGAACGCTGGAGTGGGCAGCCTTTCCCTTCTCCGGGGGATCTTCCCAACCCAGGGATAGAACCCAGGTCTCCCACACTGCAGGCGGATTCTTTAGCAGCTGAGTCACCGGGAAAGCTGTATCTTTCTATAGTGACACGTCATTTACATTTCACCTCCCCCCCCGCCCCCCCCCCCCCGTCTCCTCCATCAAAAGATCAAAAAGAACAGATTTTCAGGAGCCTCCTGTCGGATTCTGTGAAGAAGCATCAAAGGACACACTAGCTCGACTTTTAAAATCAAGGCTCTGCAGCCACGATGCCGCTGGTGGTTCTGGCTGGAGCTGCCTGAGCTGCAGCCTCCCTCCGGGTCCCAGTCCTTGCAGCTCTGGCCTGACCTGATGGGAACCCGGATGACGGGGGAGCCGGGAGCTTCGGGAGCCCCTCACCCTCCCCTTTTCTCTCCATGGGCAAGTTTTGCCCTCGTCTCCCTCCCTCCACACCGGTCTTCCCACCACCCTCTTGTCCCTGTGGGGCTTTCTGGCCTGGAATGGGGCTTCAGACGCTGTTCCAGCAGTTGCCTACCTCTGCTGGGTGGGGCAATTCTGAGCAGCCCCTTGAGTCAAAAGCCTGTCGTGCAGAGGAGAGAGCTCTGAGTGCAGAAGGCAGGGTGCCAGGGGCCAGCCAGGCTGGGCTACCTGACCATCAGCCCGCAGCCTCAGGCAAAGCCTTCTCCTGGGCCCCATGTCCTGAGGCTCAGGGAGAATCTGGCCAGAGGATCTCGGGGTCTGCACTGACAGCTCCCACAGGCCACAGCTGAGCTCTTTGGAGCCACGTGGTGCCCCAGCTAGCTTCCTTGCCCCCCAGAGACAACCCCTTCTCTGTCTGCCCCCAGGTACCTGAGGGGTTGGGGTGCAGGACCCTCGCCCTGGGTTTGATGTAAGGTGGGCGCCAACCCACCTCCACATCACCCCAAGGAATGGAGTGAGGATGGGACAAGCGCCAGGGTCCTGGCGTCCCTGGACAGCCTGTCTCCAAAACCCGGCACTTTCTTGCATCCTGTGACGTCATTAGTGCCCGAGAGCAGCTGGGGGCCCAAGGGGGTCACCCGGCCAACCCTAAGCCCAAGGAGTGTGTTTAGTCTGTTTGGTTGAACTTTAAATAAAAACTCCGTCTCTCTCCAAAAGTCTTATTTGCGACTGCTGAGTCCAGATGTTTAATCTATGGGCATGTTTCCTTTGTGGTCCTATTGTTCAGTTGCTAAGTCCTTGCGCCTGTCCATTGAGTCGGCGATGCTATCTGACCATCTCATTCTCTGCCACCCTCTTCCCCTTTTGCCTTCAATCTTTCTCAGCATCAGGGAAAGATATTTCTTCTGTAGAACCCTAAATAAAGATCAACTTTAGAGCCAAAGGTGATCAGTTGAGGTTGGCATTTTCAACGTCTGCTCTGAGACACAGAGTCGATGGCTCCCAGGTTAACTTGCTCTGATGCGTTCATTCATTCCGAGCCTGATTTTGACACAGATGCACAGGTCACAGACTATTTGGAGGCTTCATAAAGAACTGCATGCTTTTTAAGAAAAAAGGGTTTGAAATGTTAGGATGTAGGAAACTCATAAAGCATTTTGGCAAAAGACAAAAGACATGAGCAAACAGGCAACTGGAGGCTTTACTCGCGCAAAGGGAGCCGGGGGGAGAGGCGGAGCGCGGAGAGACAGCGGCGGCCCGGGACGGCTGCGGGCGACGAGCGCGGAGAGACAGCGGCGGCCCCGGGATGGCTGTCACGGTGTCATCGGAGGTGCAACATCAAGGTCACCCAGCCAACCGTGTTTTTAGGTTAAAAGGTAAGTCTGGAAGGTTGTGACGCTGACGTTCCAATACTTTGGCCACCTGGTGCCAAGAGCTTTCCCACCTGGTGCTGGGAAAGACTGAGGGAAACAGGAGAGAAGGGGTGCGGCAGAGGATGAGATGGCTGGATGGCATCCCTGACACAATAGACATGAATCTGAGCAAACTCTGGGGGATGGTGGAGGGCGGGGAGCCTGGGGTGTGCAGTGCGTGGGGTCGCAGAGAGTCGGACAGGATCTAGCGACCTAAAATCAACAGGAACGAGAGAGGTGAAAGGTCACCAAAGGTGAGACATGAGAGAGAGTCTGCAAAAACGGCCGCACTGAAAGCTAGAGCCCACAGTTTCCGAAAGACATACAGGAAGAACTAGGTCGCCCCTCAAAGAGGAGGCAGGGCGAGGGCCCCTTCAGCCAGGCGGTCCCGGGGGCACTCTGCACCCAGCCCGGCATGCGGGCGTTCATTCAACAAGCCGCCACCAGCATGGAGGAGGGATGCTCGGCGGGGGGGGGCGGGGGGGATCCACACGGGGGTCCTCCAAGCTTCTGCGAGGCGAGGAGACGCCGAGGACACCTGTCCGGGCCTCCGCCTGGCCTGGGTTTCCTCCAACTTAGAGCCTCGGAGCCGGCGGGCGTCTGCAGCCACCAAGTCCCTGTGTCCCAAATGCAGGTGGTGTTTCCCAGGTCACGGGCAGCAAGCTGAACGAGGCCAGCACGCCCAGGTTTTCACGAAGCTCATTCACCCTGTGCTCAGCAGCATCCTTTACTCTGTGGGCGTGAGACAGAGGCGACGTTAACTCGTGTTTAAAAGTGGGCAATGGCTGGGTTCTGAATGTGTTAAGATGTTACCGATTGATGACATTCCCACACCTGGCAGCCCTAGGCTGAGCGTGAGCACCACGAGGCTGGAGAAGGGGGGGTGCTCCGGGGACAGGAGGATGCTGAGGGCAGGGCTGGGACGCTGGGCATCTCTGGGCAGAGCTGGGACGCTGGGATCTCTGGGCACAGCCCTGGCTCCTCCTTGGTTCCTCATTCTCCCCCGAGGAGTGGGGCCCAGGAGCCCTGGGAGGAGTTAGGGCTCCAGCGGTGCCGCACACCCCTTGGAGGCAGTCGGCACAGCTAACAGGCAGGGGCCCCCTGAGAGGAGCCCCAGGCCGGACCTTCCTCACGCTCTGGCTTCTCCCTCGCAGCTTCCACTGCTGAGGACAAGCTCTGCGGCCTCAGGCTCCACAGCACTTAGGATGGAGGCCAGTAGTTTAAGAGGCTGGCCGGAGAGGTGGCCGGTGGTGGACAGATGGGTGCCTCTCCCTCGAATTAACGAGATGGGCCGGTCTGGCTGTGGGAGACGTCTGAATAAATGGGCCGGTGTCAGAGCGGCTTTCTGGCCTGGGATGCAGGCTGGGATTTTTGGAAAGGTGTGTGTTGGTTATTGCAAGCCATCTCCTGGAGATCCTTATAGGACCAGGCAAACCAAACAGGGTGGACTCACTTCCTGCTTCTGTGCAAACAGTCAAGAGAGGTTTTGAGAGAGTGTCAATGTTTTCTCAGACTCACCAAGGGCTGCTTGGCCGCGGTACTGCTGACATGAGTTGCCCGTGAGGAAGCGGTTTGTTCAGAAAAGGCCCCAGGTTTGCAAAGCAGAATCAGCGCCGCCCAAATGAGGGAGCCTTAGTGGTTTGGTTTTACTTGAAAGATAGAGGCTCTAGGTTAATCAAGCTTCAAGTTTATCTTTCTCTGAGTATAAGAATTTAAGTCATACCTTTCTCTCAGAGCTTCACTGCATTACAAAGATTTTCATACAAAAATTTTCACTGTTGTTAGTCGTACTCAGAACTCGGTCATGTCTGACTCCTGTGACCCCGTGGATCGCGGCCCACCAAGCTCCTCGGACCATGGGGTTTCCCAGGCAAGAATCCCAGGATGGGTGCCGTTTTCTACTCCAGGGGATCTTCTGGACCCAGGGTTGGAGCCAGCATCTGTGTCTCCTGCAATGACAGACGGGTTCTTTACCACCGCACCACCACTGTGTACTATCTATTTAGCATTTTTAAAACTTTTATTGGAGTATAGTTGCTTTAGAATGCTGTCTTATTTTCTTAATATACGTACTGCAATATTTTATTTGACTCAAGATGTTTGCACGTTTATAATTTTTCAGCTGTAGAGATATTTTATTTATCTTCTCATTTTGATTAAAAACTAAATTGCTGTCTTGTAGCTCTCATTGCAAGTTTCTGTGTGAATTCAAGGGTGGTTTCTTTTGTTATATCCTCCAACTCATTCATTTTCCTTCTGGCATGATTTAGTTATCAAATCAATCCTTCAGCCAAAAAAAAAAAAAGGATAAAGGCTGTAGGCGATTAGAATCACAGTAGAGCATCAGGGTTAAAGGCAACAGCTTTGGAATGAGAACCAGGTACTTGGGAGGGAAGGATGGGGAGTTTGGGGTTAGGAGATGAAACTAGGGTACCCAGGATGGATACACAGCAGGGTCCTACTCAGCAGCACTGGAAGGCCTGTTCGATGCCCTGTGCTGAACCGCAGTGGGATGCGAAAAGGAACACAGAGGCCTAACAGCCACTTTGCGGCGTAGCAGAAATGAACGCAGCGCTGTGGATCAGCGATGCTCCGATGAAGTGATGTTAAAGAAACACGTCCCTTAAAGGGTAGGGGCTCGCCTGGGAGACGGAGCTGCAGGCCGTCGAGAGGGGGCTGCTAGGAGCCCCCGTGAGGCTCATGACGGACCTGGGGCCCGTGAGCGGGAGCTGTGGGCCGACTGTTCCCTTCTGCACGAGCAGGTGGCAGTTCATTAAACACCAGAGTTCTTGGGCCTCTGTTCACTTCGATTCCAAAGCCCGAGATTCCAAAGCGGGCAGGGGAATGAATTTAGACATCTGGCTACTTGGAATCGTGGTCAAAGTATCCCCGACAGTCCAGGTGAAATTGTCTCTCCAGCTGCTTGCCCCAGCGGGGAGCGCTCGCCTGTGTCTGGGGAGGGGGGAGCCCTTTAAGAGGCGCCTCCTGCATCCGGTGCTGAAATCCACAGCCGCCCTCCTGAGCATCTTCCCTGCCCACCCGCCCTCCTGAGCATCTTTCCTGCCGCCCCTCAGCTCCCATCCGTTCCCCTCCCCTCCTCCCCACTGAGGCTGCTGTAACAGTTGACAAGTGGAGGGGCTCTTAATAACACACACTTACCCTTTCATGGTACTGGAGGCCCAAAGTCGAAAATCAGCTCACTGAGCTAAGATCCAGATGGCCCAAAGGGACTGGCTCCTTCTGGAGGCTCTGGGGATGACTGCTTCCTTGACTTTCCACCTTCCCTGGCTCATGGGCCCTCCTCCATCCTTACACCCCTCCCTCCAACCTCTGCTCCTGGACTGAATCTCCCTCTCTGATCTCCTGCCTCCTTCCTATAAGGAATTCTTGTGATGACTCTGGGCCCACCTGGACCATCCAGGTGACCCCACAGTCCTGGTCAGATCTGCGCCATCAGGCGACCTTCACAGGCTCTAGGCACGTGCGGACATGAGCGCTGGGCCATGAAGAAGGCTGAGCACCGAAGAATTGATGCTTTTGAACTGTGGTGCTGGAGAAGACTCTTGAGAGTGCCTTGGACTGCAAGGAGATCCAACCAGTCAATCCTAAAGGAAATCAACTGTGAATATTCATTGGAAGGACTGATGCTGAAGCTGAAACTATAATACTTTGGCCACCTGATGCGAAGAACTGACTCATTGGAAAAGACCCTGATGCTGGGGAAGATTGAAGGTGGAAGGAGAAGGGGACGACAGGATGAGATGGTTGGATGGCATCACCGACTCAGTGGACATGAGTTTGAGCAACTCCAGGCGGTAATGAAGGACAGAGGGGCCAGGTGTGCTGCAGTCTACGGGGTGGCAAAGAGTCGGACACAGCTGAGCAGCTGAACAACAATGACTGATACATGGACCACATGGGTAAATCTGAAACACATTCCATTAAGTGAAAGAAGCCAGGAGCCAGAAGTCACCCACTGTGAGACGCTGCTTCTACGAAATCTTGAGAATAGATAAGCTACAAGGACAGGGCGCAGATCGGTGGATGCTGGGGTGAAGAGAGGGCGTGCTTACCAGATGAGAGTTTACTTGGGAGCAGTGGAGACGTCTGGGAACCAGAGGTGGTGTTTGCACAGCTCTGTGGACGGACTAGCTGCCCTGGAATTGCTCACTGTGAAATGCCTAATTTTATGATGTGTGCAATTCACGCCAAAATGGCTCAAAACCAGCAAACCATGTGTTGATGAAAACATGGAGCACCTGGAATGCTCACACATGAAAACACACAAACCGGCGACTCAGCGCCTCTGCCCCCCGGGGCCCGCCCCGTGGAAATGCGCACAGGCGTGGCCGAATGCCTGTGAGGGTGTTCATCCTAGCTGCTTGGTGGTGGCTCCAGGCTGGACGACCCACATCCATCAGGACTAGCACAGGCCCATGCGCGGCCGTGCTCCACCAGAGAACGCTGTGCAGCCACACGGGCCCGTTTAGCCGAAGCTCTGGAGTAGAACGCAGAGGGAAAGGACTTGAGGCAGAGAGGAAGACAAGCTGCAAGCTACAAGTGGGTCCACTCGTCTGTAGCTTGACGCAGGCACATTTTATCCTATCGCATTTTAAGTTGGAACAGTGGGACCCCATGGGTGGGGGTGAGGGGCGATTTTGGGGGCTTGGAGGAGGGTGCTGAGACCCTCGCAATGCCTTTTGCGGTAGGACCAGTAGAAGCAAGAAGACAGTTACAGAGCAGCCTTCAGTGAGAGCTGAAGCGAGGCGAGGGTTGAGAGCTCGGAGCAGAACCAGCTCCTGTCCATTCGGCTCATTCACTGGCTCAGCAAACACCCTCAGAGTGACCAGGACCCACCAGGTCTTGTCAGGTACCCGGGAAAGACACAGGAAACCATGCGACCCTGTGCTCCTGAAGCTGCTGGTCTGGAGGGCAGGTATCCTGCAAGCGATGACAACACGTGTGATGACCATCTCGAAGCAAACGGTGTGAGAGCGTAGGAAGCACCAGGTCTTTCCTAAGCTCCCGCTGGCTGGGTGTTTCACAGAACCTTTCAGCCCCACGATTGCCCTCTGAGGTGGTGTCCCAGCACCCCCTGACCAGGAGAGGGCAGGGGGGCGGACACGCCTCTCTGGAGGGGGCGTGGGGCCTGGCCAGTGGGGCTCAGGGGCTCCTCCGTGCTTCAAGCCCAAGGCCACACTGAGGCTCCTGCCTGTGGGCCCCAGTACCTCTCGGGTCCTCCCCTCCTTTGCTGGGGACGTACGCTGGCCTCGCCCTGGGCTGTGAGGTCAGGCAGAATCCAGGCCAGCAGGAATCTTGCCTGGTATTGCCCTGGGGGGAGGGGTGCTCCAACAGCTGCCTCTGGCCCGTGGCCATGCTTGGCCCCAGGGGCACCACCCCCCTCCGACCTGTCTTCCTGACCTCTAGGAGGACGGTGATGGGGCTGGCGTGGGTGGGCTGTCAGCTGAGCGGGGCCGTGGGTGAGGGGGGCAGAGGTGGGCAGCCGTGCCCGGCTCTGCGTGAGTGCCGTCATCCAGCACCAGGGGACCGGGCCCCCGGTTGCCATCAGGGAGCAGGCGCTGGGGGGCCTGCTGCGGAAGGGCTGCCTGGAGCTCAGACGTGGGCGCCTCATCGCACTGGGATCCCAAGAGGCGCTGCATGGCCACTTCCGATGGGCCATCGCCTTGCTTCCCGTGTGGCCTCCCGGCATGTGCAGCTCCCCTGGGAAGGGAGAGGTGAGGGGGCCACCTGAATGGCGTGGCCCAGGAGGCGGGGACATGACCCTGCCTCCCAGCCCACCAGCCAGCTCTCCTCCACACCAGACTCTAGTCTCCATTCCCTGCTTAAGAGCCACCTGGAGTCGCAGGCCCGTGGGATGAGGGACTCAGGCCCCCCAGCTGGTGCCTCCCGCCTCCTTTCTTCACACTCTCACTGGGAGCCCCAGCTCCCAGCAGAGCCCCCGCGTGCCCCTCCCTAGCCCGCCTGTCCCGCTCACACTCCTGGCGCCAGGCCCCTCCTGAGACACCCCGGGCTGTCCCCCGAGACCCTCCGGGCTGTCCCCCTGCTGCCCTGAGTGAGCCTTGCCCTCTGCTCTGCTCTGCTGTGGCCGCCTTGAGAACGTCCCCAGTTCCTAAGCAAGGGCCCCGCAGCAGCGATGTGCACTGGACCCCATGGGTTCCGCAGCCAGCCCTGCGGGGCGGACAGCTTTCCTCCTGAGCTGGATGCAGGGCACAGAGGACGCCTGCTGATGGTGTCCCCTCACCTGAGACCCAGGACAACACCCGTGTCCAAGGGCAGGGGGCGGGCCAGCCCCAAACGGATGCTGTGTCCTCCCGGGGCTTCTCCTGCGGGCCCGCCCCCGAGGGGCCTGTGCTGTGCACACACCGGGGGTCTGTCTGCAGGACTCTGCTGGGTGCTGCAGGACCCTTGAGCCGATTCCTCACCCCCACCCCGCCCCCTGGCTGGACGCTGGGCTTCTGGGAAGTGAATGGATGCACACAGTAGGTGTGCGATCAACGTCCCTCTGCTTGGTCACGGCCCTTCCCTAACTGGAAGCCCCAGTGAGGGCACTGGCCACCCCCTGACCTCTGACCCTAGATGTCCCTCTGGCCACGCTGGCCTTGCTGCCTCACCTGGGGCCTTGCTGGGCCCAGAAGTGGGGTCAAGACAACACCCAATCGGATTCTAAGGACCAAGCCCCAGGCCTGGTCCCTCCACCACATGGCCTCCTCTTTCTGGACCTCGGTTTTCCTCCCTAAAAAACGGGGGCTCAGACAGAGTGCTCCCTCTGACAGCGGTCTTTCCCAGGAAAGGAGAGCTGAGCTGCCCGGGGGCCTTCCTGGTGAAGAGCCCCAGCCCTGGACAGGCCCTGAGGCCTTGGAGGCGCCTGTGGTCTGTCTCCCCCACTAGAGGCTCTTTGCCCATTTTGGGGGCTCCAGGCACTCCCTAGGTTTCCGGGCATCTCGGCTGGGAGAGAGACAAGCAGATACAATGGTCAACACAGGAGGCGGGCTGGGGAGGGATGGGCAGGGCAGGAAGGGGGCTGGGGGACAGGCAGGGCAGGAGGGGAGCTGGGGGGACGGACAGGGCAGGAGGGGGCCTGGGGGTGACGGGCAGGGCAGGAGGGGAGCAGTGGGGCGGGGCAGGAGCCCGGCCCAAGGAGGCTGGGCTGTGGGGCCCAGAGGGCTGTCCCCTGCGAAGCCCTGGAGGTCAGAAAAGGCAGGAAGAGCCACAGGATCCTGAAGAGGCTCTGCGCGTCAGGGACAGGGGCCGTGGGCAGGGCTGAGGGCCAGGTTGGCCATGCCGGAGCACGGTCGGGCTCCTGGGAGCAGGGCGCGCTGGGGCACATGTCCGTGGGGTCTGGGTCTAGGGCCAGGCCAGTGCGGGGCCTGGGGGGCGAGGCTGAAGGAGACACGCGCTCTCTGGGTGGTGTGAGGGCCTCGGATTCAGGCAGGGGCTCGAGAGGGCGGCTTGTGCTGGCTGGAGGGAGGGCTGGGGCGGTCAGCCGGGAGCCGGGAGGCAGGCGGGCTGGAAACCAGAATCCAGGGCTGATGCCGTTGTGAGAGGGCAGCTGGGGGCCGTGGAGGCCTCTGGGGGTGGTGTGGATGGGGGTGGTGGGGATGGGCTGACCCTGAAGGGTGGGTGATAAAGAAGACAGAGGGTGGTCATGGAGACGGAGCCTGTGGGAGAAGAGATATGGGACCTGGACAAGGCCAGGGACGCGGGGGCACGTGGAGCGGCGGGGCAGGGCTCAGGAGACAGGCTGGAGGCGAGCAGAGGTGGGCACCCATCCCCTGTGCTGCCCTCGGGGGGTGAGACCAGCAGATCATCCAGGACCAGCCCCTGAGTGTGTCCCCGGAGACTCCAGGACCAGACGGCCCCCAAACTCCAGGGGAGGCCCTGCCAAGGCCTGGGCATAGCCAGCTGTGTGGAGTGCTCTGGAAAAGACCACACACCCATCTGTCTGCATCAATCACGTGTGAAAGTCTCTGCATCCCACGATGCTTTGGCACCCTGGGGGCCTTGCTGGCTTGGGAGAGACTGTCTGTCCCTCCCCAAAGGGAAGCGTATTCCTAGAGGCAGCAAACAAGTCCTGCACTCAGGCCTTTCATATCCAGACCAACAGTCCAGAGCCCACCTTCCACGACCACCTGCTTCTTCAACCCTCACGCAAGCCAGGGTCCCCAGGCCCTCAGTCCCCAGACAGATAACCCGACGACCAGGGGTACCTGGGTTCCAGAGCCCACTGGAATTGTTCAAACCCGCTAGAGCTGAGCCTGCCTCACCAGATCCCTGCTCAGAAACCCCAGTGGAGCTCCCAGGCCAAGCTCTCCCCTCCCTCCTGGCTGCTGGTCGACCCTGGGGCTTCCCCGTGTAGCCCTGTGTGGCTCCTGCCCTTGAAAACTGCTCGGCATGAAGCCTTCTTTGATCACCTGCCTTCTCACTCAGTCCCCTCTATAAATGAAGTCCGGGTGCCAGGGTGAGACGCGGCCCGCTTCAGCCCTCCCGGGTGTGTCAGCTGCGTCGCTTCCCGCCTGCGTTCTCATGGATGCTCAGCCCAGCGCTTCTAGCTGGGTGAGCACGTTAAGGAAGTGGACGATGTCCTCGGTGCGAACACGCTGTCTCTCCAACCTCCCTCTGTCTCCCGCCTCCACCCCTGCGGGGGGCCAGACACTTACTGCATCTTTTCTGGTTTTTTCCTTAGTCTTTTGGCCAGAATATGCCCCAGGATAATGAAGAATTCTATGTACAGTAGCCGTATTCAGTCTGGTGGCTTCTGGAATGAATTAGCCACAGGAGAACTTCTGAGCATTTTTTTTTCCCCCAGTGTAGGGCAAGCCACGGGCGGGACCGGAGGACACTGAGCTGTCCCCAGAGCCCACCCCACCGTGCGGGCGGCCACGGGGTAATCAGCCCCGCAGAGCCGCTGTGACCCCGGGCGGCAGGGAGCCAGCCCCAGGGCGCCGCGTTCCTGTCCCTGTAGCTGTGTCCCTTCACTCGCTGAAGGACCCAGGACCTGGCAGCGAGGCATTTATATCTGTGCCTCAATCAGGCCCCGCAAGACTCCGGGCTGGTGGTGGCCCCAGCCGCTAATCTGTGGACGCCTGTTGGAACAGACATGGGTTCTTAGAACACAACAGAGCTTCCTTCAGTTCAGATGTCCCCTAATTTAAGCTGGCCCCGGGCCCCGGGCCGCGCGTCCCGCCTTTGTCTGCGGCCGCCTCCCCGCCCCCACCCGGGGCCCCTTTGGCGGGAGGAGCCGCGGCTTTGGCCGCCGTGAGCCGGGCTCCGGCCTGCTTGGACCCGGGAGTAACGGGAGGCCACAGCTGCTCTGACTCACTGTGCAAACATCCTCTGCCTGCAGGCCCGCCGCCCCCTCCCGCCGGCCAGCGGGCCTCTTGGGCTCCCAGGCCCGGACCTCAGGGTCTCCGGAGGGGGGCCATCGACCACCCCGCGGACTGCGCTGGGCCCCCGGCTCTGGAGTGGAAGCCCCTCCTGGACAGCCTGAGGCCCGCCGGGGAGACCGCCTCTGCCAGGGGTCCTCGGGAAAGACACGGGTCGGTTCTGTCTGCTCTCAGGGCCGGGAGAGGCCTGGCGGGAGTGGGCGTCCACGTTCAAGTGGAGTCGCCTCTGCTTCCTGCTCCACTCACACCCTGGGGCCGTGCCCCTCCCCTCCCCCAGGCTGGCCCCTGCGCGGGGCACCACCACCCGAGACCCCCACCCTGCAGCCCTGCTTCCCCTCCGCGCTGCGATCCCTGCCTGAGCTCAGGCCCCACCCTCCACCCACGCCCGGAGCAGGCGGGTGCTGGTCACTGTCAGACCCGACTGCGCTCACCCACTGGCATCCCCTGCAACCCCGTCTCCTCCGCCCCGCTCGAGGCGGGGGCGTCCTGGGCAGGGACCCTCCCTCTCTCCCTCCTCCCCTCTCCCCTTCAGTCCTGCCTTCCCTTCTCTGTCTGACCACCTCGGTTTCCCGGGGGCTCAGCATCACGCCTGACACACAGAGCAGGCTCCATCAGCACGTGGGAGGGGCCTTGCAAGAGCCCGTGCGGGGACTCAGTCCTGCCTGCAGCAGATAGACAAGCACCTCTGGAGTGCCAGGCACACCAGTGGGGTGCTGGAGCCCACGCCGGGGGCGCCCTGGCCAGGCTGCCCGGGTGTCCCCGGCTCTTTCCTGGGAGGGCCGGTCAGGGTGGGGGGCCCACGTGGACCCTCACAGCCAGTCTGCCCTGTGAACGGCTCCCCAGGGCCACCCTCCAGGCCAAGCGCTGACTGCAGGCTCCTTCTGTGCTCGGGGCAGGAGCTGGGCATGAGGGCTCTGGAGCTGGGACATCCTTCGCTGCTGGGAGCCAGGGCAGGAGCTAAGTCGGGGGCTGCAGTGCCGGGAGGCTGTGCCCACCCCCTCCGCCCCAAACACTTCAGAAGGATGCTCCCCACACAGGGCTGGGCACTGAGGGATGCTCCCCCCCACCACAGGAGGCTTGAAGGGGTTGTCCAGCCAGGTGGTGGCCACAGAGACCTCATTGCTGGGACCACGAGGAATTCCTGCAAGGGCTGGAAGGAGATCGGGGCAAAGAGGAGCCGGAGGAGATTGAGGCTGGCCTTCAACCCTCCAGTTGCCCAACGTGGCCATCTGCAGTCACAGGCCTGTCTCAGCGGGTGCTCCATGCAGGACTCTGATACCCATCACCCCCTGCCTTCTTGTGAGGGC
The DNA here is from genome assembly GCF_001704415.2 of Capra hircus. Classification (NCBI taxonomy): domain Eukaryota; kingdom Metazoa; phylum Chordata; class Mammalia; order Artiodactyla; family Bovidae; genus Capra; species Capra hircus. The sequence continues at coordinate 105,241,559 of NC_030818.1, read as the reverse complement.
CCTGCCTGCCCCCGGAAACACCTACTTCAGCACCCATGAAGGTCGGGTCTTGTGGATCAGTTCTTCGAGGCCATGCCCCGGCCACCAAACGCTGCACATGCCCAGGACACTCATCTGAGCCCCCATTGCCCCCGACCCAGCCACAGACACTCTCAGAAGGGGAGGCGCGTTCCTGCCAGAACACTGCAGAGTCTGCGGCCAGAGCAAGCTCCCAGCTCTCCTCCCCGGGGATCCCATTTACTCTCTCTCATCATCCTGAGCTCAGCTTCAATACTGCTTTCCAAGAAGCCTTTCCTCAGCCCCGCCAGTGGGGTCCCCCTTGTTGCACACCCTGGGGCACCTCCCCTCTAGGGCGTGAACCATTGCTCCATCTGGAGCCCACTGGGCGCCCGGCACGGAGGGCCCCTAGGACCACCTTCATGCGGAGGGACAACCTGTCGAGGTGTCTGTCCCCGCAGAGGGGACTCCTGGGGGCCTGGCCCTAAATGAGGCCGCCGGGGGCCTGCAGCAGAGGTGGGGCAGAGGGGATGGCGCCCACCCCCCTGCCACGGCCACAGGCCGGCCCCCTGACCCGGCCGAGCTGCAGGTCCTCTCTGTCCCCTCTCCATCAGCAGGGGGACATCAGGCCCGCCAGTCGTGGGTCCACTTGAGGAGGTGCCGGGGCCCAGCGATCAGTCACACAGTGGCCTCGGTGTTTAGTTGAGGTGATGACGGTTCAGAATTGGTTGACTCTGGTGAGGACCAGCATCCTTGATAATCCAGGAGGGAAGGGCCTAACTCACCAGGACAGAGAGGAGGCTTCCTTGAGGGGTGGAGACCCTGCCCCTGAGCGTCCAGCCCTGCCGTGCCCCGCTCCCCCCACTGGCTGTCTGCCTGGTGGGCTTCCCACCTGCCCAGCCAGTCCTCAAAGCCCATCGACCAAAGCCTGCAGGTGACTCCACTCCCATCTCCGGCTAGCCTGTGTCTGCTTGACGCTGACCAATGTGAGGTTTAAGGAGCCCACAGGTCTAAGCGTCTAGCTCCGACTCTGCATGTGGAGGGCGCTGGCTGAGAGCCGGGCCTGGTGACCCGTCGGGTCTGCATCACAGGAGGCTGGTGGCAGGGAGCTCAGGATCGCGAGCAGCGACGCTGGCCCACGGAGTCCCCCGGGGCCTTCACTTCACTGTGAAGTGGCCTCGCTCTCTGGCACCTCAGGCCCCAGCTCTCAGCCCTCAGAGGCTGCAGAGCCCAGAGCCAGTCTGTGGCCTTGGAGCCAGACACGCCCGGAGTTCTGAGCTTGAGGGTCTAACTGTGGTCTGGCCTCACAGTCCCAGTGCTGCCTGCCTGCACTCAAGGACAGCAAAGCCTGCTGATGGCCTCGCAGAGAGGACAAGATCAGATCCTGAGCCCAAGAGTGGGCGGAGTCATTCCAGGCCCAGGCCCCGGAGGCAGGCGGGTCTTCCCCAGGGCTGCCGGCTCCTGCGTCCTCCCTGCTTCCTCATTCTCCTGCGTCACCTGTTCGTTAAAGGAGGCCCCACCAGCAGGGGAGAGCCCCAAATGCAGGGCTCAGAGTGGCCGGCGGGCGCGAGGCTCAGGCTCACCGTGGATGGCTGGGCAGGCTACACATTGCACAACCTCAGGGCTCTGTCCATGACCAGGGTGTGACCTGCGCCCCCGGGAGTTGTGCGGCGGCAGTCTGCTCCACCGACACCATTTCCATCCGGGGCACCAGGTATCATAGGCTGAACATTCGTGTCCCTCCAATTCCACAGGCTGAAGCCCTAACCCCCACCGCACGGAGATGGTATTGGGTGTGGGGTCTTTGGGAAGTGATGAGACTTAGCCGAGGTCCTGGGGGAGGGGCCCCCAGGCTGAGATTGGTGTCTTCACTAGAAGAGGAGGAGAGACCAGAGCTCACCCTCTACGCCGACTGACCAGTAAGTGACCCAGGGAGATGGTGGCCGTCCACGAGCCGGGAGCAGAGTCCTCACCAGGAGACAAGTCTGCGGGCATCTCGAGCGCAGACGCCCAGCCTCCAGACACAGGGGAGAGAGATGTCTGTCGCTGGAACCGCCCAGGCTGCGGTTTTCGTTCTAGCAGCCGAGCTGGCTACCGGGATGGTCATGAGTGGCCCCTGTCCTGCCTACTCCTTGTCTCTGCCTCTGCGGCTGGAAGACGCTGCACGCTGAGCTGTGGCCTTGACCCTTCCCCAGGCGGCTAAGATTTAAAGGGAAAGTTGCAGACGAAGAATCAGGAGATGGGCCGGGCCGGGGCTGCATGCCAGTCACTCCCACGCCTGCCTCAGTTTCCCCTGGAGGTTCTCACCCATGGCCTCTCCTGGGGCCAAAGCTGCACCTGGAACACCGGGGTGGGGGTGCTTGGAGACAGCCTCCAGCTGGCACTCAGCCCAGCGCAGCTCCTGTTGCTCTGGGTCTTCCCGGGCATCCCGGGCCCTCCGCCTCTCATGCTGGTCTTGCTCGGGGGTGGGATGGGGCAGACCCTGGACACACTCCCCCCGCCCACCCACCGCGAGGACCCAGCCTGGTCTCGGAGCCCTGAGACTTCTTCCCCTTTCTCTTCCTTTTCCTGTCTCACCTGAAATTCCTTTGTGCCTCTGTCAAGATAAAAACCTGGAGTCGTTTCCCCTCCCTTCTTTCTCCCATCTTCAGACTTCTCTGCCTTGAAAACCTATTCAAACAAATCTGAGATAGAAAGAAATAGATGATTTTCTAGCCTTTAATGCTGTCTGAGCCCGGCCTCCCTGTGCCCGCCCTCTTGTAACGAGCAAACACACCACACACGCCTCTCAACCCCCAAGTGCTGGGGGTTCCCGACAGCCCCGTGGGGCTCTGATGATTCGCTGGTTAGAAAAGCCGCGTCCAGGGCCAGACGCTTGCATTCACACTGCCTAAGGACACGTAGGCTCTCTGCTGCTCTCTGCCAAAGGCGCTCCCTGCAGACAGGAGCAGCCAGTGCGCCTTCGCGGGTCCAGCACCGCCGCCCCGAGTCACGGCCCACGCGCGAGGTGAGCAGCCGCGCGTCCCCACCAGGCCCACCCGGAGCGCAGCGCTCGAACGCGGAGGCCTGGACGGGGAAGGTGGTTCCATCCGCCTGTGCCAGGCCGGCCGCTGAGCCGGGCCTGCGATTGTCATTAGTGGCTGTCGCCAGCGGCCACGGCCAGCTTGTTAGCAGGGCTGCTGGACGGGAGAGACTGGCTGTCCCGGAGCAAGGAGGGCGTGGGGTTCCTGGGGGTGCACATCCCCAGCTCGTCCCAGCGGGGTCTGGGGGCTCTGCTCCCTGGGGAGCGGGGCCCCCACGTGTGACTCGTCCTGTCCTATTCCCATGAGAAAGAGGGGGTGATTCTTCTCTAAATCACCTAAAACATGTGGATTGTTCAGCTACAACAAGCTGGCTGCTTAAGATCCAAGTTACATCATCTGTGGTTGTCTGGCTTGAGACAGAGGAGGAGATAGAGGGAGACACAGAGAGAGACAGACAGACGAAGGGAGACACAGACGGACACAGAGATACAGAGATAGATGCAGAGACATAGACGCAGAGACAGAGAGAGACAGACGGAGGAAGACACAGAGAGACACAGAGATAGATGCAGAGACAGAGACACAGACACAGAGAGAGAGACAGAGACACAGAGACGCAGAAAGACTTGGATGCAGGGAGACCCAGAGTCGGAGACAAGGAGTCGCAGACACAGACGCACAGTGAGAGGCAGAAGCAGGGAGACCAGCAGGGACGCAGCGGGAACAGGGGCCTCAGGGCTGGCAGCCCCCGCCAGGCTGGCCGAGACGCACATTCCTTCCTGGGGTTTTCGCTGGAAGCCAAGCTCTCCAACAGGAGCTCTGCCACATTTTGAGCTTCAGCTAAAAACAAGCTGATCTGAACGATCAAGCGGAACCAGGGCTTTAGAAAATTAGGCAACTCCGTCTTTGCCAGGTTGGAAAAGGCTTCCTTTCCAAGCGAGCCTGCTGGAGATCCCCGCACAGAGCAGCATCTCTGACCCACAGAGGCTGCAGGGAGGCCTGAGGACGGAGCTCGTGGCGGGTCGGGCCATCACTAAGGGCCACCACGGGACTGGCCCAGCCTCGCTGTCTGGGCCCTACCCACCCAGCTGCCCTCAAGCCCGCCTGCCCCAGACGCCCTGTCCCTGTCCTCCTGGCGTCCAGGTGGAGGAAGCCCCACCCCATCACCAGGCTTTTCCAGGTTCCAACCAGTGTTAACTGAGGCGGACTCAGCCTGGGAATCTGGCTTTGCTCGCCATCTCTGGACAGGCATGGCAGTTATTTCAGTATTCACCAGCTTCTAGACCCCTCCAGGCCTGGGTGGGGGGGAAGGCTGGTCATTTCTCCATGGAACAGGTAATGGGCTGGTGCCTGGGTTGCTGAATGTGAGTGTCAAGAGGTACATGTTGCCTGAGGGAGAAACACTCCCTTGCTCTTTTAAACCATGAAGATAGTGGGAGATGTTTGTTACTCAGCATAACCGAGCCCGTGCTAACACATACAGGAAAGAAATATTCCCTCCTCACTGAAAAGGAGTGAGGTGTCCTTGGAGAGGTGACGTGACTGCTCAAGATCACGGACCCAACTAGTGGCAGGACAAAGTCAAGGCCCAAGTCTGGCCTTTGACCCAAAGCAGGAGCCTGGGGGCTGAGGGGAGGGGGCATCTGGGCTGACTTTCCTCTCATTTCTCCTGGGAATTACTCAAGGTCCTTTCTTACGATTCTGTCCTCATAGGATGAGGAGAAAGGTTTATGCACGAAGCAGCAGAAGCCAGCATGGTCTTAAGCTTTTTCTGCAGCAGAAATGCCAACCGAACCGCCGTGCTAGTGAACTTGAAAGACGCTGGATTTCACACCCAGCCGTCGTAATCCTGTGCGGTAGCAACAGGGAGGCATCCTCCTGTCGGCAGCAGGCCTTTCTTGAAGATCTTCCTGAAGGGTGCCCTCCAGCTGTGCATGGGGGCCAGATGTGGAGCCCCGCTGAGGGGAGGTCATGGGGTGGGCGGGGCAGTGAAAAGCCCCTTCCAGATAAACCCTTGCACATTTGGTTATAAAGCTGAAAAATGCATACCTGTCTCTGGAAGAGAGCGCATTTCTAGAATAGCTGCGTATATCGTGTGATGCCTTGGGACCTGCGGGGGTGAGGGGGGCGGGGGTGAGTCTGTTCCTTTGTTTGGGCCTCAGATTTTCTGTTTCTAGAAGAAAAGCAAAAAATTCATCCTCGAGGGCTACCTTAGTCCACGGCTAGATTATTGGACACAGTTGATGGTTTGGTAAAGAGACTCTCCCATCCTCCATCCTGGTCTCTCACCAACATGCCCAAAGTCTTGGGTGATAATTCACTGCGGGGGGTTTTGTGTGATTGCTTAAGGAACATCCTTTTCCATCGAGTTCCAGGACACTCTGAGACGTCATTTGAGGCTCCTCAGAGAATCATAGAACCAGGGGTCAACAGCCACACTTGGGATCTGAGATAGTGAAAGGGCTGAATCCAGTTTCTGGGAAGGCTGATCTGTGACTAAGGCCTGTCCAGAGCTTACCAGCCCCCGCCGCCACCCCCAGATGCAGCAGAAAGTGACTCGGCCCCAGGAGCCTCCGGAACAGCCCCCCACAGCCCACCCCCGCGGTGGGCTAGCCCCGAGCCTCCGTCGGTTTTGATTCTGCAGCTTTTTCCAAACCAAAAGCATGATTCATGTCCCAGAGCAACTCGTGGAATTTCTGAGAGTGGAGCGCTGAGGAGCCTGTGCTTCCGAGAGGCTCCTCTGCTCCCACCTTCAGCAGTGCCTGGAGAAGGAAGCTGGGAAAACACGCACCGCATTCTTCCTGCATGAAGCACCGTCCCCACCGGCGAGGACACGATGGCTGAGAGCCTGGCTGACTCCTGGCGTCTCCGCTGGTGCTTTGTAAATTCGCTCAGGCTGATTTTCTTTGACAAGCCCAGTAGTTATCTGAACCCACAGGACAGCTCACAGTCCATAACGCTGCCATTTGCTGGCAAAGCCTGTGGGTTATCTCTTCTTCCCGTCGCTGTTTTCTTCTCAGAGCGAGAGGATGCCAGCCGGAGTGGAGGTGGGAGATCTGTCCTCTGTCCTAACTGAGGACCACAGCCATCCCCCGGCCAGGCGTCTCCCAGGAGGACCCTTGGCGCTCCTGTACAGCAGAGGGTACCGCAGAGCTGGCGGAGAGATGAGTAAACCTGTCTAGTTAATCGCTGTTTGATTTCCCCATGCCCATGAGAACAGGCTGTTTTCTGCTGAGCTTTTATCTGGAGTGGGTCTCACTCCTGCCCTGGAGCGGAGTGATGAGACGTAGAAGCCCCAGATGAGCAGCGGTCTCTGTGGGCCTTTGAGCCTTCGCGGGAGCAACAAGGCCGCCTTTGTGCCGCCCACAAAGGGCTGTGGGAGAAGGACCTGCCAGAAGGAGGCGGTAGCCCACGGGAACTCGTGCAGACCTGGGGTCTGCTGTGTGGGACACGCTCAGAGTGTGTGGGCGCTTTCCCTACACCTAAATAGTCCCTCGGGCTTCCCAAAGGGCTCGGCGGTAAAGATTCTGCGTGCAAGTGCAGGAGACCCAGGAGACGCCAGTTCCATCTCTGGGTCGGGAAGATCCCCTGGAGAAGGAAATGGCAACCCACTCCAGCATTCTTGCCTAGGAGCTCCCATGGACAGAGGAGCCTGGAGGGCTACAGTCCGCGGGGTCTCCAAAAGCCGACCGAGGAGGCCCCCGACTCTGATGCTTTCCGTCCATTCATTCACTTCTAGGCTTTATTTTTTAACTCTGGAAAAATGTCCCCTCGGTCGTCTGCACCAGGTCTTCCTCGGCGCTCGGGACCTCCCATCTTCCCTGCGGCAGGAGGGATCTTCATTTGTGCCCCGAGAACGCTTAGTGCGGGATGGGATCTAGTTCCCTGACCAGGGATGGGCCCCAGGCCTTCTCCACCGGGAGCATGGCGTCTTAGCCACCGGACACCGGGGAAGCCCCTAGGCTCTATTTTTAAAAGCGGTTTTAGGTTCACCGCAAAGTTAAGTTGGATTAAGTCCAGAGGATTGTCATATACCTCTTTCCCCCACACACTCCAGTCACAATCCCCCCCACCCTCACCACCTCCTGCCAGAGCTGTGACGATGAGGGGCCCACTGGACGTGTCAGTATCACCGAAAGTCCACAGTTGCCACTGAAGTCACTCTTGGTGTTTGACGCCCATGGGTTTGGGCAAATAGACACTGACACCTATTCATCCTCATGGTTTCATACAGAGTAATTTCACTGAATGAATTTACGCTGAGAACCTTGACAATCCTCTGGGCTCTATCCCTTCTTCACCCCAATTTTTTTTTTTTTTTTACTGTGTCCATAGTTTTGCCTTTTCCAGAATGTCATATAGTTGGAATCACAGTGTGTAGCCTTTTCAGATTTATCTTTTTTTTGCTAGTAATGTGCATGTAAGTTTCCTGCTTGTCTTTTTATGACTTGAGAGCTCATTCCATTTTAGTATTTCACTGTATGGACCACTGTTGATTTATCCATTCACCTTCTGAAGAACATCTTGGTTGCTCCTAAGTTTCCATAATTATGAATAAAGCTGCTGTGTGGTGTTGGAGAAGACTCTTGGGAGTCCCTTGGACTGCAAGGAGATCCAACCAGTCCTTTCTGAAGGAGATCAGCCCTGGGATTTCTTGGGAAGGAATGATGCTGAAGCTGAAACTCTAGTACTTTGGCCACCTCATGCGAAGAGTTGGCTCATTGGAAAAGACTCTGATGCTGGGAGGGATTGGGGGCAGGAGGAGAAGGGGACGACCGAGGATGAGATGGCTGGATGGCATCACTGACTCGATGGACATGAGTCTGAGTGAACTCTGGGAGTTGGTGATGGACAGGGAGGCCTGGCGTGCTGTGATTCATGGGGTTGCAAAGAGTCGGACACGACTGAGTGACTGAACTGAACTGAAACGTCTGTAAAATCAAAGCTATGGTTTTCCCAGTAGTCACATATGGATGTGAGAGTTGGACCATAAAGAAGCCTGAGCGTCGAAAAATTGATACTTTTGAGTTGTGGTGCTGGAGAAGACTCTTGAGACTCCCTTGGATTGCAAGGAGATCAAACAAGTCCATCCTAAAGGAAATCAACCCTGAATATTCATTGGAAGGACTGATGCTGAAGCTGAAACTCCAATACTCTGGCCACGTGACTTGAAGAGTCGACTCACTGGGAAAGACGCTGATGCCAGGAAAGATTAAAGGCTAAAGGAGAAGGGGACGACAGAGGATGAGATGGTTGGATGGCACCACTGACTCAATGGATGTGAATTTTGAGGAAAATCCAGGAGATGGTGATGGACGGGGAGGCCTGGCTGCAGCCCGTGGAGTCACAAAGAGTCAGACACGACTGAGCGACTGAGCAACAAAAACCGCTACAAACATCCACGTGCAGTTTTCAGGGGGGATATGTTTTCAGTTCATTTGGGTGAATACCAAGGAGCGTGATTGCCAGATGATATGGTGAGAGTGTGTTTTCCACGGTGGCCGCACCATTTCGCCTCCCCGCCAGCCGTGAACGAGCTCCCGCTGCTCCGGACCCTCCCAGCGTGTCCTGCTCTTAACCTTTCATGTGCTAACAGGTGACGTGGTGTGGTGATACCTCAGCTCACAGTTGCTTTAACTTGCATTTCCCTAATGACATGTGGTCAAGAAGCAAGTTAGAACCCTGTATGGAACAACTGATTGGTTCAATTGAGAGAGGAGCCCGACAGGGCTGCCTGCTTCACCCTGTTTGTTCAACCTCTGTGCTGCGCACATCACGAGAAATGCCGGGGTGGATGAGTTACAAGCTGGCATCAAGACAGGCAGGAGGAACATCAGCTACCTCAGACACGTGGATGTTACCACTCTGATGGCAGAAAGCGAAGAGGAACTAAAGAGCCTCTTGATGAGGGTGAGGGAGGAGAGTGAAAGAGCTGGCATAAAACTAAATATTAAAAAACACTAAGATCATGGCATCTGGCCCCATTCAGCTCAGTTCAGTTCAGTCGCTCAGTCATGTCCGACTCTTTGCTACCCCACGAATCGCAGCACGCCAGGCCTCCCTGTCCATCACCATCTCCCAGATTTCACTCAAACTCACGTCCATCGAGTCCGTCATGCCACCCAGCCATCTCATCCTCTGTCGCCCCCTTCTCCTCCTGCCCCCAATCCCTCCCAGCATCAGAGTCTTTTCCAATGAGTCAACTCTTCGCAGAGTCTTTCCAAAGTACTGGAGTTTCAGCTTTAGCATCAGTCCTTCCAGTGAACACCCAGGACTGATCTCCTTTAGAATGGACTGGTTGGATCCCCTTGCAGTCCAAGGGACTCTCAAGAATCTTCTCCAACACCACAGTTCAAAAGCATCAATTCTTCGGCGCTCAACTTTCTTCACAGTCCAACTCTCACATCCATACGTGACCAGAGGAAAAACCATAGCCTTGACTAGACAGATCTTTGTTGGCAAAGCAATACCTCTGCTTCTTAATATGCTATCTAGGTTGGTCATAACTTTCCTTCCAAGGAGTAAGCCTCTTTTAATTTCATGGCTGCAGTCACCATCTGCAGTGATTTTGGAGCCCAAAAAATAAAGTCTGATACTGTTCCCACTGTTTCCCCATCTATTTCCCATGAAGTGATGGGACTGGATGCCATGATCTTCGTTTTCTGAATGTTGAGCTTTAAGCCAACTTTTCCACTCTCCTCTTTCACTTTCATCAAGAGGCTTTTCAGTTCCTCTTCACTTTCTGCCATAAGGGTGGTGTCATCTGCATATCTGAGGTGATTGATATTTCTCCCGGCAATCTTGATTCCAGTTTGTGCTTCTTCCAGCCCAGCGTTTCTCATGATGTACTCTGCATAGAAGTTCAGTAAGCAGGGTGACAATATATAGCCTTGACGGACTCCTTTTCCTATTTGGAACCAGTCTGTTGTTTCATGTCCAGTTCTAACTGTTGCTTCCTGACCTGCATATAGGTTTCTCAAGAGGCAGGTCAGGTGGTCCGGTATGCCCATCTCTCTCAGAATTTTCCACAGTTTATTGTGATCCACACAGTCAAAGGCTTTGGCATAGTCAATAAAGCAGAAATAGATGTGTTTCTGGAACTCTCTTGCTTTTTCCATGATCCAGAGGATGTTGGCAATTTGATCTCTGGTTCCTCTGCCTTTTCTAAAACCAGCTTGAACATCTGGAAGTTTACGGTTCACGTATTGCTGAAGCCTGGCTTGGAGAATTTTGAGCATTACTTTACTAGCGTGTGAGATGAGTGCAATTGTGTGGTAGTTTGAGCATTCTTTGGCATTGCCTTTCTTTGGGATTGGAATGAAAAGTGACCTTTTCCAGTCCTGTGGCCACTGCTGAGTTTTCCAAATTTGCTGGCATATTGAGTGCAGCACTTTCACAGAATCATCTTTCAGGATTTGAAACAGCTCACCTGGAATTCCATCACCTCCACTAGCTTTGTTTGTAGTGATGCTTTCTAAGGCCCACTTGACTTCACATTCCAGGATGTCTGGCTCTAGGGTAGTGATCACATCATCATGATTATCTGGGTCGTGAAGATCTTTTTTGTACAGTTCTTCTGTGTATTCTTGCCACCTCTTCTTAATATCTTCTGCTTCTGTTAGGTCCATACCGTTTCTGTCCTTTATTGAGCCCATCTTTGCATGAAATGTTCCCTTGGTATCTCGAATTTTCTTGAAGAGATCTCTAGTCTCTCCCATTCTATTGTTTTCCTCTATTTCTTTGCATTGATCACTGAGGAAGGCTTTCTTATCTCTTCTTGCTATTCTTTGGAACTCTGCATTGAGATGCTTATATCTTTCCTTTTCTCCTTTGCTTTTCACTTCTCTTCTTTTCACAGCTGTTTGTAAGGCCTCCCCAGACAGCCATTTTGCTTTTTTGCATTTCTTTTCCATGGGGATGGTCTTGATCCCTGTCTCCTGTACAATGTCACGAATCTCACTCCATAGTCCATCAGGCACTCTATCTATCAGATCTAGGCCCTTAAATCTATTTCTCACTTCCACTGTATAATCATAAGGGATTTGATTTAGGTCATACTTGAATGGTCTATATCTATATCTGATAGGATACTGAAAGAGGAACTCCCCAGGTTGGTAGGTGCCCAATATGCTACTGGAGATCAGTGGAGAAATAACTCCAGAAAGGATGAATGGATGGAGCCAAAGCAAAAACAATACCCAGCTGTGGATGTGACTGGTGATAGAAGCAAGGTCCGATGCTGTAAAGAACAATATTGCATAGGAACCTGGAATGTCAGGTCCATGAATCAAGGCAAATTGAAAGTGGTCAAACAAGAGATGGCAAGAGTGAATGTCGACATTGTAGGAATCCATGAACTAAAATGGACTGGAATGGGAGAATTTAACTCAGATGACCATTATATCTACTCCTGCGGGCAGGAATCCCTTAGAAGAAATGGAGTAGCCATCATGGTCAACAAAAGAGTCCGAAATGCAATACTTGGATGCAGTCTCAAAAATGATAGAATGATCTCTGTTTGTTTCCAAGGCAAACCATTCAATATCACAGTAATCCAAGCCTATGCCCCAACCAGTAACGCTGAAGAAGCTGAAGCTGAACGGTTCTGGCCCCATTGCTTCGTGGAAAATAGGAGGGGAAAAGGTGGAAGTATGAGAGATGTCCTCTTCTCGTCTCTAAAACCACCGCAGATGGCGACTGCAGCCATGAAATCAGGAGATTGCTCCGTGACAAGAAAGCGATGGCAAACCTAGACAGCGTCCTGAAAAGCAGAGACGGGACTCTGCCGAGAAAGGTCCATGTGGTCAAGGCTGTGGCCTTCCTGGGGGTCACATAAGGCTGTGAGAGCTGGATAGTCAAGAAAGCAGAATGCCGAAGAATCGATACCTTCAAACTGTGGTGCTGCAGGAGACCCCTGAAAGCTCCCCTGGACAGCAAGGAGATCAAACCAGTCAATCTTAAGGGAAATCAACCCTGAATACTTGTTGGAAGGACTGATGCTGAAGCTGAAGCTCCAGTACTTTGGCCATCTGATGCGAACAGCTGACCCGTGAGAAAATTCCCCGATGCTGGGTGAGATTGAGGGCAGAAGGAGAGGAAGGCGTGAGAGGATGAGACGGCTGGATGGCATCACCAACGCAGTGGGCGTGAACTTGAGCAAACTCCGGGAGACGGCGAGGGACAGGGAGGCCTGGCGCGCTGCAGTGCATGGGGTCGCTGAGTCGGACACGACGGGGCAGCTGAACAACAACAGCAATAACATGAAACTGAGCATCTTTCATACACTTGCTTTTATCAGACATGTCTTTGCAAGTATTTTCTCCAAGTCTGTGACTTGTCTTCTTGTTCTTGATATTCTTTTTGGCAGAGCAGGTTTTTATTTAACAAAGTCCCACTTATCAATTCTTCCTTGCATCGATTATGATTTGATATTGTATCTAAAAAGTCAGAGAAGGCTGGCATGCTGTTGCTCATGAAATCACAAAGATTCAGACAGGAATTAGTGATTGAGCAGCAACAACCATAATAAGTCATCACCAAGGTCATCTAGGTTTTCTCCTATGGTCTCTTCCATGGGTTTTGTAATTTTGCATTTTACGTTTAAGTCTGTAATCCGTCTGAGTTCATTTTTGTAAAGGTCTGTATATGTTCACACGTGGCTGTCTAGTTATCCCGGCACCATTTATTGAGAGGCTATCTTTGTCTACTCTGTTGCTTTGTGTCTTTAAACAAAGCCTTATTTTTAATATTTGATTCATCATGTGTCATATTCTTTGGACCTGCCACAATGTATTTACCCAGTTTCTTTGTTGGATATCGATTTTGTGTTTTTGTAGCTTTTCGCTAGTAACTGTCACTGTGCCATGTGCTTAAGCCAGGGTCTCCGCTAAGTCAGTCTTGGAGTACTTTTGTAGCCCGTGATACACTGTCCTCAGAAATCTCAACTCAATTTGCCGTCAAGACAGGAAAGGCTCATCCACCCTAAACTTGCCAGCACTGAGGATTATCCCTGGAATGAGTTGGAAGCTATACTGTTTCAATGTGTCTTCCTTTGGTTACTAGTTAACTGAATGTTTAGTTCAAAAGTTTATTGAGCATTTTTTTTGTGTGTGTTAATTTTCTGTTCATGTCATGAATTTGTAAGTTTTTCAAAGGCAAGGACTTCCCTGGTGGCTCAGACGGCAAAGCGTCTGTCTACAATGCGGGAGACCTGGGTTCCATCCCTGGGTCAGGAAGCTCCCCTGGAGAAAGAAGCGGCAACCCACTCCAGTGCTATTGCCTGGAAAATCCCACAGACAGAGGAGCCTGGTAGGCTGCAGTCCAAGGGGTCGCAAAGAGTCGGACACGACTGAGCGCCTTTGCTTTCCTTTTCTTTGCTTTCAAAGGCGAGGCCCGTGAATCTTCGTCTCATCTGCTTCCACAGGCTTCTCCAGTTTGCCTTGGCCTTTACTGTGACCCGTCATGTTATTTTGTTTTTTCACTAATGGAGGTTTAAATATATTTTTAATGGTTTTTCCCTTTGCTTTTTATGCTCACCTATGTCTTTCCTGCCTGTAATTTGCGTAAATATTGTCCTTTGCTTTTAACGTTGTTTTGTGTTTTCACTTTTTACATTTGACTCTGATCCATTTGGACCCTGTTTTGGCATAAGATGCAACTCTAGCTGACTGTTTTTCTAAATGATTAATCGATTATCCAACTCTCGGCCAGCTTTTAGATTGTCTTTTGCTCATCTAGTCGTGGCTGTTCTGGGTCTCCGTTGCGGCGCTCGAGCTGCTCAGCGTGGTGGCTCCACCCGGCGTGGCACGCAGGCTGCCAGGCACCTGGCCTTCGGTAGTTGCAGCTTGCGGGCTCCGTAACTGGGACTCGAGGCTCTCGGGCCTGGGCTCAGCAGTTGCGGCTCACAGGCTTAGTTGCTCCACAGCATGTGGGGTCTTCAGGACCAAGGACTGAACCCGTGTCTCCCGCCTTGGCTGGAGGATTCTTTACCACTGAGCTACTGGGGCAGCCCTTGACTAATTTTTAGTGTTCATGTACTTAGTTTTGGCTGCATCGGGTCTTAGCTGTATCGTGTAGGATCTTTCGCTGCGGTGTGTGGCCTTTCTCATTGTGGGTGTGGACTCAACAGCTGCTGGTCCAGTGGTTGAGAACCCAGCTTCCAGGGCAGGGGACATGGGTTCCATCCCTGGCTGGCGACTAAGATCCTACCTACACCTGGAAGTTCCATGTGGGCTTGATTGCCACGTGGCATGTGGGATGAACCTGCGTCCCAGCATTGGGAGGTGGGTTCTCAACCACTGGACACTAGGGAAGCCCCCTAGCTCCTGGGTGTTTGGTGAAGAACCTTTCGTAGCTCCACTGATTCAAAAACCTACTTTCACGCTGTCTGCTTCCAGACCTTTTGTTCATTCTTACTGATTCTTACTATAGTGAAACGAGCTGGTGCCGCACACTTAAAATTACTCAGGATCTATGTATGCACACACACACACACACACACACACACTCACAAAAAACTCTGTTAGAGTAATTGGTTCACATGATATAGAGGATGAGGTTTCAGGACTTGCCTTCAAGCTGGAGAACCAGGAAAGCTGACGGTGTGATCCAGTCTGAGTCCAGGGCCTGAGACCTGGGCGAGGAGGGGTCTGGAATGCTGATACCTGAGCACTGCAGACTGACCTCCCAACTCAAGCAGAGGGCGAGGTCTCTCCTTCCCCACTTTTTGTTCTATTCAGGCCTTCAATGCACTGGATGAGGCCTCCCTGCCTGGGGGCGGGCCATCTTCTTTCTCCAGTCTACCAGCTTAAATGCTAATCTCTTTCAGAAACACCAGACATACCCATAAATAACATTTTAATAGCTATCTGGGCTTCCCTTAGACACATATAATTATCAGGTTGGCACATACAATTAACCATCAAAACGTGGGACAGTGTACGTCATGACTCACTATTACTTTTCCCCAAAGGCCTTGGCTAGGATTCTCATTCATTTATTTGAGATTAATTTTAGAATCGCTTTGTCAAAATGCTCTCCTGGCAAGAACAAAGGGATTCTTTGAGGCAGAATGGCTCAGCACGAGTGGGCACTGATGCACCAGGATGGGCCTCACCAGAATGACCTTAGGTGGCCGTCAGCTTCTGTGTTCATGGCCTTCCAGGGGCCAGTTCAGTCACTCAGTTGTGTCCGACTCTGTGACCTCATGGACCACAGCACACCAGGCCTCCCTGCCCATCACCAGCTCCCGGAGTTCACTCAGATTCATGTCCATCGAGTCGGTGATGCCATCCAACCACCTAATCAAGTTGTCCCCTTCTCCTCCTGCCTTCAATCTTTCCCAGAATCAGGGTCTTTTCCAGTGAGTCAGTTCATCTCATCAGGTGGCCAATACTGAAGTTTCAGCTTCAGCATCAGTCCTTCCAATGAACATTCAGGACTGATCTCCTTTAGGATGGACTGGTTGGATCTCCTTGCAGTCCGAGGGACTCTCAAGAGTCTTCTCCAACACCACAGTTCAAAAGCATCAATTCTTCGGCTCTCAGCTTTCTCTATAGTCCAACTCTCACATCCGTACATGACCACTGGAAAAACCGTAGCCTTGATTAGACAGACCTTTGTTGGCAAAGTAATGTCTCTGCTTTTCAATATGCTTTCTAGGTTGATCATAACTTTTCCTCCAAGAAGTAATCGTCTTTTAATTTCATGGCCGCAGCCACCATCTGCAGTGATTTTGGAGCCCCCAAAAATAAAGTCTGACACTGTTTCCCCATCTATTTCCCATGAAGTGATGGGACTGGATGCCATGATCTTCGTTTTCTGAATGTTGAGCTTTAAGCCAACTTTTCCACTCTCCTCTTTCACTTTCATCAAGAGGCTTTTCAGTTCCTCTTCACTTTCTGCCATAAGGGTGATGTCATCTGCATATCTGAGGTGATTGATATTTCTCCCGGCAATCTTGATTCCAGCTGGTGCTTCTTCCAGCCCAGCGTTTCTCATGATGTACTCTGCATAGAAGTTAAATAAGCAGGGTGACAATATACAGCCTTGATGTACTTCTTTTCCTATTTGGAACCAGTCTATTGTTCCATGTTCAGTTCTAACTGTTGCTTCCTGACCTGCATACAGGTTTCTCAAGAGACAGGTCAGGTGGTCTGGCATTCCCAACTCTCAGAATTTTCCACAGTTTATTGTGATCCACACAGTCAAAGGCTTTGGCATAGTCAATAAAGCAGAAATAGATGTGTTTCTGGAACTCTCTTGCTTTTTCCATGATCCAGCAGATGTTGTCAATTTGATCTCTGGTTCCTCTCTTTTTTCCAAAACCAGCTTGAACATCTGGAAGTTCATGGTTCACGTACTGTTGAATCCTGGTTTGAAGAATTTTTGAGCATTACTTTACTCGCGTGTGAGATGAGTGCAATTGTGCGGTAGTTTGAGCATTCTTTGGCATTGCCTTTCTTTGGGATTGGAATGAAAAGTGACCTTTTCCAGTCCTGTGGCCACTGCTGAGTTTTCCAAATTTGCAGGCATATTGAGTACAGCACTTTCACAGCATCATCTTTCAGGATTCGAAACAGCTCAGCTGGAATTCCATCACCTCCGCTAGCTTTGTTCATAGTGATGCTTTCTAAGGTCCACTTGACTTCACATTCCAGGATGTCTGGCTCTAGGTGAGTGATCACACCATCGTGATTATCTGGGTCATGAAGATCTTTTTTTGTACAGTTCTTCTGTGTATTCTTGCCACCTCTTCTTAATATCTTCTGCTTCTGTTCGGTCCTATTGTTTTCAGGGGCCAGGGCACAGCAGAAGACCAGAGCGTGTGTAAGATTCTAATAGAGCCTATTGCTTCAGCTCCAGAGGACTCACAGCTGTTCATTAAATATATCTGTAATGTCCCTCTGGGGACACCAGGAAAGTGGTATAAAGAATTTGGTGTTGAATGGAGAAAAATTTCTCCCTGAGACTTTATAAGCACAAAAAGCCCACACATGGTTTGCAGCCTGAATTCACACTACCTGGATGATCCAAACAGTCTCCACTGAAAAATTTAGTTTAGAGTGGTTACAGTGTGAGTGGTCACGGGTTGGCAGCACTGTGATGTACTTGATAGAAGGGAATATAAGCCTTGTCTGGGGAAACTCACCTTTAAATCAGGCCTCAAAGAATCCCCAAGTTAAACTCACTTCAAGAGTGTTGCGTTTATGTCAAAATCACAGCACACGCAGAGAATCAGGGCCCCATGAACGAGACTTAAACGAAAAGCAAAAAGCCAAATACAGCCACGGGCAGAATCAGACATACTGAGCCTCACATCTTGGAAGTGTTGAAAAGAATATGGGAATGGCTAACATGCTTAAATAAATAAAGAGGAGGCTGGAATGTGGGCGAGCAGCAAGAGCCTATTTAAAGAAATAACCGCGCAGCTGTGAGAAAGAGCCAAGGGCAGCCGCTGAAATGAAAGGAATTTCCACCGGAATTAAAAACTCAACAGATGGGCTTAACCACAGATTAGACGCCACAAAAGAGAGAGTCACCCAGCTGGGAGGCAGAGTCTCAGGAATTACCCTGAAAGGAGCCCTGAGAGCAGGCGGTGTAAGAATTCACGGGAACAAAGCCAGAGGACTTGATGCAGTCCAGTCAGAGGGAGCAGAGACAAGATTCGGTGAAATAATGACCCAGAATTGCAAGAACTGATAAGGAGACTCCAGTCTTCATGTTCTTCAATCCCACCAAATCCAAAGCAGGACATGTGAAAAACGGTCTCAGAGACATATCTGCGAGAGTGTGGAGCCCTGAAGTATAACAGGGCAGATTAAAATGCCGAAGGGAAAAAGGCAAATTTTCCACAAAGGACTGGCAACTGGACAGCCGTCTATTTGGTCAGTATAAACAGTGGACCCAAGAAGAAAATGGAAGCGTTCTTACATGGCAAAAATATACTTATTTACATTGAATATATATACCCAAAGGGAGTATCTTCCAAGAATACAGGGAAAATAAAACTGTCTCTATTGACAAACCTTCCCTCTCTCAGGCGGGTGATTTGATGCAAGGAGAAATGGTGACCAAATTATGTAGGCAGGAAAGGCAAGCAGACATTGGCAACGAAAAGCAACAAAGATATTTTATCGAGTTTAAAAAATACCATAATAGAAAAGTCAGGGGACTTCCCTGGTGGCAGAGAAGACAGGAGCCTCTCTCTCAGTGCAGGAGACACGGGCTCGATCCCGGGTATGAGAAGATTCCACAGGCTGTGGAGCAATCAAGCCCGAGGCCCACAGCTACGGGCCCTGTGCCCTGCAGCCCTTGCACCCCAGAGGCTGTGCTCAGCAGCAAGGGAGGCCCGTGCACCCCGGCTAGAGAGCGCCCTGCTCTGCACAGCCGGAGAACGCCCTCGCGCAGCAGCGAAGACCCCGCGCAGCCCTGGAGGAGGGCGTGGCAGCCCCCTCCAGTGTTCCTGCCTGGAGAACCCCAGGGGCAGAGGAGCCCGGTGGGCAGCCACCAGGGGGTCACAGAGTCGGACACGACTGAGGTGACTGAGCAGCAACATGCATATACGTGCTTAAGTCAGGAAGGAGTGTTTTAAACCGTTATAGCTTGGGAGTAGGGCAAAGTAGCTACTGACTTTAAATTCTGATAAGTTCAATATATGTGTTAAAAAGTCTAAGGTAGCCATATACAATATAAATAGTGTGTTTAACCATATAAAGGGAAAATTGTAATCAAAGGTTCAATCAAATAAAAGAGAAAAGAAAAACAGAGAAGGCACGATAAATATGTGTAAAATAAATGTTGCAAGTAAATCCACATAGCATGGATTAAAATGAATGTAAATAGACTGAAAACTCCCTTGCAGATAAAAAGAACACCCAAACTCCTCCTAACACACACAGTGTCACTGATGGATTTTAAAATTACCCTGAGTGAAAGAAGTCAGTCGCAAAAGAATAAATACTGTATAATCTTGTTTATTGGAAATTCACAAAAAAACAGGGCTAATCCTCAGTGATCAAACGGATAACATGGTTACCTCTTGAGGTGTGTGTGGACCAGAAAGTCAGGACAGAACCTTCCTGTTCCGGAAGGAACAGGAAGTGACGGGAAAGTCCAATATTTGATCAGGTTAGTGGTCCTATGGGTGTAGACATGTGCAATTCATTGAGATGTACACTAAAGATGTTTTGTATTTTACCCTGTTTAACTATATGTTAATGAAATACTGTTTAAATTGAATGATAATAAAATCTGAAATAGAAAATACTTGGATTGAATCTAATAAAGTGTGTGCAATACTTTTGGGGAAGGAAACTACAAATTGCTTTAAAAAACGTGGACAAATTTAAAAAAGTGGAAAGCCATTATGTTTGGGAATTCCCAAATTCGTCTACTGATAATGCAATTCCAACAAATCTCCCAGTGGGTGACTGTGTGTGTGTGTGTGTGTATTTATGAGTATATGACTTGAAAAAATTTGTATTTGAACACAAAGAATTTGAATAGAAGATCAAGGAATCATAAGGAATAGAGATGCTCCTGAAAAGGAACAACACTGTGGGAAAATTTAGCCTTCCAGATCTCAAGGATTGCTGCAGAACCAGAGTAATTAGACCTCAGAAGGTTTCAGGGATACACGGATGACCGATGGCACCAAACAGAGAGCTCATGAAGAGACCTTCTCAGAGCAGCGCCACAGACCAGGAGAGGGAAGGAGGTTCTAAATGAGTCGTTAAAGGGAGGCTGGCTGTCCATGCAAGACTAACGAGATGAAATAAATGGACCCCGACATCTCACAGTATTTTGAAAAATTAATTGAGGTTAATTAAAGATCTTAACTAAAAAGCAAAATGGTGCAACTCTTAGAAGATAATATATGGTGATATATTTATGACTTCTGCATTGGAAAAGATTTCCTAAGCCTTACCACAGCAAATACCATAAGCATAAGGCTGGATTTCACTGCCTGTGTTAAAATTCAGAACTTTTGTTCATTAAACAGAATTTGGGTGGAGAAACTACTTGTAACCCTTCTAACCAAAAAAAGTGCTAGTGATCAAAATTTAAAAAGACTTTCTATAAATCAAAATGTAGAAACACGGTCAAAAGACTTCAAATATGCGCTTTCAAAACAGGACACTGTCAATAAACAGAAAAAGATATTCAATGTGATCAATAACGGGGCAATGCAAACTGAATCCAAAATGTTGTGCACTTGCACATACACCACATCGGTAAAAATTAAAAATTATAAAAATAACATGTTTGGCAAGGATATGAAATAGTAAACGTTCTTATTACTGTTTCTTGGAATAGAAACTGCTCTTCTAAGTGCTTGGGAACAAAATTAAGCATTGTCAGGGCAAGTCGAATAGGCGCCACCATGAGACCCACCGTGTGACCCGCCGTGTGACCCGCCGTGTGACTTGTGCTGGGTGTGCACTGAAGGATGGGCTGGCAGAGCTGTTTCAGGATGCTGTGTGCTCTTGGAATGATGTTTATCATGATTAATAACAAAAAAAAACCCCAGTCCTCACGGACAGCGGGTAGAATACAGAGAGAGTCTCACACTCCTAGAGTGGAATAAACAAGAGCAGAGATGCGCAGAGGACCGAGGTTGCACTGGACGGAAGGGACGAATCTCAGATAAACTGTTGGCAAAAAGCACGGGAGGAAGAGACACACAGGGAGAGTCTGCTGATGAAAACGTCACAGGCAGGCCCACTGAAACAGGCAGGGAGAGAATGCAGGCACAGCTCCACGGGGGCCGTGGGGATGGACGTGGGACCCTGAGGAGGGGCGTCCCCTCGGCTGGGAGCCCCAGGGGGGAGGCGGGGGCCCCTCGGAATGCCCAGGCCACGGCGGCCTGGCTCTGGGTCCACAGAGAGTGGCCCCTCGGTGGTGACTGGGCCAGCAAGCAGGGGCGGCCCAGAGGCTCTCTGGGGGTGTCTGAGCCCTGCCCTACACTGTGACCCCATCCGCGGCACCAGCCAGGGGTCTCATCCCTGCTTTCAGCACAGCCCAGAGAGCCTGCTGTCTAGAAACAGCAGTGGGCAGGGCAGGAGGGCATTCTGAGGGTGGAGGCGTGGTCCTGGGAGAAGGCCTTAGCCCTCAGAGCAGCTCTCAGAGAGGCTGGTGCGTGAAGATGCCTGGGGCTGCCGAGGGCCACGGAGGCAGCCGGGAAAGATGGAGCGAGCCCAGCCTTGGAGATGCCCTGAGCCGCTGACCTAACCGCCCGCAGCTGCACCGCTCGGCTCTTCTGTGTCTCCTGCCCCCGCCCCCAGGCCTCAGAGCTAGCATCCCGGGGCTGCCGATGAAGCTGGTGCTCCTTCTCATGCGACCTCCGGGCAGAGCCGCCAGCCCCCTCTACCCTGAGGTTCAATCCCCAGCCCTTCCCTCCGGCCCCGTCACCGGCCAGCGCGTCCAGCCTCCTTGGCCCCAGAGAACTCATCGCTAGCTCACACACTAGATTTTGCGAGTTGCAGCAGAGGACCGGCCCTGCGCTCTGGCCCTGTGGTCCCCAGAGTCCCCAGACGCGGCGCTCTGGGGAAGGCGTGCTGCAGGTGGCCACAAAGCCCCCTCTCCATCACCCGCACATCGCTCAGGCCACCCTGCTCCCCTTTCCGGCTTAGAACCGGCGGCTTTGGTGAGCTTCCTGCATGCCCGCACACGTGGGCTTCCTCGCCTGGAACGCCAAGGGCTGGCGTCCCCCCCCCATGCTTAGACCATCTGCTCCGGAGCCTGGCGGCAGGGCCGGAACCCTTCTTGGCGGCGCTCAGCCCGCCTCTTGGCTCTCCTGCCAGAGAGCGGGTTTGATGTTTCCCATTTCCTCCCGTGCGCCAGCACTCGTCTGTCCTGAGGCTCCTTCACTTCCCCTGCTTGGGACATGCAGACGTGCTGGGCCTGCCTGGCCTCCCCTGGGGACCAGGGTGGACGTGGAGGCCCCGTGACTCCCACGCGGGGCCCAAGAGCCTCACGCACCTGGCCCCGCATGGTGGCTCGGGCCCATCCCAGCAGCTCCAGGAACCTGCGGGGCCCAGGATCCTTTGCAGAGGGAAGAGGGTGTCCGTCAGGCTGTGGGGCAGGTCCTGGGTCCCAGAAGGATGGTCCAGCTTTGCAGAGAAGAGTGTGGGGAAGGGAAATCCTGGAGAGATGCTGAGGAGGAGGCCCGGGCCGGGGCGCGGGGGTGGCTCTGCTCTGCGCTGCTCCACCGGCGCCCACACGCGCCGCTCTTGTTCCATCCTCAGTCGCGTCCGACTTTCCATCCTCACAGACTGGCAGCACGCCAGGCTCCCCTGTCCTCCACTGTCTCCCGGAGTTTGCCCAGACTCATGTCCACAGGTGATGCCATCCAGCCATCTCATCCTCGGTCGCCCCCTTCTCCTCCTGCCTTCAATCTTTCCCAGCATCAGGGTCTTTTCCAGTGAGTCAGCTCTTCGCATCAGGTGGCCAAAGTATTGGACCTTCAGCTTCAGCATCAGTCCTTCCAATGAACACCCAAGACTGATCTCCTTTAGGATGGACTGGGTGGATCTCCTTGCAGTCCAAGGGACTCTCAAGAGTCTCCTCCAACACCACAGTTCAAAAACCTCGGCACTCAGCCTACTTTACGGTCCAGCTCCCACATCCATACCTGACTATGGAAAACCCCCAGCCCTGACCAGATGGTGAGTGTCGTCCTTTCGCTGGCCTGGCTGCGAGCGCGCTCTCCGGCCGGGCTGCTGCGCTCCAGCCCCGTCCTGTGAGCTGCTGCCCTCCCATCGCGTTCCGAGGATGTCTGGCAGAGTCAGGCCTCACCCGGGTCTCCAGGGGGCTCCGGGCCCCTCCCATCTTCCCCACGGCAGACTCTAATGACCTGTCTCCATGTCTGTGTCTTCAGCGTGGACGGGGGGCTGTACTCTGCCCCCTGGGAACACCAGGAGCTCGGGAACTGCCCTGGAGAAGGAGCTGGGTCAGGGTGGGAGAGGACGCGCAGGGCGGGCCCCGGGGGGACACCCAGGGGTGCCGAGGTGTCAGTGTTTGTGGCAACCTGTCTCCAGCAAATGTGGGTCCCCCCGCACCTCGGTCTCAGCTCCACCTCCATTTCTGACGCGTAACATGGGGAGCGTCTTGTCTTGCTACACATCCAGTCTTCTTGGGGGGTTTTGGACAGGATGCCACAGCAGCCATGCGGGGTCTGAGGGATTCCCCTCCCTTTGGCCTGGACGCGGGGCCGCTCGGGGGAGCCCAGCAGCCTCCTGGCTGCGCTTCTGCTGGGTGTGGGGGAAGAGAGGGGCCGTCTGTAACAATACCCTATCTGTGGGCTGCCCCCTGACCTTGTCAAGAACCACCCTTGATAGATGGGGGATTAGGAAAAGCGCTGCTCCCTGAAGACCAGGCCCGGGACTGAGCTTCCCGGTGGAGGGCAGAGAGCAGGGGCCAGCTCGGTGGTGACTGTGAGCCCGGGTTCACCCTTGAGCACAGGATCCAGAGGAGGCAGAGTCTGACCCCACGGCCACGCTGTAACAGCCTCAGACCATGCAGTCCAACCCCCTCTGTTCTGGGCAAAAGAAAGCGCCCAAGGGTCCCAGCCAGCTGGTGCCTGGACAGCACCAGGCCTGACACTGGTGCCCTCCACGTGTGCCCCCACGGCCCCCGGCTCCAGCGAGACGGGCACGCAGGTGAGTTGCTGGTGTCCTTGGGACCCGTCCCCCGCTTCAACCCATATGCAGTCTCAGCAGGACCTGGAGGATCCCGCCTGTGGAGCGTCCACCGTGGGCACCCGGACACCAGGGGCTAAGAGCGGGGCCCTGGTGGGCCCTGTGGGGTGGGGCCGCTCTGGGCACCTCTGTGTCCTGCCGGGGCCACAGCCTGCAGCTGGCCCAGCAGGGCACACACCCCGGGGCTCAATGAGGGCACCCCAGGTCCCTGAGACCCACGCCCCCCGCCCCCGCCCTGGGTTTTGACGGGCAGAGCTGGCCCATGGTTGCCCAGGCATTCCCGCTGAGGCCGGTCACCCACACGACCTCCCGGGCTCCACCCTCGCCCACAGCCAACGTGTCCTGCCCTCGGATGAGGTCCAGCCGCCCCCGCCTGGCAGCCTCCCCGTCCCCAGCTGGGGAGGCTGGCAATTGTGGTTCCCGGCCTTCCCTCTGCTGACCTTCAAGTACTGGTTTGGTGTGGAGATTTATGGACTGGTGTGAAATTGCCGTCTTGAGAAGGCCCAGAAAGCTTTAAATAGGGCAGCCTGTCCCTGGAGGCTAGGCTTCTTTGGGGGTGGGGGGGTTTCAGACCAGTGCTGTGTCAGGGGCCGAGTGGCACAGTCGCTGGGATGGGCCCCGGTGGCTGCTCCCGCCCTGGTGACGGAGTGGTCCTTCCTCCGGCCAGACCTGGGGAGAAGCTCCGGCTTCCAAGAAACCAAACGCCCCTGACCCTGCGGTGACTCCTCATGGGGGGAGCAGGCCAGGACACAGACTAACCCATCCTCTCCTGGTAAGGCCAATCCCTTCCCTCTCACCGCCGGACACGTCCTTTCTTTCAGGAAGAAGACCGCATCTCCAGCTTCAAGGGTGTCTGGGGAGACGAGGCCAACTGGGCTGAGCCTCCTCTTGGGATCAGGCGTATGAACCAAGGGCCACCTTGCAGGATCAGAGACACCCCCCCACACCCAGGGCTTCAAGACTGGACATCTGTGCTTGTACTTCACAAGGGCTAATGGTGGTTTTTCTGTTTTTAAATGGTTGGTATAAAAATGCACCAAAGAATTGGTGCTTTTGAACTGTGGTGCTGGAGAAGGCTCTTGAGAGTCCCTTGGACTGCAAGCATCAAACCAGTCAATCTCAAAGGAAATCAACCCTGAATATTCCTTGGAAGGACTGATGCTGAAGCTCCAATACTTCGGCCACCCTGATGCAAAGTGCTGTGCTGACTCATTGGAAAAGACCTTGATGCTGGGAAAGATTGAAGGCAGGAGAAGTGGGCAACAGAGGATGGGATGGTGGGATAGTGCCATCAACTCAGTGGACATGAGTTTGAGCTGATTCCAGGCGACGGTGAAGGACAGGAAGGCCTGGCGTGCTGCAGTCCATGGGGCTGCAGAGTCAAACACAACTTAGCGACTAAATAATAAATTTTTAAAAAGGGAGAAGACTGTTTTATGACATGAAAAAAGTATACGAAACTTGAACTTCAGGGCCCATAAGTAAATTTTCGCTGAAAACAGCCATACCCATCATTAATTCAGTTCGATTCAGCTCAGTCCCTCAGTCGTGTCCGACTCTTTGAGAACCCATGGACTGCAACACATCAGGCTTCCCTGTCCATCACCAACTCCCAGAGCTTGCTCAAACTCATGTCCATGGAGTCAGTGATGCCATTATTATTTATTATTGTCTATGAATTATTAATTATTGTATACGAATGCTTTCACCCTATAACCACCAGCTGAGGAGCTTCAACAAATGCCCTTTGGCCGACAAAGCTGCAAGCATTCACCGTCTAACACTTTGCAGGGAGAGTTCCTGGCGCTCTGGACCACGAAGGGCTGTGCACCCTGCGAGCATCTGCTCAGTTCAGTCACTCAGTCATGTCTGACTCTCTGCGACCCCGTGAATTGCAGCACACCAGGCCTCCCTGTCCATCACCAACTCCCGGAGTTCACTCAAATTCAGGTCCATCGTGTCGGTGATGCCATCCAGCCATCTCATCCTCTGTCATCCCCTTCTCTTCCTGCCCTCAATCCCTCCCAGCATCAGAGTCTTTTCCAGTGAGTCAACTCTTCGCATGAGGTGGCCAGAGTACCGGAGTTTCAGCTTTAGCATCACTCCTTCCAAAGAACACCCAGGACTGATCTCCTTTACAATGGACTGGTTGGATCTCCTTGCAGTCCAAGGGACTCTCAGGAGTCTTCTCCAACACCACAGTTCAAAAGCATCAGTTCTTCGGCGCTCAGCCTTCTTCACAGTCCAGCTCTCACATCCATACATGACCACTGGAAAAACCATAGCCTTGACTAGCTGGACCTTAGTCGGCAAAGAAATGTCTCTGCTTTTGAATATGCTATCTAGGTTGGTCATAACTTTCCTTCCAAGGAGTAAACATCTTTTAATTTCATGGCTGCAATCACCATCTGCAGTGATTTTGGAGCCCAAAAAAATAAAGTCAGCCACCATTTCCACTCTTTCCCCATCTATTTCCCATGAAGTGATGGGACTGGATGCCATGATCTTAGTTTTCTGAATGTTGAGCTTTAAGCCAACTTTTTCACTCTCTTCTTTCACTTTCATCAAGAGGCTTTTCAGTTCCTCTTCACTTTCTGCCATAAGGGTGGTGTCATCTGCATATCTGAGGTTATTGATATTTCTCCTGACAATCTGGATTCCAGCTTGTGCTTCTCCCAGTCCAGCGTTTCTCATGATGTACTCTGCATAGAAGCTAAATAAGCAGCGTGACAATATACAGCCTTGACATACTCCTTTGCCTATTTGGAACCAGTCTGTTTTTCCATGTCCAGTTCTAACTGTTGCTTCCTGACCTGCATATAGGTTTTTCAAGAGGCAGGTCAGGTGGTCTGGTATGCCCATCTCTCTCAGAATTTTCCACAGTTTATTGTGATCCACACAGTCAAAGGTTTTGGCATAGGCAATAAAGCAGAAATAGATGTGTTTCTGAAACTCTCTTGCTTTTTCCATGATCCAGCGGATGTTGGCAATTTGATCTCTGGTTCCTCTGCCTTTTCTAAAACCAGCTTGAACATCTGGAAGTTTACGGTTCACATATTGCTGAAGCCTGGCTTGGAGAATTTTGAGTATTACTTTATTAGCATGTGAGATGACTGCAATTGTGCAGTAGTTTGAGCATTCTTTGGCATTGCTTTAATTTAGGATTGGAATGAAAAGTGACCTTTTCCAGTCCTGTGGCCACTGCTGAGTTTTCCAAATTTGCTGGCATATTGAGTGCAGCATTTTCACAGCATCATCTTTCAGGATTTGAAACAGCTCAACTGGAATTCCATCACCTCCACTAGCTTTGTTCGTAGTGATGCTTTCTAAGGCCCACTTGACTTCACATTCCAAGATGTCTGGCTCTAGATGAGTGATCACATCATCATGATTATCTGGGTCATGAAGATCCTTTTTGTACAGTTCTTCCGTGTATTCTTGCCACCTCTTCTTAATCTCTTCTGTTTCTGTTAGGTCCCTACCATTTCTGTCCTTTATTGAGCCCATCTTTGCATGAAATGTTCCCTTGGTATCTCTAATCTTCTTGAAGAGATCTCTAGTCTCTCCCATTCTGTTGTTTTCGTCTATTTCTTTGCATTGATCACTGAGGAAGGCTTTCTTATCTCTTCTTGCTATTCTTTGGAACTCTGCATTCAGATGCTTATATCTTTCCTTTTTGCCTTGGCTTTTCGCTTCTCTTCTTTTCACAGCTATTTGTAAGGCCTCCCCAGACAGCCATTTTGCTTTTTTGCATTTCTTTTCTGTGGGGATGGTCTCGATCCCTGTCTCCTGTACAATGTCACGAATCTCACTCCATAGTTCATCAGGCACTCCATCTATCAGATCTAAGTCCTTAAATCTATTTCTCACTTCCACTGTATAATCATAAGGGATTTGATTTAGATCATACCTGAATGGTCTAGTGGTTTTCCTTACTTCCTTCAATTTAAGTCTGAATTTGGTAATAAGGAGTTCATGATCTGAGCCCCAGTCAGCTCCTGGTCTTGTTTTTGTTGACTGTATAGAGCTTCTCCATCTTTGGCTGCAAAGAATATAATAAATTTGATTTCAGTGTTGACCATCTGGTGATGCCCCTGTGTAGAATCTTCTCTTGTGTTGTTGGAAGAGGGTGTTTGCTATGACCAGTGCGTTCTCTTGGCAAAACTCTATTAGCCTTTGCCCTGCTTCATTCCATATTCCAAGGCCAAATTTACCTGTTACTCCAGGTGTTTCTTGACTTCCTACTTTTGCATTCCAGTCCCCTGAAATGAAAAGGACATTTTTGGGGGATGTTAGTTCTAAAAGGTCTTGTAGGTCTTCATAGAACCGTTCAGCTTCTTGAGCGTTACTGATTGGGGCATAAATTTGGATTACTGTGATATTGAATGGTTTGCCTTGGAGAAAAACAGATCATTCTGTCGTTTTTGAGACTGCATCCAAGTACTGCATTTCAGACTCTTTTGTTGACCATGATGGCTACTCCATTTCTTCTGAGGGATTCCTGCCCACAATAGTAGATATAATGGTCATCTGAGTTAAATTCTCCCATTCCAGTCCATTTTAGTTCGCTGATTCCTAGAATGTCGACATTCACTCTTGCCATCTCCTGTTTGACCACTTCCAATTTGCCTTGATTCATGACCTGACATTCCAGGTTCCTATGCAATATTGCTCTTTACAGCATTGGACCTTGCTTCTATCACCAGTGACATCCACAGCTAGGTATTGTTTTTGCTTTGGCTCCATCCCTTCATTCTCTCTGGAGTTATTTCTCCACTGATCTCCAGTAGCATATTGGGCACCTACCGACCTGGGGAGTTCCTCTTTCAGTATCCTATCATTTTGCCTTTTCATACTGTTCATGGGGTTCTCAAGGCAAGAATACTGAAGTGGTTTGCCATTCCCTTGTCCAGTGGACCACGCTCTGTCAGCATCTGTGAGCATCTGCTAACAGTAATGATTACTCTCCCCCAGGTGCATAAGAGACACCTGTGCAAACAGCTCAAGGCAGGATAAAGCGGCCAAGGACCCCAGATCCCTGGGTATCAGTGGTTCTCAACCAGGACTGCTTTGCCCCCTGGGGACATGTGGCAAGGCCTCTAGATGCTCGTTTTTCTGTAAATAGGTGGAGGCTACCAGCATTTGTGAGTACAGGGCCAGGATGCTGCCAAACCTCCTAGGGCGCACAGGACCGCTACACCAGAGAATTATCTGGTCCCAAATGTCGGTGGGGCTGAGGCTGTAAAGAAACCTGATTCCAGCGTGTGTCATCAGGCCAGGCCTGCATCAGTGTGAGCGCTCATGATGGAGCCGGGAGCCAGACCCTCTAGCTGGATTGGGAGCACCGAGGCTGGGGTGTGACGGGCTGCTCCCTGCCTCTGGGAGTGCTGCCTGGGTTGGACAGCCCCAAGCCCTCTGTGGTGCCAGCTCCGTGCTCACCCTGAGGAGCAGGGCTCACAAGGAAGCTAGTGTGTGGTTTTGGTTCATTTTAATGAAGCTGGGGGAGAGAAGGTGAAACAGGAGGGGAGGGAGAAGGACATGACTGTAAAAAGAGCGATGTGGCCATAGGACCTGGAAAGGGCCGCCGCTCCAGGGTTCTCGCCTGGGAGTCCCGTGGGCAGAGGAGCCTGGCGGGCTGCAGTCCATGGGGTTGCAAAGAGTCGGACACGACTGAGTGACTAAACTTTAACAAACGACGGAGCCATAGGATGAGACAGAAACTGGTTAGAACCAACTAGGTCCAAGACGGAAGGTCTGACTTCCAGGGGACCTTGAGCCTCAGTACACGCTCGATGGACCACATCAGAGAAGGCTACGCCACACATCCGCGGGCCCCGCGACTTTCCTGAGGCTGACCGGCGAAGGCGGAACAGTGGTTGGTGACGCGACTCCTGGAAATCCTGGCCCCTCCCCCGAAGAGCTGGACTGATCCTCGCCCCCGCCAGCCCGTGGAATCACCCAGCCCATAAAAGCAGCCACCCCCTCTCAGGACCTCTCGCCTTCTGCGAGGGCCCACACTCTGCCTGCGGAGTGTGTTTCTCTCTAGATAAATGCACCTTCTACTCATCACCTGGTCTCTCATTGAATTCTCTCTGTGGCGAGACATGAAGAGCCGGAGTTTCATTAAGTCCTGAGACCAAACGTGTGATTCTCAGTTTAAAGACCGTGAGTTCCAGTCCCAGACGGAGCTGCGTGGCTTCAAAACTGGGTAATGGGTGGCAGATCAGGTCCTCCGTGCCCCCATCAGCCGCCCGGCCCCCAGCCCCAGCCTGGAAGCTGTCTGTGCTTTGCCTACAACTGGGGCTTCCCTGGTCCTCTTGCTTCTGAGAGCTGGGCTCCCCCTGGCCTCCCTCCCGCCTCCCTCCCGCCTCCCTCCCGCCTCCCTCCCGCCTCCTCCTCCTGGATAGCCTCAGTCCCCTCCGAGCTGACACACCACTTTGGACAAGCTTCCAGCAAGGAGCTCTTGGGGTGCAGCATAGGGAGCTGCCAACTGAGCCCCTGAAAGCAGGGCCCATGCTTTGTAGAAGAGCAAGACCTCGTGCCAAACCCGGCGCAGGCCACCGAGCCTCAGCTCCCCGATGACTGAATGGGGGCCCAGAGCCATCTGACATCACGTGGAATCAGCACGAGGTCACGTGAGAGAGGCTGACTTTGGACAGGAGGCCGCTGGGGGCTCCAGGTAATGGAGGACACGTCCTCAGGGATGGCTGGCCAGAGGGGGAGGGCTGGCACTGTACCTCGGAGCCCTCCTCTGGGTCCTGCTGATGGATTTCCCAGAACTCAAGTGAATCCAGGGCGGATTTTACAGACTCTGCATGGATACGAGTCAGCATCAGCCGCGCAGAGGCCGAGGGCCGGGCTCGGGCCAACAGCACATGAGTCATTTTTAAGAAACTAGTTTTTGGCTCCCTGGCTGGTTCTCCGTCCTTTGGAAAGCTGTTTCCATTAAAACATTCTGGAGGGCTGAGGACATTTTCCAGTGGATTGGGCTCACACGCGGGCTCTCTGACAAGTACAGGGTTTCTGAGCCACTGGTTTTAACGTCGAGATGAGCAGCTGTACTGCTCTTTACCCAGAGCGCAGCAGACCACAGTTTGGAGAGGCCAAGGGAGCCCAGGGTGTGTGTCCCTTCCACCTGGCAGACATGGAGGCCTCAGAGATGCAGATGGAGAATGGGTTGAGCCTTTGGGGCCAACTGGGCTGCTCAGCGGATGATGGACACAAGAGAGACCCTGGAGCAGAGCCCCGAGCGCGGGAAGCCTCTTCGCCAGCTTTGGGGTTTTGCCAAGATGCTGGGCCTCGGTGGCCTCACGGGCTCGAGGCGGGGTATCTGTCAGTTTCTGTCTGTGTCCGACTCTTTGTGACCCCAGGGACTGTGGCCCGCCAGGCTCCTCTGTCCAAGGGATATTTTCAGGGAAGAATACTGGGATGGGTTGCCATTTCCTCCTCTAGGGGATCTTCCTTACCCAGAAATCAAATCTGTTCTCCTGTGTCTCCCACTTTGCCAGCAGATGCTTTACCCGCTGAGCCATCGGGGAAGGCCTCATGCTTATCAGGATCACTCAGCAGCTGCTCATGCGTGGAGATCCTGGGTCCCTCTGGTCAGCATCTCCGGGCGAGAAGCGCACATATCTGTGTTTTGAACCCATGTTCTGGCTGATTGTGGGCTGTGGAGGCTCTGGACCAACGCTGTCTACAGTCCAGAGAACTCGGCGCGCTGACGGGAATGTTCTGTGTCTGCCATTTGTGGCTAAAGGCTGCCCGTGGCCATCGGACACATGCGTCGTGCCTAGTGGGACAGAGGAACCGAATTTCACATTTTATTTCCTTTCGATGAATTTTAAATTGATATTTAAGTGGCCACGTTCTGGCCAGTCAATGGCACAGCGCAGTTCTGAGACGGCCGAGCTGGTCAGGCATGGGCTTCACAGCCAAGACTTGCAGAGTGCGTGTGCTGTGCTTGCAGAGGAGGCGCTCCCAGTGTGTGTTACCCCACTTCATCCCCAGGACCCAGGAGGCAGAAGCTCAGGGTCAGAGGGGTCAGTGAATTGCTCAGGGTCGTGACACCAGCCAGCATTTCCAGGCAGGAGTTTGTCAGTCTGTCTATCAGACTATTCAAAGATGTTCACTGAGGTGTAGGAATAAAAGAGTCAGCTATTTTACGTCTGGGTCTTCAAATTCTCTCAGAAAGAGTCTTCGGAACTGAAAAGAGAAGCCTCCAAAACCCCTGAGGAAGAATGGAATCAAAGAATCGTCTGGCCGTCTGGTCTACATCCTGCGGCAGGCACAAAGCACCGCCTACTTTCCAGAAGCCTCCTTGGCATTCCAGAAGCCCCGTTCCGTCCACGATGTGGTCTCAGGAAGGCCGCACCAAGCCTCCTTTCTGGCGCTCTGCTCAGCGTGACTCTGTCCTGTGTCCTGTGTGTGTGCTGTTCACTCAGCCGTGTCCAGCTCTTGTGACCCAGGGACTGCAGGCCACAAGTCTCCTCTGTCTATGGAATCCTCCAGGCGCGAATCCTGGAGTGGTTCCCTTCTCCAGGGGATCTTCCCAGCCCAGGTCTCCTGCATTGCAGGTGGATTCTTTGCCACTGAGCCTCCAGGGAAGTCCTGCGTATGTGTCCTGCATAACCCCAAACGAGCCTCTGCTGGCCCTGGGTCCACACCTTAAGAGCGGCATGACTCTGAGCTCCTTACTCACCAGCTGGTCTGCCAGGAGGGCTGGAGTATAAGACGCATCTGGGGATGTTCACTGAAACCTGTGTCTCCGCAGAGGACAGAAGCTGTCTCGGTGTCTCCACACCCACCTCCCAGCCCCTCCCCCAGCACAGCTGGTCATCACTCAGGGTGAATGAGACTCTCCTGCCAATTGACTCGCTCAGCCTGGGGGCTGAGGTGGGGGTGCGCGGGCCTGGGCTATGCAGAGTCTTTGTGGAGCAGTGAGTCTCATCTCAGAGAAGGGATCCGGGAGAAGGTCAGGCAATGGTTGAGCCCACAGAGCCTCCCGCCTTGAAAGTGGACACTTTTCAAACAGAGCCAGCAGCCTCTCAGATTCACACCCCCGCGGGTGTCTGCGCACAAGCATACATCTCCCTTCAGATCAAGGAACACAGGCTCCCCAGTAGGTGGTCTCGGCAGGGACGGGAAGCAGCAGGGGCGTAAGCAGCGAGGGCATTCGGGTAAAAGATGGGGGCCTGAAAGCACAGGGTGGGCCTGGGAAGACTTGGCCCAAAGTCCAGCCTGGACGTCCCCTTCCCTTCCCTAAGCCTCGGAGGCAACAGCATCCATGTTTCAGGATTTGTTGCAAAAATAAAATAGGAATTTGTGTCTCAAGTACTCCCAACAGTGCCTGGCAGGTACCAGACCCTCTGTTCTCGGGACCTATTCCTTAGACCACGTCATCATTTTCACGTCTTGGTGTAGCCATTTCCCATGGAAACAAAACCTGAGCCGGCGGCTGGGGGAGCAGGGCTCTCTCCTGGGCTTTGTCACACACGTGCTGTGATCTGGGGCAACACTTGGCTTCCAAGGTTTCCTTTATTCTTCGTGAGCTTCTCACAGGGGGCAAAGGAAAGCATGTGTTTGAAAGCACGGTCTGAACTGCAAACAACGAGCAAATAGAAGGAAACAGTCATCATTCAGTGGGTCGTCTCCATCTTTTTCCCAAGACGCTAACTTAAGACCGATGTGAACAAATGCAACCACTGTTCCTTGCCCTGAGACCCTCAGTCAACACAGCTGTCAATCCATAGTGACCATTTTAATTCATTTAAAGAGGAAACAAAATAGGGCAGGGTACGCTGTGTCTGGGGTGTCCAGCTGATGGTCTGAAAGAGAGCCAGTCAGTCGGTTGCTGGGAAATGCAACTCCAGACCCCGCCCCCCACCCCGAGGGCAGGGGACGGGAGACCAGGAGCCTCCTGGGTCCAGGGTGCCCTCTTCAGGTGGGGTTTGGGGTGGGGACGGGGACCTCCTCCACAGGTCAGAGCAGTAGGTGCTGAGTGCCAGCTCAGGGCTCGCTGAGTGGCAACCCTGGCACAAAACCCACCTCCAGGAGCCCGTTCACCTTTGAAGCTCTGTGGTTTGATGCAGAGCAGGGGTCTCTTGGTCACCAGGCGTTGAATTCTTGCTACAGGGTTCAGTTCAGTTCGGTTCAGTTCAGTTCAGTCGCTCAGTCGTGTCCGGCTCTTTGCGACCCCATGAATCGCAGCACGCCAGGCCTCCCTGTCCGTCACCAACTCCCAGAGTTCACTCAGACTCATGTCCATCGAGTCAGTGATGCCATCCAGCCATCTCATCCTTGGTCGTCCCCTTCTCCTCCTGCCCCCAATCCCTCCCAGCATCAGAGTCTTTTCCAATGAGTCAACTCTTCACGTGAGGTGGCCAAAGTACTGGAGTTTCAGCTTTTGCTACAGGGTAGGCCTGTGCAAAGAGCTGTGTGTGTGTTCCCTGTTCTTGGGAGGACATCTGGGTGATTAAAGCCGGAGGAGCTGCACACGCCCAGTGAGTGGGCTCAGGAGGGATTCACTCACATGAAAGTGAGCTGAGTTTTGAGGGGTTTCCCAGGTGGCACTGCTGGTAAAGAACCCACCCGCCAATGCAGGAGACATAATTCGACCCAGGTTCTATCCCTGGGTCGGGAAGATCCCCTGGAGGAGGGTATGGCACCCCACTCCAGCATTCTTGCCTGGAGAGCCCCAGGGATGGAAGAAACCGGTGGCCTACAGTCCATAGGGTCGCAGAGCATCAGTCGCGACTGGAGGCTTAGCACGCATGCACGCATGCAGACGAGATAAGCCCTGGGAAGGCGCCCTGTGGCTCTAAGGCATTTCTGGAGAGACAGGAAAAACTCCCCCCCCGCCGCCCCCCGCATCTGTCCAGTGGCGTTTCTGGTCTCAGCCCATATGGAATGGCTCCTTTTCCACATGACAGCCCTTCAAATATCTGAGGACAGCTGTTTAGAAAAGACAGCTTCTTCAGAAAGCAGATGGCCACCCCACAGGAAATCTGAGCTTTTAAAATGGATAAGGGAAATATCTGCCCGCCCAGCCTCCCCTGAATGCCCGAGACATCACTGAAAGCTTCCGGGGAAGATGCCAGCCACCACCCAGGCCTCGAGGAAGTAGATAAAGGTCAGAGAGCCACTTGGGGGAAACCGTTCGGATGGTGCTCAATGTCTAATGGCTGAGTATGGGGGAAAAGCCTCGCTCCGCAGCGTTTGCCCATTTCCACGGTGTAAAGGGGTTTCCGTGGGGGCTCAGTGGTAAAGAATCTGGTGTCAGTGCAAGGGACGCAGGTTCGATCCCTGGGCCGGGAAGACACCTGGAGAAGGACCGGCAACCCGCCCCAGTGTTCTCCCCTGGGGGATCCCATGGATGGAGGAGCCTGGTGGGCTACAGTTCATGGGGTCACAGAGTCGGACACGACTGAGAAACTAAAAAGCCACCGCAGCGACAGGGGAGTAAATCCTCCCACTGCGGCTGGTTCCAAGAAGCCCGTGCCTGGCTGCGGCAGGCTGGCACAAGCCAGCTCCAGCCCACCTCTGCCCTCTGCTCATACCTGGCAAGAAGAGAGGCCTCGGGGGAAACAGTCAGGGTGCAGATTAGATCCTCTGGGGTCTGCAGAGGTAACGGCGAGGTGGCCTGGGCGGCCTGGTCCCTGGGATGGTGGGGCAGGGGCTTTTAAGAGCCTGAGAATTACTCCGGGGTCTAGAGCTCTGAGTGTCCGAGGTTTGCATTTTGGCCCATTTAGAAGCAAATGTGCCCCAAGGGCCGCTGTTGGACTCTCCCCGATCCAGACCAGAGTGTGAGTGACAGCAGCGGGCACGGGCCAGGCACCCCTGCCTCCAGGCCAGCCGGTGGTTCTCTCCCATCGAATCCTCAGGAAAGCCCGTGAGGCTCGCATGGTACAGATGAGCAACCTGAGGCTCAGAGAGGCTGAGTAGCTCAGTCCAGGTGTGCAGGCCCCACCCCGCCCAGGAGCAGGTCCGTTTGCGGTAGCTCCCTGTCTCACGAGTCGGGAACAAGAGTCAGCGTCTGTCCCTGGGATCAGTGCAGGGGAGGGGCAGCCCAAGGGGCGGCTCTGGGAGCCCCCGGCAGGGAGAGAGGGATGGAGCCGACCGGGGGCCCTTTTCCCCAGGTGCCCCCGCCGCACAGCCCTGCCCACAGAACTCACAGGTGTCCTGCCTGGAGTGGGGAGCCGGGCCGCTGCTGCTGAGACCCGCAGGGGTGGGAAACTGCAGCCCCACTGCTGGTTCCCATTAAGACAAATCTCCTTGTTGACAAAAATAAAGAGAACCCAGTCGACGCCAGTCTTTGCCGTCGGCCCGCTGCCTTCATTCTCCTGCGAGGAGCCGGGCCCTGTGTTCCAAACTGGCTCAGGCCCACGGGCTTCAAAGGGGAAATTCCGAAGTGGGCAGGGGCCTTGGCAGGGTGCCCCTGAGAATGGAAGTGCCCCCTGAGGGGAGCGGCCCGGAGTCGCCTGAGCCCAGGGCCTCATTAGCTCCCTACACATTCTGTCTCACTTTCCTTGGCATAGAGGCTGCGTTTTCCTAGGCTGGGAGGTGGGGAGTGAGGGCAGGATGGATGGTCCTGGCACGCTGGGCTGCAGAGCCAGCATTTTCTGAGCCAAGCAGGTTGGCAAGGCCGAGGTGTCACCGATGGGCCGGGCACTGGGCAGGTGGGTCCCACATTAACCCCAGTCTGGTGGGAGTCAGCTGGTCTCCCACATCTTTGAGTTTTGGGTCTCTGATGGGGGCATGGGGAGCCTAACTTGCCTGATTTATTCATTTCTAGTAGAGACATCACATTGCCGACAAAAGTCTGTGTGGTCAAAGCTATGGTTTTTCCCGTGGTCGTGTATGGATTTGAGAGTTGGATCCTAAAGAAGGCTGAGTGCCGAAGAATTGATGCTTTTGAACTGTGATGTTGGAGAAGACTCTTGAGAGTCTCTTGGACTGCAAGGAGATCCAACCAGTCCATCCTAAAGATCAACCCTGAATGTTCTTTGGAAGGACTGATGCTGAAGCTGAAGCTCCAATACTTTGGCCTCCTGATGAAAAGCTGACTCGTTGGAAAAGACCCTGATACTGGGAAAGACTGAGGGCAGGAGGAGAAGGGGATGACAGAGGATGAGATGGTTGGATGGCATCACTGACTCAAGGGATGTGAGTTTGAGTGAGCTCCGGGAGATGGTGGAGGACAGGGAGGCCTGGCGTGCACCTACTGACCAGCTGCTGTGAGAAGCACCAGCGACCGGGGGAGGCGGGCAGCTCCCAGTTCTGGAGGCTGAGTCCGAACTGCTGTGTCGCAGGGCCCCGCTGTCCCTGGGGAGGGGTCCTCCTGCCTCCTGCAGCTGTGGGCAGCTCCAGGCATCCACGGGCTTGTGGCCGCATCGGCCCAGTCTCTGCCTCTGTGATCTCTTATAAGGACGTTCATCACTGGAGTAAGGCCCTCTCCCAGCCCTGCCTTTCAGAGCCCAGCCTGGTGTGGCAGCCCCCGCAGCACCCTCTACCAGACCCACCCCTTTGGCCCAGCAAGGGGACAAGCGCCACCGGGCCAGGTCAGCTGAGGGGCCTGGCCTCGAGCCAGACCTGCCTCCTGGTCTGCCCCCTCCCCTCGAGCCCGCTCCAGGTGCCCCACGCTCTGGGCCTGGCCATCTGGGCCTCAGCAGACCGGTGCCTCAGAGTCCGGTGGTTGTCATAGCAAACGACCACAAGCCACGTGGTGAAACCACAGAGGCTGCCGCTCCCCCGGTTCTGGAGGCCAGAAGCGCAGGGTCGCGGGGCCTGCAGGCCGAGCTCCTTCCGGAGGCTCCGAGGGAGGGACCTTCGTCCCTTCCGCCGAGCCCAGATGTTCCTCGGCCGGCGGCTGCGTCTCTCCAGCCCCGCCTCGTCTTCCTATCGCATCTCTGCGCATCTGTTTCCAATCTCCCTCTGTCTTCCTCTTCTAAGGACGCTTGATGGACTTCAGGGCTAAACCGAGAGATCTCCTTATCTCAAGGGCCTAAACTAGAGAGCATCTGCACAGACTCTTTTCCCAAATAAGGTCACAGTCCAGGTTCTGGGAATCAGAGGATGGGCGTGCCTTCGGGGGCCACTGCCAGCACCACACAGCCAGACCCGCCCGGGGCCCCCATAGGCAGCTCTGCACCCTTCCCTTCCCGGCCCTGAGGGTCTGTGTGGGTCTGTGGGCACGATTTCTGCTGGGGGGCAGCAGGGAGTAGGCACACGTCCTGGGGTGGATGGTGGATCCTGGCTCCTCCACTCGGGGGCCTATGGGCCCTGGGGTCCGTTTCTAAATGCTCCGAGTCTGAAAGCTCACCTGTGAATTGGGGGTGTTCAGTGTGAGCGAGTGACGGGTAAAGAAGGGGGTGCAGCTGCTGGGTCAGTTCCCACCAACATCGCCTAAAGCACCCCCCGCTGGAACCCCAAGTCACTTGAAGCCTGCCAACTGCTCAGTTCAGAGACTTGAGCTCAGAGATTTAGAGGAGCAAATGGATTCAGTGTCTGCGTTGAACTCTGCTTTGGGGCACTCATTCTAAATTCTGTATTCCCTTATATTTCCTCGTATGGAAGAAAATCTTCTCTGGGAGCTACTTCCATTAAAAATATTGATTTCCTGGTAAAAACGAAAACCAAGCTAGGACCTACTGGAAAAAACAGCAGTTCCACCAAGGCAGCGCTGGGCATCCCTGGGCAACGTGCCCCCACGTGCAGGGCTCTGCCCATGTCTGTCTGCTCGCCGGCTGCCTTGTTCCCGCCGAGGCTCCTGCCAGAGGGGACCTTGCTCTCGGGACATGAAAAACACGGCAGGTTCTCCGTGCCTGCTCCAGCGACCCCAGGCTCTATGCACTGACCCCGGAGCCTTCTCGGCCTCCCAGGCACGGAGGCCTATTTCTCTGTGTCCAGGACTGCAGAGGCTGGAGGGGGGACCCTGGGCATACGACCTTAGTTGCACAAGGCTTTGCAGATGTCAGGCAGTTGAGAATCTTGAGAGGAGGAGGCCATCCTGGACTATCCAGGGAGGAGAGAGGGAGGCGGAGGAAGCTTCAAGAGCAGGTGCACAGGAGCAGCCAAGTCAAGACGGCAGCGCAACGTGCAGGGGTGAGGCCGCCAGCCACGGAGCCCAGGATGCTGGCAGAGGCCGGGAACAGACCCCGAGGGCCTCCAGAGAGAGGGCAGCACTGCTGACCTGGACTTCAGAAACACAGGGCACTCTCGACGCTTCGGTCACCTGGGTGGTGGGTGTTATTACGGCAGCCCCGGGACACAGCTGCAAGGACCAGGGTGAGGCTGAGGATCCCAGGGCGTTAGCAGGGCTGTTTCAAGGAATGGGTAGGGTATGTGTGTCCTGCCTGGACCCTGTCCCACCCAGGTCAGCGTCACTGGCCTGACAGGTGAAGAAAAATGACCCGAAGGGTTTTGCCCTAAATCAGCATCTGGTTTGGAAAAGACCCTGATGCCGGGAAAGATTGAAGGCAGAGGAAGAAGAGGATGACAGAGGATGAGATGGTTGGGTGGCATCACCGACTGAACGGACGTGCGTTTAGCAAGCTCAGGGAGATAGTGAAGGACAGGGAGGCCCGGCAGGCTGGGGTCCACGGGTCCCGAAGAGTCGGACGTGACGGCAACCGAACAACGCCCGCACCTAGTTTACTTTTCAGGAACACCCGGCGCCAACAAGCGTAAAGAGAGGCCTCCCGCCTCCCGCCACGGAGCCGGCGCCCACGGAGGGCCCGCCTCCTCCGTCCACTGCTCCAAGCTCTTGTTTGTTTGTTTACTTGTGAGAGATTAATTAATGTGTTTATTCACAGGGCTAAGGCCCAGTCCCTATCATTAGAGACAGCCTTTTGTTTTCACCTTATGAATTCCTGTGTGACTTCCTTTTTAAAACTGAAATATAGTTGATTTTCTTTCAGTTAAAACGAAGAAGCCGCACAGGAACTCATGAAATTGCTAGCCTGCTGTTCAGGCGGCAGAGGCGTGGCCTTGGGGCGCAGCTGTCCCGGGGCCATGTGGAGAGGGGCTCGGGCCACTCAGGTTCCAGTCTCCTTGCCCCACATCCTCCTGGCGTCACCTGCGGCAGAGGCGAGGAGGGGGCCCTGTGGGCATGCCCCATGGCCGGGATGTTTTAAAGAGCAGGCAGCCCTGCTCCTGGGAAGGAGAGAGCATTCGCCTCTGATCGCTGAGCGGTAGAGGGTGCCGTGCGGGGAGCCCGGTGGGCGGAGACCAGGGAGGCAGAAGGCACGGGTCTGTGGGCCCCTCTCGGGGCGTGGCGCCCTCACCTGTGAAATGGGGCGGTGGCCCGTGAGTCCTCACCGGACACAGCGGATGAAGAGCCAGAGGCCAGGTGAACGGGGCCTTGGAGGCGGCCGTGGAGGGGTGCATGAGAAGCGGGTGTTTGCGTGGAGAACAGAGTGTGGCCCAGCCCTGCGGGTTGAGGACCCCTGCGTGGGAGAACTTCACCCTCCCATCGGTGGGCAGGCAGGAGCTGGGGGGGGGCCCTTCGGGGTGATGGGCCCTGCACACAGTTTCTGCAGCCAGCAGAGCCCACAGCGAGGGCACTTGACTGGCTTCCTGGCTGGGCCCTGGGCTCCTGGCAAGTCCAGGTGAATCCCAGCCCCCGCCTCCCCTCCCTCCCGCTTCCAGCTTGATTTGGTTCTGGCCTCTCTGAGCAGTTCTCCACCCTGCAGTCAGGGATCTTTCCAGAACATGACTCTGATGTAGCCTTCTCCTCCTGAAACCCCTACTTGGCCCTTTCTCCTTGGGGAGACTCCAGACTCCCAGCGGGCCCCGGGGCCCTGCACTCTCTGCCCAGCCCTCCCCCAGCAGTGCAGCCTCATGAGCCTTCCTCTGGGCCCGAGCTCCTGCGTTCCCTCCGCTGGCGGGACCTTTCAGGGAGGGCATCCTGGAGAGGTGGCAGCAGGCCCTGAGCGACTTCTCCGGGACCCTGGGGTCTGAGCTTCCATGTCAGCTCCTTACAGAGCCCCCACCCCGGATGCGGGAGTCCTCAGACACTGGCCCCTAGTCACCTCTGCTCAACACCTCCACTCACGGGCCAGGGCCTTATGCCCTCTGAGACTCTGACCCTGAAGGTGAGTACGTGTTCTGGCTCTGTGCCCGGGACAGACCCTGCCTCACCCACAAAGGCAATCACACAGGTTTCTGTGAAAGAGTCTCTCTGACCCATTTTCCAAATGGGAAGCTGAGGTCCGAGGCAGCACTGAACGCCTGGGGCACTTGGCTCCGAGCTCCAGGGACACCTCTGCCTTTGACCTCCCGAGGAGGGGTCCCATTCGGGCTGGCGGGGAAAGAAGTATGAGATCCCCAGGTTCAGCAGACGCCACCCCAGGCAGCCTACGTGCCCTTTGCCCCTGAGCAATGGTGCGCTGGCCTCGTTTACACAGAGAGCTCTTTACGAGAGTCAATAGGGATTTTTCCAACTGACATTCTTCTGGGCTGTGAGCTCAACCTCTGCCTGCAAAACGTCTCCAGGAGGGTGACCTGTCCACCCAGTCTGAGGCCGAGAAGGGTGGATCCACATCCCACTGTCTGAATAATCGCAAACTTGCCCTCAGTGTCCAAAGCCCAGGCTCTCTGTCACGGGCTATTTTGCCTGAAGTCCTGTTATTTCGTCAAGTTCGCTTGGCCCTGGATAGGAATAGAGTGGGCATTACATGGACACAGCTGTGCCACGGGGAGCAGGGGCGGGCCGCGCCGCGAGGGGCTG
Source organism: Capra hircus (assembly GCF_001704415.2). Classification (NCBI taxonomy): domain Eukaryota; kingdom Metazoa; phylum Chordata; class Mammalia; order Artiodactyla; family Bovidae; genus Capra; species Capra hircus. The sequence goes on along the minus strand of NC_030818.1, from coordinate 105,200,115 downwards.
CCAGGCCTGACTCACCCACCCCACGCCAGCTGGTCCAGGGTGCCTCTGCTGCGGGCACCCCTGACATCAGGCTGCCTGTCCCTATCCCTGCCCCCGAGGGAGGGCAGCTCCCTGACTGCCGAGAACCCTGCGTCCTGGCCCTGGGTGGATGCTCTGCAGTCACGAAGAGCTCCAGCCTCGGGCAGACCGGAGTGCTAGGTCTGGACCATGCCAGCAGCTGAGTCCTGGCTGGTCTGCAGGTGCAGGGCTGCGAGTCGTGGTTGGGCGCTCTGGGAGGGAACAGCCCCTGCCCTCTGCTGGATCCCAAGCTGGCTGGTGGGAGAGGCCTTCACTTCTTGGTGGTGTGGAAGTTCTGGCATAGAGGAGAGGGCTTCATGGGGAAACCAGTGGAGAAAGCCCCTGGGATTCTAGGAGGATCCTGCAGCCCTGGAAAGCAGGGTGACCAGGCCCCGGCTCCTGGTTTCCTGTGGTGCCTCTTTCCCTACCCGGCCTCGGGTTCACCCAGCACACCCTGTGGAGCACAGGCTGGGGCCTGGACCGGCCCGGGATGCTGGGGCCAGGCCGCCTGGGAGGAGATGCAGGCAGAGGCACGTTTGGAGGCCCAGCTCCCCCCCACGGTGCAGGCTGCACCAGCCGCGCCCACGCTTGTCACAGGGACCTCGGTGCATCTGCCTGCAGCCCGGGGCTTCTCCTCCGGAAGAGTGAGCTGTGGGAGCGTGAGGGGGAGAGAAGAGGTGGAGGGAGCCTGGCAGGGGAGGGGGCAGCTGCGTCTCAGGTCGCTGCTGTTGTCCAGGCGCCCCCTTGGCTCCTCTCCGCCCCCCACTCCCTGGCCCGGTGTGGACACATCGCAGCCCAGGCGCTCGGCTCCGCGTGCAGGGGGAGCGAGGCTGTCCGCCAGCCAGGCTGGAGCGGCAGGCACGGGAGCCGCCACTCAGGCTCCTCCCGCCGGACAGGGTGCTGCCCACCCCACCGGCCTCAGAATGCCCCTACTGCACTGGAGAACAGACAGCCCCCTCCCCGGGCTTCCTCAAAGGCCCACAGACGGCGACGGCGAGGTGTCCTGGGTGACTGATGCCCCCACGCAGATTCGCACGCTGAACCTTGACCCCCAGCATTTCTGGATGTGGCTGTCTTTGGTGAAAGGGCCTTTAAAGCAGAGACAAAGTCACCTTCATTTTCGGGCGAACTCAGCTAACGTGAGTCGTCCTTCTAGGAAGAGATCAGGACACGGCCTGCAAGGAGGACAGAGGTGGGGGAAGAAGGCCGTCGTCCAGCTCGGGAGCCGCCTCTGGGGACCAGCCCTGCCCACACCCTGAGCTGGACGTCCAGCCTCTGGGGTCGCTGTTGTTTAATCACTAAGCTGTGTCTGATCTTTCCCACCCCGCGGACTGCAGTTCTGCAGGCTTCCCTGTCCTTCACTGTCTCCCGGAGCTTATTCAGATTCATGTCCATTGAGTGGGTGATGCCATCCAACCGTCTCATCCTCTGCCATCCCCTTCTCCTGCCTTCAATCTTTCCCAGCACCAGGATCTTTTTTCAGCAAGTCAGCTCTTCGCATCAGGTGGCCAAAGTATTGGAGCTTCAGCTTCAGCATCACTCCTTCCAAAGAATATTCAGGACTGATCTCCTTTAGGACGGACTGGTTGGATCTCCTCGCAGTCCAAGGGACTCTTAAAAGTCTTCTCCACACCACAGTTCAAAAGCATCAGTTCTTTGGCGCTCAGCCTCCTTTATGGTCCAATTCTCACGTCTGTACATCTCACAGCTCACAGCCTCCAGGGTGAGAGAGTGCATTCCTGGGGTTCAAGCCGCCGGGTCTCAGGTACTCTGTTATAGGCACCCAAGCAAACTCATGCCCCTGGAAGCCTTCCATCCCGGGAGCAGCTCTCGGCCACTGGCCTGCCTGGGTTCCCTTCCACCTCCTCCACCGGGTCAAAGAGAAGGTGGGGAAGGACACCTGTCGACCTCAGCCTTAAAGTGGTGGGTTTCCCCTGGTAACTGTGCAGGGCCGCCCTGGGAGTGAGAGCTGCCCCGCCTGAGTTCTGCTGGGGATTGGAGGGACAGCCTGCAGCCTGGGTGGGCAGGGCAGTGGCCCCTGGCCTGCCGAGGATCCAGTCTGCAGGGGGCTGTGGGCAGGGCCCAGGGCTGGAAGTTCTGCCGGTCTGCTGGTCCGGGGCTCAGTGCAGGCAGAGGTGGGGCTCCTGGGGCCAGAGGGATGAACAGCCGCTGTCCTCCCAGAGGGCGGGGTCATACAGTTTTGGGGCCCAGGCGGGAGCTCTGGGCTCCAGTCCGGCTGGGCCACCCTAGCTGCCAGTCCTAAAGTGGGTGGTCTCACGGCCCCAGCCTCTGCGTCCTCCAGGCCCAATGGGAGGGGTTTTACTCAATTGGGCCGGTGAACGGGGTGAAGCCCTGAAGGGTCCAGCAGGAGGCTCAGAGGGGTCGGAGGGAGTCCACCCGGCTGCAGGATACAGGAGAGGGAGGGCGGGCGGGAGGGGGCCCCAGAGCCCCCTGGACCCTGAGGGGCTCCTCAGGGCTTCCAGGCCCGATTTGTCATTCACAGGGCTCCCCAGAGGCCAATGTCCTCGCCCCCGCTTCCCAGGGAGGAGCTCTGAGAGCCGGAGGCCAGCACTCGCCGCCCGAGGTCCAGGGCTGGCGATCCCTGCCGCTGGGCCGCAGCTGAGCCTGGGGCTCCGGGGCTGGCCCGGTCCTGGGCACCAACTGCAGGACGCACCTGGGGCCATAGGTGCTGGAGGCAGGTCTGCAGCACCTTCCCTGGGCAGCCAGAGGGAACCTCAGAGCTGCCCCACGGCTGTGGGTGAGTGCGGAGGCGGCTCCAACCACTCAGCCTGCAGAACGGGAGCTCCCCCAAACCTCCTGGATCTGCTGGGCAGTGAACCGCTGGGAGGCAAGCAGATCACCGGTTCCTCCACCTCCTCCAAGGGGCTGTGAGCTCCCCCCTGGGAGAGGTGGAGGGGGAGAAGGTAGCCACTTGTCCTGGGGGGCTTCCCCAGGAAGGGGGGGCTTTCCCAGCCAGCCAAGGACCCTGGGAGGCTGGGTGGCCCCTTCGGGTGGCAGGGGGAATGAGAGAGCCCACAAGCGAGCCGCACTTAGGGCCTGTCGTGGACACTCAGACAATGACCCGTCGCTTAAAAAAATCGGTGAGCAGACCTCACAGCAGAAGAAGGGAAGGGTGGGCGCTGGGTCCCGGTGCAAAGCTGGCGCACACCTGGCCTGCCCTACACTCCGCCAGGCACCCTGGCAGACACAAGGCCACGGACGGCCAGGGGCGCTCAGAACCCTGGATGCTCGCGAGTCCCTGCCACGGTGGAGCCGGCAGTTGACGCTAATGCTCAGGGAGGGACCAAGTGGGACCCTGGAGAGGCCCAGGGGTGGCGCCGGGGGTGAGGCAGGGCTGGGCACGAGGGTCTCAGTCGCTACAGGCGTCCTGGAGCCCAGAGGGAAATAAACAGTTTCCAAAGGACTCTTCATTTTAATCAGTTGTGGGCGGGTCAGGGGATGCTCCTGGGGTCACCCACCATGAGGCATTGTTGGCAAGGATCTGGGCAAATCGATCCCCTTTTTTCCTTCCTGAAGGGAAATCTGGGCTCAGGTTCGGGCGTGGCCACGATGGATGTGCGGGTACTTGGACTGAAAGTCCCTCGCTCGCTCTCATGCTCGCCTTCCTTATCTGTAAGGGGCAGAAATGACCGTGTGCTTTACCGCTGTGTGTGACCTGGCGCGAGAGTGGCTCTGAAGCAGCCGTCGCACAGGTCTGGCTGGTGCTCCTGCTGTCTCTGCTGGACTCCCAGCTGTGGCCAGGCGTCACGGTCACCTCCCACCGTCCTGGGCGGACAGGGCAGGGTGCTCAGATTAGGGGTTGTTTTCTGAGTTTCTCAGAGGGCTAGAACCTGACCTCCCCAACGAAGTCCAGGCACTGATGAGCCCACCTTGGTCTCAAGCTTTCCCGTTACTGTGAGGTCAGCTCTCCGGGGGACATGGTGTCCCTTGACTATCAGCTCTCGGGGGACCAGATGCCTGTCCTGAGTTCCAGGTGTCAGAAGGCCTGGCGAGCCAGCACAGAGGCATCTGCGGCCCTCAGAAGAGCTCTCTGTGTCGCGGGGAAACGGAGCCCGGAGGTAGCATTGTCTTCTGGCAACCAGACCCCTGGCCCACGGTAGCACCCCACGTCTTCAGGAGAAGCTAGCCTCCCCCTAGTGGTGGGGTGGGGAGCGTTCTGGGGGCCAGGTGGGACTGGGGGCTCAGGGAGCGTCTGGTGCAGCTTCTCTCTCATGAAGGTTCACCAAGGACCAGCTCCAGCTGACCGGCGCATGAATTACAGACCTACATACCTGCTCACACAGCACACACCCACCCAGATCACAGATGTGATTTACACAACCAGAGAGAACATTTCACTTTGTGCGTTTCGTCCTTTACCTGAGCGGTGCTGAATACCTCCGAGAGCACATGGGCAGATGTGGGCCCCCCGGGGTAGCCCCAGTGACCTACTGCCGGCGTGAGAGGCAGCACATGGCGGTGCCTGCAGACCCAACCTCTCCCTTCCTCCCCTCCCTCCCTGTTGGAACTGAAGGGCGTTTGCGGAATTTCACCTTCAGTCTGGGAGCTGGGGGCGGAGGTCCCAACACTGCTTCAGCGTCAGTGGCTGAACTGTCTGTTCAAAGCAGAGGGGATGGCTTGGGTTCTGAAAAGCCCCCTGACTCATCTTCCCTCCACTTTAAAAACCAGCACAGTTGCCCTTCTGGGAAGGGGTCTGAGGGAGGCTTCAGCAGACTTTTGAGGGGGCGGGGTGGATATTTCTGGGCTGGGGGAACCAAACGGAAGGGGCTGCCGCCACCCACCGCAGCCTGGAGGCTCCAGGGGGACCTCTCTGAGGCTTAAAGGCGATGAGGAAGAGGGGCAGTGCCCCACGGTGGTCCGGGGCAGCAGGGTCCCTATCCCTCATCCTCTGCGGCTGTCACCTCCCAGACACGTGTCTCCTTGGCTTCCCTTTTTGCTGGCAGAGGGGTCTCCATGCAGGAGGAGAGAGGGGGGAGGGGTGCTGGCGACCTCCGCCTGATTAATATCCCAGATGTGTGATCTCCAAGCTCCCCCCGAGGACTTCTCGGGAGTCCAGACCTCAGCGTGGGCACGGATGCCCAGCCTGCCATGCGGGAAGGTGGAGAGCGGGTCGTGGGTAGGGGTGGACGCGCCTGCTACAGTCTTGGGCGCCCCGATCTGGCTGGATTGGAAGTCCAGTCTCCACCCAGAAGAGGAGCTCTCAACTCCAAGTACGTGAAAAAAGTTAGGCGGGGTGAGCTGCAACTTTTTTTAACTCCAAATGCTCGAACTCAGGGCGCCTCCACACTGGTTCTGGGGCTCTGCCAGGTGTGGGCACCCGGGGCGGGAAAAGTGGGGGTCCAGGATCGGCCTCGGGGGGCTCCGTCCGCGCGCGCACGCCGGCAGAGCCGGCGCCGTGCCCGCTCGGGTCCCCGCCCGGCCCGGGCCAGCCCCTTCCTCGCCGCCACTCGCCCGCTGGCCCCACCTCCCCGCCCGCGGCGCCCAGTGGGAAGCGGGGGCCGGCCCGGCCGAGCCCAGCGGCTGCTCTGATTTGCTGCGGGCGCCGGGGAGCCCCGGCCTCCGCGGGTGCCTTCCAGGAGCGAGGGCGGGAGGGGAAGGGGGAAAAGTGCTCGGCGCCCGAGGCGAGGTCGCACTCCTCCTTCGTCCCCGCGGCCGGCGCCGGACCGCACTCGAGCGCAGCGCCCAGGGGAGCGAGTCGCGGGGCGGCGGCGGCGAGGAGGAGGCCAGAAAGAACCGGAGGGGGCGAGGAGGCCGGGGCGAGCGAGCCGAGCGGGGTCCCGGCGCCCCGCGGACCGAGGTCGAGCCCTCCCGGCCGTGGGCGAGCGCGCCAGCCGACCCTCCCGGGGGCCACGGCCACGAAGAGCACGGGCCGGCGGCTGCTCCCATGACTTCCTAAGGCCGTGCCGGCCCCGCTGAGTCCGCTGCCCGGGCCGTGCCCCGCGCCCCGTGCGTCCCCGCGCGCCCGCCCCGCGCCCCGCACCGCGCGCCCCTCCGGCATGGACGTCCACACCCGCTGGAAAGCGCGCAGCCCGCTCCGCCCGGGCGCCCCGCTGCTGTCCCCGCTGCCGCCGCCGCTGCTGCTGCTGCTGCTGCTGCTGTGGGCGCCGCCTCCGAGCCGCGCAGGTAAGGGCGCGGGGCGCCGGGGCTCTGGGGGCCGGGGGCCGGTGGCCACCGGGGCCGGCACGGCTGTCATCCCCGGGCGCCCGGCCTCTTCTGCGCCTGCACGACCTTCCCCGCTTGGCTGTGGAATGCGCGGCCCGAGACTCCGAATGCCGTTAGCTGGGGGCCCCGGAGAGGGGGGCGCGCCGGCACAGCCCTCCCCCGCGCCAAACGGGCCGACCGCCGGGGCTGTCGGGGGACCCGAGGCTGGGGCTCCGCCTAGGATGCGCCGGAGGGGCTGTCCACCAGGCCGGCAGACTTTTGTCCCGAAACTTTACCTTCTGTGTCCCACATCGCAGGCGCGCAGCACGACTTCCTTTCCTGAAACCCGGGAAGGGTCGCCCCCTAGAGTCACAGCGGGTCAGTTCTGGCCGGGCCTCCCGGGAATAGGGGACGCGAGGGTGGAGGGCGGGGGACGGGAATCCCAGATACGCAGCCCCCGCCATCTCCCGACTTCTCTTGGGAAGAAGGTTTTCTAGAGTTTGCTGCCCAAAGACGGGATTCTAGGCGCACGGCGGGGCGGGGAGATGTTGCCGGGCCTGGGCTGCCGGCGTTTACATGATGCACGGACGGGGACTTCTGCCAGAGGTCTGCCCTTAGAAGGAGCCGTCTCCTGCGGGCGGCGACCAGTCGGCCAGCACCCACAGGGCGCCTGCCTGGATGCCTGCCGCCGGCACTGCCTCCCACACACTTTCCTGCCGTTGGGGGTGTCCAAGCATCACTTCTGCGGTTGCCTATCCCGTGGGGTAGGTCTTCCAACACCTTAGTCCTCAGAGCTCGTGGCCCTCAAAGTCTCCCCTCAGCTGGTGGGAGATGGGCTCCGAGCAGGCTCAGGGTGAGTGCGGGCACAGGCAAGGGACAGTGGCCCAGGGGACAGCTGGACCAGCCCGCTCCCCCCTCCCCCAGAGGAAGCTCCGCTTCAGAGCCCGAACTCTGCTCTGCTTTGTAATTTGAAGACACACAGGAAGAATCACTTCCACCTTCCACTTACCAATCAAGATATTCTGTCCCTTTTTGCTGGCGCGTGAGCGCTGGCGAGCCAGACAGGGCGGACAGGGGTCAGGGTATCCAGCTGGTCAGGGGCTGGGGAAGGCGCGGGGAGCTTGGCCTGGCTCTGGGGGTCTCGGATCTCAGCCCTGGACTGCCACCCGCGTTTCCTGGATCCTGAGCTCAACTCACAGGCTATGGGTTTCTCCTGGGGTCACTGGAGGTGGGGGACAGCAGCAGCCTCCAAGGAGGTGGTGTGGAGCGGGCTGGGGGATGTGATCAGGGCAGCCGTGTTGGGCATCCATCAGAGACAAAACCATGTAACCCTGCCCTTGCTCCTCTGCTGGGCTTTCCCCCAGGAGCTCAGGTGGGAATCCTTCAGGGGAGTCCACACCCGCACAGCTGGGGCTGGGGAGCTCGCAGAGCATTTGTTCGTCTGGGTTTGGAGTGGGCTGTTCGCCGTCTCTGCCCCCTGCCTTCTCTTTCCCGTCTTGACTGAGGCGGGCACGGGGTCAGCGCCTGGGCCGTGGCTGTGGGCTTAGACATTTGGCTCCTGCCAAACGGACGTTGAGGGCCTGCAAAGAAGCCACCTCTCTGGGTGGGTTTCACACACCTCCCTTCCCAGGGTGGGACCCCTTTGGAAGGCATCGTCAGTCCGCGGGAGCGGCTGTCCACTGAGATCCAGGGCGGGGGTGGGGGTGCAGCTCGTCTCCTCTCCATTTTGAGATTCACCAGATGTTTCCTGAGCTCTCTCCGAACATGGCTCTCTTTCCTACCTTCTTCTTGGCCAAGTGTGTGAAGGCATGAAAAGTCAGATTGCGTTTGGGGCCGTTTAACATTGTAACGGGCAAAGGAGAGTAAGTGAAATGAAACATGACCCCAATATTTGGAAATTGAGGTCATCTCCTCGGCACGACATTGGTTGACGCCGGTCATGTGGTCGCTTTTGGCAATTATTTGGTTGGAAGAGTTGTCCAAGTTTTGTGGGACTTGACAGTCACCAAATGGTTAAATTTCCTCTGACTCAATCCAGTTGGCTGGAAAGACAGCCTTTTCCATCTTCTCCTCCCCTCCCCCTCCTCCCCATAAAAGAACAGCCAGTGGGAGGGGCTCAGAAGGCAAGCTGGTTCCCCAAGCCTCTCTCCTCTGATGCAGGTTTCCATGGCCAGAGGGGTCACTGCCACCCGGCAGTGGCCTCGGGCCGGAGTCTCCTCCCTGGGGTGGAAGCACAAAGGCCCTTCTCCCCAGTGCTGCTCCGGGGCTGTTCCTGGGGTGCCGGCCAGAGCCTGCCCCACGACCCCACCCTTCAGATATTTCTGGACTCTCACCGCGGCCACGCCCTTCGCTGAGCACTGCCCGCCTGCCCGCCCTGCCTTCTGGCTGTCTGGCCCTGTCTCCCATCCCTGCCTCCGCCCCGGGTCACAGATAGGGTCGGGTGGCACAAAGGGGTGTGGGGAACAGACCACCCCCCCACAACAGCCTCCTGCCCCTCACTTAGTAGCTGAGCCCCCGAGGGTCAAGGATGAGTCAGGCACCCCAAGGCCCCGTCGCTGCGCCCTCACTGGAGCCGCGGGTGTGCCACGAGGAGCAGGGAGGGGCCCCCGGCCCCTGGGAGACCAGCACGCGCGGACATTTGCAACGAGGTCGCTGGCCCTCGCCTGGTGCACTGTAGGTCTGTGCCCACATCATCGTCCTGGACTCGCACCCTGGCCTGTGGGGCTGTGAGGGCGCTGGTGTTCGACAGACTCTGGGGCTGACTGCTCTCCGTGCCTGGGGAGGCCTGGGGCTCACGGGGCTGAGGTGGGGCCCCGTCTGGCCAGCCGAGTGTTTCGCTGTCTCCCCCCTTTCTCTCCCTCCTCCCCCTTCTGTCTCTTCCTGCCCCCTCCCTGCTCTTTACCCCAAGGCCATCGAGGGTCACTGCGGCCTGCAGGCATGCGGCCTCCGCTCCCCTTTCACCAGGCCCTTCACTCGCCCCGGTGAGCTGCTGACTCTGGGAGCCCTTGCCTTGGCTGGGCCTGGCTGTGGGAAAGGCAGAGGTGACGGAGGGCCCACAGGCCGGGGGGAGGCCCGCCCGTGCACGCTGGTCATTGCACTGTTCATTCTCTTGGCCGAGCATCGTTGGAAACAGGGTGGAGGGTCGGCCCCCTTGGGGAGGTCCTGGGCGGCTTCCTGGAGGAGGTGATGCTAACTCAATCTTTCCTTTCTTCTTCCCCTTCCTCTTGTTGCCAAGGGGCCTCCTTAGCAGGTGCCCGCCTCCCCCTCTGGCTGTTGTCTCATCTGTCCTTGCTGGCAGGACCTTCCCAGCCCCACCGCTTCGCTGATCTCCTGGGGCTGCTCCCCTTGGCTGGAAAGCCCCTCATTAACTCGGTTGGCGGGGTGCCCCCAGGGCTGCCTGCCCTGGGATGCTGTGCCAGCAGGAGTGGCCGCTGTGAGAAGCGGGGGGTCTCAGAGGGACAGGAGGGCAGCTGGGCTGTCCCTAACCCGCTCTGGGCCCCACACCGAGACCACCTGAGGGGTGCCGCCTGCCCTGGCCTGGGGGTCTTGGGCCCTGGTTGCGGGACAGTCCTTGGCTGTCAGGTCAGTGAGCCCAGGGCTGCGGGGAGGGTTCCTCTGCCTCTAAGGGGTCGTCTGGGCGGGGGCCAGCCCTGTGCCTCAGCTTTCTCCTCTGGGAGACGCGGGGACACGGCTTCCTTGCTCTGAGAGTAGCTGTGTAGACGGATCCAGGTGACCCCTGAAGTGTGGAGTGTGGGGGCGCCTTCTCTAATGGCTGAGGGTCTTTTGTGGCTGCTGTCTGGGGTGGAGATTTTGCAGGAGGAGGAAGCACAGTGTTGACCCTGCTCTCTTTAGCTGTGCGCATCCAGTGGGAGGCCCTGGGCCCGGTGAGGCCCCGGGGGCTCTGCCGTCCGCAGGTGGCTCGGCCCAGGCCCTCCCGCACCCTCCTCAGCCCCCCATGTGCTCGGGGGGGTACGTTTCCCGTGTCTGTCACCTCACAGGATGGCGGTGAAGGTCGCCCTGGGCCGCATATGTGAGAGGGCTCCACAAGCCCAGCAGAGGGCTGTGCACGCGTGTGTGCGCGTGTATGTGTGCGTGCACGTGTGTGCGTGTGGTGTGTTTGGATGCGTGTCTGCGTGTGTGCGGCGTCTGTTGGTGGGTGTATACACGTACGCAGGTGTGCATGCCCGCATCCGCGCACAGGTCCCTGCGTTTTCACAGTCTGCCCAGGCAGGGCCTGGTGTGTTTGAGGCTCCCACGGCCAGGCCACGTCTCTCCTCCCTGCGCCCCGTCCCTGCTGGGGAGACGGGAGGCGACCGGTGCCACGGAGCCCGCTGGGCAGCCACGAGGCTGCAGGTCCGGCCCAGGACAAGCCGGTCCAGCTGGGTCTGATAATCTGAGGAGTCTTCTTTCTGCTCACAGGAGGGCGATGTTAGATTATAAACTTCTGCTTTTCCCTCTGTTTGTTTCTCCCCTGTAATCGACCCATCTGGCCAGCACTTGGCCAAATATGCCTTAAGCTTTCTGGCCCGGCTCCTGGGGATACGTAGGTCCTGCAGGCAGAGCCTGTTTCGGCCCTTCTTGTGGGCAGAGCTGCCCTGCCACACCCGCGGCGTGGAGGCCTGGTATGCGTGATGCCTTGGGGTGGGCGGCCTGCAGCTGGGTCAGCATCCTGCCCGCCCCCACCAGGTTCCCATCTGTAGGAAAGGGTGATGACTGTGGTTCCTGCGGGATTTTTTTAAAGTAAGATTTTATTTATTTTTGGCTGTGCTGGCCTTCACCGCTGCCTGGGCTGTCTCTAGTTGCGCAGAGCGGGGGCTGGTCTCTACTGCGAGCACAGGCTCCTCTTTGCGGTGGCGTCTCTCAGGCACCACGGGCTCTTGGCGCCCAGGCTCAGTGGTTGTGGCGTGTGGGCACCGTTGCTCCGGGGCACGTGGGATCCTCGCAGAGCAGGGATCGAACCTGCGTTCTTCGCCTCTGACCCATCGGGGAAGCCGGTCCGCAGGATTCCTGACGGGGTCAGCGCGTGATGTATCCCCAGCACCGCTGTAACTGTTCCGGCCGCTCTGGGCCCCCGGGTGGCAGGGGCAGCGGGTCTGGGGCAAGTTCCCGGCGCTGCTCGTGGCTGGCCTTGCGAGGCACTCCCTCCGTCTTGTGAATGAGAAGCAGTTCTCACTCAGAGAGCCCCCCTCTCCCCATGAGTTCATGGCTAACTCCCCATGAGTTCATTCGGCCTGGAGATGGCGGAGGTTGTGGGCGGTCCGTGTCCAGCATGCCGCTCCTCAGGCCACCCCACTTTACTGGCGGGGACTGGGGCCCAGTGGTGGGAACGGACCTGCCCACGTCCCACTTCAAGGACTCTGGCTCCTGAGACGTGACCATGGGTGACGGCTGATGGTCTGCCAGGGCGTCTGGATGGGGGGGCGGGCCTTGCTAACTTAGACGCTGTCCATGCATCCCCACGGCCCGAGCAGCTGGAGCCAAGTTGATGGAAGGAGCGGACGGACGGACGAGTGCTCCACTGGGTGCGTGGGGATTCGTGGTGGGGGTTAGGGGGTCGCTCTGTCTTATACCTGTCTTACTGTCTGAGCCGTCATCCCGTCGGCTTCGACTAACTAATTTTTCTGGCAGATTCCCAACCTACATCATAACCCACAGTCGGAGTAAATGTCTCCACTCTTGGGTGACTCAGGCCTAAGAAATGGAACCACAATTTGACCCAGTTTGTTCATGTTTCATTACACAGAGCCCCAGGGGCCAATTTCTTGTGACGTCTCTGTAGGTGAAATGGGGAGCGGGGGGTGGATTCTTTTATTTTCTGTTTCCTAAGCCTGTATTCTTTCAGGGGAAATTCAGTCTTCTGTCCTGTTTTTCCCTGCCAGCACCTTGGCAAAAGGGACTTTATTAGCCTCTTTAGTTTTTTAAAAAATAAATGTACGAAATGACATCAGAATGTGTATATGTAACTGGAGTGATTTAACTGTAAAAACTGTTGCATTAAAAGCAAGAGATTAAAAGCAACTGTCTTCCGCTCTGCCTGCGGAGTAACCAGAGGGCGGGGTGAGGCCCTTTCTGTGTCGGTGCAGAGGGGCTGCAGGAGAGGCTGGTCCTGCGTGGAAAACTCGGGCGGGACAGTGGCTCTGCCTGAAGCGTTTGCAGACCTCAAATGCGAGTCAGACCAGTGCCGGGCACCGGGAGCAGGTGCACAGGTGAGTGGGAGGTGAACACCTCAGCCCTGCAGGAGCTTCCGGTGCAGTGAGGGATTCAGACCTGCGAACAAGCTGTAGTGTCCAGTGAAGTGCAAAGTGGGAGGCAGTGAAACATCCTCCAGCTAGTGAAATGACGCCACCAGCCAATCAGAGGGAGGCACCCGCCAGCCCCTGGGCCACTGGCCAATCAGAGGGCGGTACCTGACAGCCCCTGGGGCGCTGGCCAATCAGAGGGAGGCACTCGCCAGCCTGGGCCACTGGCCAATCAGAGAGCGGTACCTGACAGCCCCTAAGTCAGCAGACAATCAGGGGAAGTTACCTGCCAATGGGCCACTGGCCAATCAGAGGGTGGTCCCAGACAGCCTTTGGGGCTCTGGCCAATCAGAGGCCAGCTTGCTCTGCCAGGGCCTATGGCTTTTGGAGCCCCACCCTCCTGTGAGTTTGAATGGAGGTTTCCCTCGGAAGGGCTTTCTCCTTTGGTTCAGTGGCAAGGAACCCGCCTGCAACGCAGGAGCCATAGGAAACGTGCGTTCAGTCCCTGGGTCGGGAAGATTCTCTGGAGGAGGGCATGGCAACCCACTCTAGTGTTCTTGTCTGGAAAATCCCATGGACAGAGGAGCCTGGTGGGCTGCAGTTCATGGGGTCGGAAGAGTTGGACATGACTGAAGCAGCTTAGCACGCACACCGTTAGCAGCAGGGTCCGTGTGCTTCTGAAAGAGGCCCATGGCCTTCAACTGTGAGCAGCGTCTGCACCTCAGCCTCAACTCTTCCTTCATTTTTGATGCATGAAACTAGGAGTGCGTGTAGTCTCGTCTTGCTCCTTGTTAAGGTCGTCTTTAGGGTAGCAGAAGCTGTGCGCCCGTAGAACGGGGGCCCTGGCCCATGGCGGGCAGCTAGGGGACCCTGTTATGTGGCAGGTGAGGGGAAAGCTGGCTGGGGACTGGGGCCCGAGCCCTGCCCAAGCAGAGGATGAGAGATGGGCCTGTCCATCACCAACTCCAGGAGTTTACTCAAACTCATGTCCTTTGAGTCCGTGATGCCATCCAACCGTCTCATCCTCTGTCGTCCCCTTCTCCTCCTGCTTTCAATCTTTCCCAGCATCAGCGTCTTTTCAAATGAGTCAGTTGTTTGCATCAGGTGGCCAAAGTATTGGAGCTTCAGCTTCAACATCAGTCCTTCCAATGAACACCCAGGAGTGACTCCTTGAGGATGGACTGGTTTGCTCTCCTTGCAGCCCAAGGGACTCTCAAGAGTCTTCTCTAACACCACAATTCAAAAGCATCGATTCTTCTGTGTTCTGCTTTCTTTATAGTCCAACTCTCAATGTTATTTAAGTTCATGGTTTAGATCGGAAAGCACAGCTTGGGCAACAGCTACATGTCAGTGGACCCTGGCACCCTGAGGAGCATCCAGGGGTCCTCTGTGGTGGGCCCAGTGCTCGGGACGGGCTGGGGTGAGGCTGTGAGGCTCACACCTGGGCAGGGGACATAGGAGAGCAGCCAGTGTTCAGGACCTCCCCCCTCATCTGAGACAGAGGCCTGCAGGTGTCAGCGCAGATGCTGGGGGCACGTCAGGGGGCGCTGCAAGGTGGGAGAGAGGAAGAGACAAGTCCTCCCTGTGTTGTGTGCCCTCCCCGCTTTCTAGAAGGAGCAGTGATGTTTCGCTTTCTTCCCTGCCAGAGGGTGAGCGCTCCTTTCTAAGAGAAGACTCTTTCATTCTGCAGGAAAGGAGATCAGGGTGACTGGGAGGTGGGGGAAGTCAGCCTAAGGAGGAAGGGTTTATTGGGGCTTGGCTCTTGGAGTGTTGTTGTTATTGTTGAGTTTTTCGGGGATAGATCAAACACAGCGCAACAGACCCTCCGGTCCTCGTGGCTTTGACGAGGGTCAGCCCAAGGCCGCCCTCACGTGGTCCAGCCCCCCTCCCACTCCCCCAGCACCCTGTCACCCCCGCCAGCACTCGACCCCCCGCTCCCCTCCACCAGTCTGCTCTGAGGCCCATCCCTGATGTCAGGTCTCATGCGGCTGTTCCTCTGTGTTTACTGCACATCAAGCGTGTGCACTGCCATCTCAGAAGCGGAGGGACACCAAGAAGGAGCTCAGCCAGGTCCGGTGAGAAGGAGGGTGGGCCATTGCCAGCCTCAGGATCTCAGTGCCCTGGTGAGCTGAGAGGGCAGGGCCCTTGCCTCCTACCTGTCCCCGTGTGTCTGGGCTCGGCACAGATGCTGAGGCACCTAGAAATACTTCTCTGAGCCTCAGTCCCCCCATCTGTGAAATGGGTATAAACTAATGATACCTGTCCCAGAGGTCTGATGGGAGGACTAAAGGCTCTTGTCTTTTGTGTTGCCATGTGTTAAAGCCCCGACATCTGTATTTGGAGCCCCCAGATTGTCCCAGTGGAGGGCTGGGCCCCAAACTCAGCTTTGCTGGCATTTTTTTAGAGGGTGGAGTCCTCTAGGTCTGGGGCCCTGGCCCGGGGTTGCCTGGGAACAAGAGAGTCTGGTAAGCAGATCCGGTTTCCTATCAGGAGGGCTTTGATGGGGACCCTGTGAGACCAGAGCTTCAGCCACTGCAGGCCCTGCCTCTCAGATCTGGGATCCGAGGGTCTGGGGTGGAGCTGGGGCCTGCCTCTAGAGATCTGATGCCAATGACCAGCTGAGGGCACATTGGGAAACACTGGGCGTACCGGACGGGAGGTCTGGACCTTCTTCCGATCCCCCTCCCCCACACCATGTGGGGCCAGCCTCCACGGCCAGCTCCCAGTCAGTCATTCCTGCGACTTTCAGAAGGAGAATTAGGGGATGAGGCCGGAAAGCAGTGATGCTTCAGCGCACAGAGACTGGGACCCTGGCTTTGAAGGCCAAGAGCAGGGTTTGGACTCCCAGCCGTGTGACCTCTAATGCCTTACCTAACCTCCTGGTCCAGCGTAGCTCATCTCCACACCTGAAGATGAAAGATGGAAGGTGACCTGCGTGTGGACGTGGGGCCCTGGTCGGGGCGTCCTGCATCACACCTTCAGCGGAGAGCAGACGCTAGAACCACGCTGGGAACGGTAACCGCCACTGTTACCTACGCCGCGCACGCAGTCGCTGCGGTTCGACATTAGTGACTGCTATTCTGTATCACTGTTGCTCTTTTGTGTTATCATGTCTGGTGGAGCAGGGGGGCTGTAGCTTGTATAAAGTTTCTATAAGGTGCTGGCAAGTAGGAATAGAGCAGTCACTTCGGGTTTGGCCTACAGCTGGGCCTCAGAGGAGGCTGAACAGTCAGCGCAAAGGACCCAGCTAGAGCCCGAGGGGGTGAGTCCGCAAGGGGTAGGGGGTGCATTCTGCAGCTATACTTGGGAGGGGCACCATGGCATCTTCCTCCTCATTTAATGTGGGAGCTGTTTCCGGCTTGCTTTTTCACCCCAGGAGTGTGGGGCCCTGATGGTGGGCAGGCCCAGCCCCCAGGAAGGAGTTGGATGTTTTACTGGGAGGGCTCACGGAGTCAGTGGTCTGTCTGGCCTCCCACCTTCAGGCTTAGAGGACAAGGTGGTCTCCAGGGTCACAGGCTGCTGAGAGCAGAGGGGCAGGGGGACCAGACCCCACTGTGCGGCCGTCACCCGCTGGTAGGCTCTGCCTGGTGTCCTGAGGCTGGGGGAACCGGGTGGTCTTAGAGCTCCACCATCCGGGGAGGCCGTCTGAGCCTCACAGGATTGTTCTGAGACTCCGGGGCTGGAGGGGAGCTCAGGTCTCCTGTCTCAGGGTCCTCTGTCCAGGGCAGGTGTGATGACCATTGTTTGCCGGTCACCCCCGTCGGGGATCTCACCCCGTCGGGGATCTCACCCCGTCGGGGATCTCACCCGGTGCGGGCAGACAGCACCTGGAGGGAACTTGCCGGAACCCGGCCTCCAGAGACCCAGGGTTTCAACCTTGATATCCCCAAACTTGGGGCTTCTGAACGTCTTCAAGCTTCCTGTTTGCAGAGCTGAAGGAAAGCTGCTGCCAGTGGGAACGCTCTGTCTTCTTCGCTTTCACGCCCTGGTGTCCCCGGCTGGGAGGGTGCCTGTCCTCCCACACCCTGCATCCCCTGCCTTGGGGCCTCTGCATGGATAGGCTCCCACCTCCCCTTCCTGGACAGGGTCTGTCTGATTACGAACAGCTGCCTGGCCGTGAGCAGGATTTGCAAACCGTGGGGAGGGCTGTTGTCGAGGGCTGGGAGCATGGGGTGGGGGGTTTCTGCTCCCGGCCTCCCCCCGCCCCCACTCTCTCTCTACCTTACTCTAAGGGCTTTCATACATTGTTTTATCCTGACGACATCTTTTCTAGGCAAGAGGTAGCCCCATTTTACAGGCAAGGAAACTGAGGCTCCCAGAAGCCCCACAGCTAGTGAGTGGCAGAGCCTTTAAAATAGCATTTGCATTGTGGAAACTGAGTTTCACCCAGCCTCCTGGGGACAGGGCCTTCCAAGAGCAGACATCACTGTGAGGTGGGGTTTCAGCCCCATCTTTTTCCCTGGGGCCTTCATCCTGGCACAGAGGGGTGGGGCAGCTGCTGAAAGCTGGTGGCCGCCCCCAACCTGTCCTCCGGGCCCCAGGCTGGAGGTGGGCGCCTGTGCAGAGTCAGGAGGAAGCGGTGCATGTTCAGCCGCCCTTCCAAAGCCCCCTGAGTCCCAGGCCCCTCCGGACCCTCCTCCCGCTGCTTGAGTCAGGTGCAGCTGGGGCAGCTCAGCCTTTAGCTGTGTTTGTGTTTGGGGATGAGCTGTCCTGGCTGAGTCATTTTTTCCGTTTTAACGGGAAGGAAGGAGCGATAGGGGAGGATTGCAGCCAGGTGGGTCCTGCCTGTTTGACATCAGTTCACACACGACCGGAGAGACACTCGGGGCTCGTGCCAGGGAGCCAAACGTTGCCAGCGACAAGGGTGGGGCGCGTGCCAGGCCCCTCCCACTCTGAGGGCCAGGTGCAGGCCGAGCAGCCCCTCAGATGTTTCCAGAGTAAAGCTGGGGCAGCCGAGCCACCACCTCTTCCGGGTCAGAGAAGCTGGGCCGGGGAAGAGTCCACATCTTTAAACTATCAGCATTTCAAAAAAGAAAAATAAAAAACCCTGAGAGAGAAGCAGTGCCCAGGGGCCTGGTTTCTGAGCCTGCCCTTTGTCCCAGGAGGTCAGTGGGCTTGCCGAGGGCCAGGCGCAAGAGCTCTGCTCCTGCGTTTCCCTGAGGGGGTGGGTCCTGAGTCCTAGAGTTGTCAGAGTCCTCCAGGAAGTTTGCTGCTTGGGTGGCCCACCTACCCCACTGAGCGGGCCAGGCAGATGCCACTGGGAAAAGCTAGGGAGTTGCAGCTTCTTTGAAACCAAGGGGACAGCGCATATCCCACACGTGTGGTCCCGGGCATTTCCAGCTGGGGGTCCGGTCGGTGGGCAGCAGTCACGGCGGACAGTGGGTGGATGAAGCCCGAATCTGCTGTCACAGAGCCCAAGCCTCACGTTTCAGGCCCAGGTGGAGGCGCGCTCACCTCGAGACCGAAGGAGGCATGCAGCCCGGCTCTAGCTGCCAGAAACCCCGGGCATGGCCGGGGGGCTAGGACTGCCGTGGTTCTGAGCTGTGACCTGCAAAACGTCCTTTCTTCATGTGCGAAATAGAGCTGAGGGTATCTTCCTCTTAGCTCTGGGTGAGACTTTAGGAGGTGCAGTTTGGATCTCCACACACACAGGGCCTCTCTGGACCTGTCAATTCCCACTGTGCCTGCAGCATGCGAGGAGGTGTCAAGGAAGAGCTGTGGGCTGGAGCCAGAGGTGCCCCTGGTGAATGTGGAGGGCATTGGCTGACATACTTAGAACCGGCTCTCTGGAACAGGGTGAGCAGACTTGAGGGGCTCGGTAATGAATCCACCTGCTAGGGCAGGAGATGTAGGTTCAGTCCCTTGGAAAGAGCCCCTGGAGAAGGAAATGGCAACCCAGTTTGGTATCCTAACCTGGAAAATCCCATGGACAGAAGAGCGTGGGGTCGCAAAAAAGTCAGACACAACTTAGCGACTAAACCACAGAACTTACTGACGCCAACAGGGATGAATGACTTTCTGTCCTTGTAAAAGTGTGGGGCCTGAGCTGCTCTGGGAGAGGTTGGGGGCCCCTCACTATCTGGGGGAGGTGGGTATTCTGGCTTGATGCCCCTGCAGAGGCCAGAGGAGAGAAGAGGATGGGGGTCTGCCAGGGTCCCTCTGGAGTCTGGTCTGGCGGTCGTGGACGAGCAGCCCAGGGGGTGTGCCGGATGGAGTCCGAGGCTCAGGGCTGTGCGGATGGTCCACGCTGACGTTGCTTTCACCTCCACAGAGCAGTCGAAACCCCCCAGACAGACCTCCCAGGGGATCCCCAAGCCCATGACCCGTTTGCAGAGGGTGTGTGCGTGTGTGCGTATGTGCGCACACGTGTGTACACGTGTGCCTATGTGTGCACGGGTGTGCACATGTGTGCATGCGTGTACGCGTGAGCACGTGTGCATGCGTGGGCACGCATGTGTGTGTGCGTGTGCACGTGTGTGCACACATGCGTCACATGCACCCTAGCAGGTGTGAGTGAGCATCGGCCCTGGGGTGTCTCTCGCCCGGTGGGCACGGATCCTCTGCTTGCCCACACTCATGATCTCTCACTCCACCCAGCAAGCCCGAGAGGTCCGCCCTGTGAGGGTCAGTGCAGGCGTCTCTGCTAAGGAGAGAGACCTGGGGCTCGAGCGTGGCCTCGTCCTCCCCGCAGGGCCGCAACCCCTCCGACGTCTCTCTCCTTCCCCCTGCTGCCACCCTGCTTCTTATCTACAGTCTCTCCAGATGGATCCTCCCAGACCCTTTCACCCCAGGCTCCTTCCACTCCAGGATCAGTCCTCTTACCCTTTAAATCACGTCCAGAAACTGTCAGCTGTGTTTTGAAAGTCTTTACATACCACCAGCTTCTGTCTGCCCCGCTTCACTTCCGAGTCCTTACCTTGACTTGCTTCTGTTTCCCGGGACTCCTGGGCAGGTAAGAGATCACTCTTGTGGCCCCAGGAGGCCTCCTGGTGCCCCCCCCATACCCCCGCCACCCCAGCGAGCACAGATGTTGGCATCGAGCACCGTGTGCTCTAAGCCGCCCTCCCGGGGTGGCTGCTCTTGCCGAGCTTGGCCTGCCTCTCGGTTTCCACGACCTGCCCTTCTGTGCAGAATGTAAACCGCACCCCCACCCCCAAAGCACTGGGCTCCAGGCACGTGCCTTTCCCATAAACTCTGATGCCTGGTCAATATCCTCTGAAGACGGTTGGGCTGGCCTCTCTACTGACTCTCTGGAGCGCCGTCTGCTGTGGGGCCTGCGGCAGTGGAAGCGCCGTGAACCGCTGCCCGCGCGGAAGGCCCTGCCGTGCGCGCGCCCTGCCGTCCGGGCTTGTCGGCGCCCGCGCCGCACGTTGCTCTCGGACGACTCGCGGCTCTCAGGTTGCGGCGCGGACTCTTCCTTCCGCTCTGACGGCGCCGGGGCAGCGGCGGCGGGTGCTGTCCCCTCGCCGGGCCAGGCGGGCAGGTCCGGGCGACGCTGGCTGCCCCCGCTCCCCAGGCGCGAGGGGCGGGCAAGCCTGGCCGGGGGCTTCCGGGGCTCGGGTCTCCCGCCTGAGCCCTTGCGGCCCCGGGCCCGCGTCCTGTCCCGGCCTTGCGGGCAGGGGGCTGAGGGCTGCCAGCCTGGGGGGGCGGGAGAGGCTGGCGGGGCGCGCTCGCTGGGCTGGGGCCCCGAGCCCCGCGGTGTTAACCCCGTCTGCTGCTGCCCGAGGGCACGTACCGCCTCAGGACCGAGTGGCCGCGGGCCTCCCTGAGGCGTGAGGCGGGAAACGCTCTAGAAGCGCGGCTTCTGAATGCGGGCGGCGTGCAGGGCCTCGCCGGGGGTGGGTGAAGAGACCGCCTTCCTAAACGCAGTTCCCCATCTACGGAGCACCGACTGCCTGCCGCTTCTGTGCTGGGGCCGTCCGGGGCAGCCCCGTGGGAAGGGCTCGCCTGGCCCTGGGGGGCGGTGCGGGGTGGGCCGGGGCTGACCTAGCACAAGCTGGCCCCGAGGCCTTGGAGGGTCCTGGAGTCGGGACCTGGCTTCGCCGTCCACAAGGGTCCCTTCCCTGGTGCTGCCCGGCTCGCTGTGACACCTCGAGGGAGAATGAGCTGCACCCTTGGAGTGCGGGACCCTGCAGGTCAGAGGGCAGGGAGCCTGCGGGACAGCCTGGGGGAGCCGGGGCCCCCGACTGCCGGGCTGGGTCCCCCTCCCTGAGGGTTGTCCCCGCTTCTCTTCCCTCTTTGGTTTTACTTGCAGACACCATTTTCCAATTAAAGATGGTACATGTGCATTATAGGCATTTTGGAAAATAAGAAAAAATATAAAGAAGAAAGTAAAAATCCCGCATAACCCCCAGACTGGAACCCCACTGAGTCTGAGCACAAAGGGAAAGGAACGGAAGGAGGCCGCTCTCTGTGCTGATCTGGAAATTCCGGGGCATAGGCAGTCCCGGCCCCCGGCCTTGTCCCCCGCCACACCTGCTCCTTAAGAGGAAGGCTGCGCCCAGCACAGCTGGTTTGGGCTTTTTCATTTCGCTTGATCAGGAGGGCATGCTGTTTACACCCGTGATCGCCCTGATTTCCCCGAAGAGTCTCGCGTGTTGGACGTCGGGTCTTGCCCCAGATCTCTGATGTTGGCTCGGGTTTTCCCTAGCTCTTCCCTCTGTGGGCGCTCACCCCTCCCCTCTGGGACCCACCTGGGGGAGAGGGGGTCCCAGGGGTCTGGGTGAGCAGCAGGACTCCCCTCTGTGTGGCACAAGAAGGGGGTGTGTAGCCATTGCTCTGCCGTTTTTAAGGCCTGGCAGCCGCGGAAATTTAGACTTTGATAAAGGTAACATTTCATGTTGGCTGGGAAAGGAAGGCTTAGTCATTGGACTGGGCTGGGATAAAGAGCAAGCCTCTGGGAAGAAGAACTTGAACCTGACTCGGTCTCACACCAAAATGCATTCCAGATGGCCCACTGATGTGACCTCGAAAAATGAAAGCACAAAGCTACGAGAAGAAAATACGGGGTTCTGAGGCTCGCGATCTCGGATGAGAAGGCCTCTCTCAGCAGGACGTAAATCCTAGAAGTTATAAGTTGACTCCATAAAAAGCCAACTTTTTCTCTCTGGTCAACTCCCCACCCCCCCCCCCAAACAACCCATCACTGTGAGAAAACGACATGAAGATATGCATATCAGAGAAAAAGGATTGATACTCTAACAGTCAAAGAACTCCTACACGTCAACAGAAAGGACCAGGAAGCAAACCAAACCGAAAATTAACAGATATGGACAAAAGATATGATTGCTTCTTGAGAAGAAAATTCCGGTAGCTCTTGAGCCTGTGGGGAGGTGTTTGACCTTACTCACAGGAAGGGGATGCAGGTGAAGGCCGGGGAGACCCAGCTTCTGGTTCTCACCCAGGCGGATGCAGAGCGCTGGCTGAGAGCAGGCGCTGCTGGCTCCGGTGAGGGAGCGGGTGCCCACGGGCCGTCCTTCTAGAAAAGGCTTTTGCGGTATTTGCGATACGTCTCTTCAGTCGTGCCCGACTCTTTGCGGCCCCGTGGACTGTAGCCCACCAGGCTCCTCTGTCCATGGTCCAGGCAAGGATATGGGCGTGGGCTGCCATGCCCTCCTCCAGGGAGTCTTCCTGACCCAGGGATCGAACCACGTCTCATTATGCAGGTGGGCTCCTTACCACTGGGGCCACGTGGGAAGCCCTTTGCAGGATCTGTTGAAATTCTGAATGCATGTCTATTGGACCTGGAGGCTCTGCTTCTCGGAACGTCTCCTGTGGATTCACGTGGACGTGCGTGCAGACGTGTCTGTTGTCTGCGTGCTGTCTGCAGGTGAGGGCTGGGACAACCAGACACCCGTTGGGAGAGCTGCTGGAGCCACCAGTAAGCCACTGAGTGGCTCCCGGGGAGGGTCCCTGAGCAGCTGCAGGAGTGAAATAGCTCAGTCTCCAGCATTCGGAAGGAAAGAAAGCTCCTCTTAGAATGAATCCGTCTCTAGTGAGAACCCACAGAAAGCCACACTTGCATATTCGTAGACAAGGAAGGAGGCACAAACGGGGGGACCCGTGGTTTTCTCTGGAAGGGACAGCTGGGTGCACAGACGTGCAGTTCTCTCTGGCATCGTTTGAATTGGCTGAACGTGTTGCTCAGACAGGTGGGCTGGTTGGAAGGTGGGCAGGTGTGTAGGGAATAGAGACTCGGGATGGAAGGCTGGGCTGGCTGTCCTGGGAGCTGCGTGCCTTCTTGCTGGCGGGCACACGCTTTCGGCTGGAATGACTCTGTCAACTATAAAAGCCGATGGTCCAAAAAAGAAGAAGAAAAGAAACAAGACCTGTAGACCAGTGCAGAAGGGAACTGACTACATTGATCATGTGTCATTCAACGCCCGTGGGCAAGCACGGGAGAGCCGTGGGCGTGACCGCTGTTCTGTGCTTAGTGGCTGGGTAGCACGCAGTGGGCGTGCCCCGTGACCTCCGACCCCACGAGCACCATCCTGGCTCCGTGACCGCTCGTGACCCTGCGTCACGGCCCCGTGCTCCCTCACCTGCCGTTATGAGGCTTGTTTCTTTGCACGGCTCCGAGTCACAGGGCCCTTCCAGTCTCCCTCGCCGGCTGAGAGGCGCCTTGCCGCCCAGAAAGCCAGCTCAGAGGAGGGACTCGAGGGCCCCACACCTGGAGGACCTCAGGTGTGGACAGTCAGGGAGGGGGCTTTGTGGGGTCACGGGACAGTGGAGACTTCTTTCCCTGAGATCCCTGCTGGGATGAGGACTTTCCCAGCTTCAGTCACTGTTATTCCTACCAGACTGCTGCCCTGTCCTGATGGAGCAGAGCTGGGGGCTGGGGAGGGGGGAGGAGCTGAGACCCCTTTGTCCACCTGTTCATCTGACGGAGTTATGGGTGTGCCAGGTGAATTGGGTTGATCATGACCCCCATGCTGGAAACTAAAGGCTGGACAGGCTCCCTGCCCTCAACTCCCACGTCCTGGCGGGATTCTACAGCCTTAGAGTGGAGATGAGTCTGCTTGGTTGAATCGTGTGAAATGGCCATTTTATGGGCCAAAATAATCAGAGGGTCACCTCACTTAGTTCAGTCTCCTTCAGTAAGAGTGGGTAGTGAGAAGAACCACCCATCCAGCATGGAGGCTGGGGACGTGCTTCCCAGAGGCAGCAGTGCCTGAGCTGAGGTCTGCATGGTGAAGGGGAGTCACCAGGCGTGGAGGGCGGTGAACAGGATTCCAGATGCAGGGAACTGAATGTGCAGAGACCTGGACACTGTGTGGCCTCGGGCTCCGAATGCAGGGTTTAGCTTGGCTAGAGCGTGTTGTGAGTGAGATGGTGGCAGAGGCTGGGGCTTTATCAGAGAGGAGACTTTGGGTACCAAAATTCAGTTTAAACTCATGAGGGTCTTTATCCACCATCCATCATCCATCCATCCATCCAGTAAAATACACATATCACATTGGACTTCAGCTCTGGCCCAGAAGGGAGAGTGAGGCTACCGAGGTGGGCAGGGCTGTCAAGTAAAGGGATGGTATCGAAAATCTCTGAGAAGCTAATCAACTGAGTCTTTAAGACGATGACCTCCCCTCCTTCGTTCGCTCTCTCGTTCTCCATTTATCCTTTTAACCGTTTTACAAAGTCACGTCTCACCCATCCTTCCTTTCTGTCCTCTCAATTAGTCATCTACCTTTCTGTCCCTTCCCTCTGTCCGTCCATCCATCCATCCATCCAACCAAACATCCACCCATCCATCCATCCATCCATCCATCCATCCAACCAAGCATCCACCCATCCATCCATCCATCCATCCATCCATCCATCCATCCAACCAAGCATCCACCCATCCATCCATCCATGCATCCAACCAGGCGTCCATCCACACCTCCACCCACCCACCTATCTGTGATCTAGTCTTTAAGCCCACCCACTGACCCAGCTCACAGTCTGCTTACCCACCCGCCAGTTCACCCATCCTTCCATCACAGATACGGGCTGCCCCCTCCACCAAGCCGTTTTTCCTGTTTGCATCAGGGTGTGTATGACCACCCCAGGCTCCCACCTTCTACCCAGGCCTCCTTGAGAGCCAGGAATGGCTGATTCGCTTCAGCTTCTGCAGTGCCTACGAAGTACCTGGCACACTGAAATCTTCCTAGAGTTTGTTGGCCTGGACTGACTGAGAGACGGGATGAATAGGGCTGCAGCAGCAGGAGGCAGGGTAACAGGGAGATGCTGGCCGCTTCTTAGGCTTTTAAGAGAGAAGGGAAGCCTGTGACTCCGGAGTAGCTGGTGATGTGGAGGCCCACTGGGGCTCTTGGCAGAGGTGGGGCATGGAAGCCTGCCAGTTGGCAGTAACATGCATAAGATGAACCCCATCTTGTGAGCCGGGAAGTGGAGAGTCCACATTTCAGGATATTTAGTTATTGATTCAGAGATTCTACTAATTCTCCAAGGACCGTTGTTAACTTTTGTTGACTGTAAAAATAAAGCACACTTGTTAGAACAAATTTGGGAAATACGGAAATACAAAAATTCCTTTTTCTTTCCTTCTGTCTTTGGGCTGCTAGAATAAAACACCACAGCCTGGGTGGCTTACCGAGAGAAGAGATTCATTTCTCATCTTTCTAGAGGATGGGGAGTCCAAGATCAAGGTGCGGCCGGGTGGGGGAGGACCCTCTTCCGGTTCCCGGCCGCTGTGGTCTCGCTGCATCCTCACGCGGTGCTGGGGTGAGAGCTCTCCGCAGCCATCGTCTTTGCGGGGCAGGATTTCACCCTGTGGATTCTGGGGACACAGACCTTCCTCGCATTTCCCCTCTTCCTGGCTGAGCGTGTGTAGAAACTGCTGTGTGCCTTCCTTGTGGACACTTCCTGTGTCCTGCATTGCAGACTCTGTAAGTATCTTCACGGCTGCTGGACCTCCATCAGAGGCTTGCGTGGACCTCGCTTAACTGTTCCTCTCATGTTGGGTTTGACTTATTTCCAGTCGTCTGTGTTATAAATAACACTTGGATGAACATCTTTTGGTGAATCCCCTCTGCCTCTATTTCCTTAGGGTGGATTCCTAGACAGTGACTCACGGTGGCCAAGCCCTGAAGCGTTGTAAAGCCCTTTTGCTGCAGAATCGCACTCCAGCTGACGGTGGGCCTTTCCTGCCCCAGCTACTGTGCCCTGGGCAGTGGTGCTGAGCCGAGGTGCACCTCATGTGTGAGAACTGGGGTTGCCCACTCTGCCCGAAGCCAGGCACTCCCCACCTTCCTGCTCTTGGGAGGCAGCAGGGAGCTGCCACTTAATGCTTCGGACCTGGGGTGACCATTGCTGGGCCTTTGATTCGTCCCAGCTCACCTGGGCCTTCAGGACACTGCAGTTCCTCATCTGGAGAATGGAGTGGCTCTTCCTACCCCATGGGGTCACTGGCTGAAGTTGGATCACTAATAACAGTTATAATGCATGTGTGCCCCTAGCTTTAGACATTTCCACTCGTGTAGTCAGAAGAACTAGGGCACCTTCTAGAGCCGAAGACAGCCGGTGGATGCTGGTTGCCTCTGTTCCGCTCCCCTCCGTTTCCTGGGCCAGCTGCACGTTGGCCGAATGCTTGCTGTGGCCGGTTGGGTGGACACTGATATCAGGGTCCATCTTGGTAGGACCTTCTCCTGCCAGGGAGGTCACACGGACCGAACGTGCTCGGCGTCTACGCTGGAGGACCAGGGGACAGGGCTGGGAGAGGCTCACGTCTGGGGGTGCTATAGAGGTGGGTGTGAGAGCGGGCTGCCCTGGGCTGGAGCGGGGCGGGCGTGTGGGTG
This sequence comes from Capra hircus, assembly GCF_001704415.2. Taxonomy (NCBI): domain Eukaryota; kingdom Metazoa; phylum Chordata; class Mammalia; order Artiodactyla; family Bovidae; genus Capra; species Capra hircus. Next base: position 105,173,864 of record NC_030818.1, on the reverse strand, counting down.
AAAGGGCAGGGGCCCGCTCTTGCCCATGGGGCTCCGGTAGAAATGGCCCTGCACACTGTCAGCCTCCACCTGCTTCTGGAGGGTGGCCAGAGCTTTCTGAACCAGAGGCCGTGACCCTGGGAGGGCCCGCAGCTGTCCACCCCAGGGAGAGGGGACCCTGAAGCTTGACGTCATCACTCTACTGGGTGTGGCACTCGGAAAACTCAGCCAGAACGGGTGATGTGGACTTGGGGGTGATGACTGGAAGTCAGTTCTGGGCTTGCCACCCATAGGGACTTCTGCCCGGGTGCTGATGGGGTCCATGTAAAATCCTGTGTTCACTTTGTGTCCACGTGGCTGGTGCGGGGTCCTGGTTAGAGTGGCGTGCGGGTTTTCCTGGCCCCAGTGGTTGAAGGGCGCCTGCTGGTCCGAGGGGAAGCAGCGGGGCACGCCGCTGCGAAGGCCAGAGCGACCCAGCGCAGTGCTCTCTCCCTTGAATCACGTAATTGAGTGAAGTCATTTCAGTGCCAAATGCGTAGAACCGCCTAGACACCAGGATGATTCCGAGGCCTGGGCTCTGAAAGCAGCTGCATTTGGGACTGTGTGAAGGCGCTGATGGTCCAGACAGTGGCTTTAATCTGGAACAGGAAATATTCCTTTAACTTCATCTGGGACCTTGTTTGCTGTGTGACATTTAATGGGTGTTAAAACCATCTTGTGTTTCTAAAGCTGTCTTCTCTAACGAGAATTTCAGGGTAAATCCCAGCTGATGCCAGTGTTAGAGAAACGAAGGAGTCAGCAGACACACTTGCCTGTGTCCACATGTCAGTACGAAAGGGCAGGGTTGAGCGGGGCCCTGTGCGGACTCCTGGGGTGGGGGTGACCCACCTCAAATGTCAGACTCAGGAGGTGTAGACCTTCCAGAGACGTGCAGTTGCGGTCTTCTCTCATAAAGATCAGCTAAATGTTGCCCATTCTCAAGGCAGAGACCGAAAGATCTGTGAATATCTTGTGTTTTTAGGTAGGTGTGGAGAGGAAAGTTATTTAATTATATAATACCATTTCCTGCTGGACACAAATTGGCATTTGTTATGCCATGAATTTGTTATAAAAGCAATACGCGTCCATCATAGAAGTTTCAACATAAAAATCCATCATGGCCCTGCACTTGTTTAAGCCATGGTGCTGGTGATGCTGATTCTGTGATGGTTTCTGTTAAGTGCAGCCAAATAAATTAGTCACTGAACATTCTGATGTATTTATTTTCCAGTATTTTTTCTAGCCTGCTTTTATAAAACTGGGATTACATACTCCTTTGTAATAGTTTTAAGTGAAAAATACGATGAGTAAATCTCTGTGAATGGGGAGTAAAAAGGAACTTCAATCTGATGAGGGATATCCATGTAAAACCCACTATTGAATACTTTCTCCCTCAAGATCAGGGGAAAAAAGCAAGGATGCCTTCTCTCACCACACCTATTCAATATTCTATGGCAATCCTAGCCAGCGCAGCAAGGAAAGAAAAGGAAATGAAAGGCATATAAAGTGGAAAGAAAAAGTGAAACTAAGGCATTTACACAAAAAGCCTCTCGAACTAATAAGTAAGTTTGGTATAGACACAGGAATCAAAACCAATACACCAAAATCAGTCCTGCGTCTAGATGGTAGAAATGAGCAGTTAGAAATAGAATCTTAAACATTCTTTACAGCAGCATCAGAAATATGAAATATTTTGAGATATAGCTGATGAAATACAAGAAAATTATAAATCATCACTTAGAGATGTTGTACAAGAAAAGAGGAATTGGATAGATATACCATTCTCATGGACAAAACACTTATTGTTAAGACACCATTTTCCCCCGTAATTGATTTGGAGTTAGTGCAATGCCGATTAAAACCCCAGCTGGCCTTTTTAAAACGGATGTGGACAAAATGATTCTGCAATTTATATGGAAGACAGTCTTGAAAAAGAATAAGGGAGGACTCATGCTATGCGGTTTTAGAAACTTTCATCCATTATTGGTGGGAACAAAAACTGGGGCAGCCACTTTGGGAAACAGTTTGGAAGGCTTTGATAAAGTAAGTCCTACACTTGCCAGAGGACCCAGCAATTCCAGTCCAAGACGTTTACCCAAGAGAGATGAAGACACACGTCTGTGCAAAGACACGTATGTGAAGGTTCATACGCCAGGTATAATCCCAAACTGCGAACAACCCAAGTGTCCACCCACTGGTAGATAGATGGACCCATCGGGCTACAGCCGTCCAGCGGAATACCGCTGAGCAGTGAGAGAAATGGGTACGTGAAGCTGTGAGGGAGCAAAGGCGCCATTGCACGCCAAAGAGGCAGACGCGGAGGACGGTACAGGACGGGACCCTGCTCACATGCTGTTCGAGAGAAGGCAAAACTGCAGAAACAGGAAGGGAAACGGTGGTTGCTGGAGACCAGTGGGGAGAAGAAAGGTGCACGTTTCGACGAGCGTTCGGTCCTGTAGTGGCCTCTGCAGGAGGGTACAGGACATTTCCAGCACCGCAGAAAGTGGCCCGTGCCCCCTCCCCTCCCCGGCCACGCGTGCATCTCACTAGCCTCTCCCCCTCTCTATTGCTCGCTGTTGTGTGGTTACCTATTCCTACGTAACAGCCACCCCACACCTCATGTCTATAGACGAAAGCAATCTTTCGCTTTGCAATCTTAGTTTGCTCGTGGGTCTGCACCTGGGCGTGGCCTGGCAGGGAGGGTTTGTCCGCTCCCGTGACATCAGGTTGATGTCTCGGCTGGGGCTGGAGGGCCCGTTTCTAAAGTGATTTTCCTGCACGGCTGGCAAGTTGGTCCTGGTTGTTGGCTGGGAGCTTGGCTGGGGCTGTGGGCCAGGGGTGTGGGCTTCTTTTCCCACGGGACCTTCCGAGAAGCTGCTTGGGCTTCCTCACAGCGTGGTGTCTGGTTCTAAAGAAGAGGATGCCAGACACAGGACGGAGAGACTTCCAGTTTATTAAGCCTGGATCTGCACGCCAGCACGGGTCACTTGCACCACGTTCTTTGGGTCCTGTAGTCATGGAGCTCACCTTGATTAAAAGAAGGGGGTGTGGATACCACCCCTTCATGGACGCTTGTGCTAAAGAATCTGCTGCCATGCCTAAAGCTTATGTCTGTCCTGTTGTTGTTGCTGCTGCTAGTAGGATGCTGTGCCTTTCAGGTGGATGTGCTCTGAAGCTCCTCGATAACCTGTTCCACGTCTTGATGGCACAGGTCACCACTGTCGTCATCACAACGGTGTCTGTCTTGGTCTTTAACTTCAGGCCCTCCCTGGAGTTTTTCTTAGAAGCCCCATCAGTTCTTCTCTCAATACTTATTTGCAACGCCAGGAATCCTCAAGGTGTGGAATACGCACCTAGGGAAGAAAGGATTCGAGGTCCAAGCGGCACTCCTTGGGAGCGCTCCAGTGGGGCTGCAGAAGAACTGGAAAGACTTACCAAACCCAAGAGTGATACTGAACCAGATGAAGACACTTTCTAAGTGGTATCCAAATAGCTGGCAGCTCTCACAAACATTTTCACTATGTGTGATAACTATCTTTTCACTTTGATAAACCAAGAACATTTCTAAAGCATAAAACTCTTTGCATAGGACTTCCCTGGCGGCTCAGACGGTAAAGCGTCTGTCTACAGTGCGGGAGACCTGGGTTCGATCCCTGGGTTGGGAAGATCCACTGGAGAAGGAAATGGCAATCGACTCCAGTACTATTGCCTGGAAAATCCCATGGACAGAGGATCCATGGGGTCGCAAAGAGTCGGACACGACTGAGCGACTTCACTTTCACTTTCACACACTTACAACATTTTTTGGGAGGAGAGGTACACAGAGGTGAGACGCGCCTCCCATCTGCCCTCTACCAGTCCTCATCCCCCTCCCAGATGTACCCCCTTGACCGTTTGACCGGTGTTGTTCTGGGCGTTTTGGGGGTTCGTTTACCTGGCGTGCTTTCGGGCTAGACAGATATCTCTTCTCTCCGTGCCCTGCCTCAGCCGTCTTTCTGTGTCGGACCGTCCAGATCGCCCCCCCCGCAGCCTCTGCGGAGCACTGCACAGATGAGCAGTGTGTATTCAACCAGCTCCTGACTGATGGGCATTCGTCTTGTTTCCAGGTCTCTTACAAGCGACCCTGCTGTGGACGTCCTTGCATGCATACGGGCCCTTGTGCAGGATTTACCCCCAAAGCAGGGATGCCAGGTCCATGCTGTGCACATCCTAATTGGAACGCCTTCTCCCCAAAAGGTCTCTCTCCCACTGGGGTTTACTTCGAACCCCCAGAAGGCATGTTCCCTTTGCACGTTGGCTGGTTTCGTTCAGTGCCTGGTTGACTGGTTGTCCTTCATTCACTGTCCTGAATGTCTGCCCTGGGCTGAACTCTCTCCTCCCCTGTGACGAAGGCTCAGTTCAGTTCAGTCGCTCAGTTGTGTCCGACTCTTTGCCACCCCGTGGACTGCAGCACGCCAGGCCTCCCTGTCCATCACCAACTCCCGGAGTTTACCCAAACTCATGTCTTTCAAGTTGGTGATGCCATCCAACCAACTCATCCTCTGTCATCCCCTTCTCCTCCTGCCCTCAATCTTTCCCAGCATCAGGGTCTTTTCAAATGAGTCAGCTCTTCGCATCAGGTGGCCAGAGTATTGGAGTTTCAGCTTCAGCATCAGTCCCTCCAATGAATATTCGGGACCGATTTCCTTTAGGATGGACCGGTTTGGTGATGAAGGCTACCGCTGCCCCTTCTCAGGGACCTCACAGTGGGGCCATGGCAGGACCACAGGACCACAGGACCGCCTCCTGCCGTCCAGCGCAGGCTGTGGGGAGAGCTGGGGCGGCACGGGGGGCACAGGCCCGCCCTGGCGTGCAGTGGGCCTCCTGTTCTCCTGGGGCTTCACTGAGAGAAGGGATCTCCGGGGGGCACCACCGTGACTTGGCATCGTAACTGAAGGGAGGGAAGCAACTTGGAAATCCAGCGTTTTCAGTGCTGCTAATGCTGGGTGATGCTCACAGCTTCCCAGGAGAGGTGGGAGGCCCAGGTGATGGAGCCGCTGCTGGGCCGGCTGTGCTGGCACTGGTCCCGTTGTGGGCGTCAGTCTCTAGTCCTGGGTCCTGAGGACTCCAGTGACAAGGCCAGGAACTCCAGGCTCTTCCCAGGGACCCGCCAGCAACAGATGTGCAGGTCCGTGCGCCAGGGCCCGGCCCGGCCTCTGCACTGGTGGCACGGAGAGTCGAGAAGGCCTGGGCCTTCCCCTGGCTGACGTGCAGCAGGCCTCCTCGAGCGTCGCTGGGTGAAGGAAGCCCGAGTGGCAGGTCAGGCCGGCCTCAGGGATGGGTCCTGCTGCTCCCCCGCAGGACGCCGTCCGCGAGTCTGGTCCACAGCCGGGGCGGGCCTGTAACTCGCCCGTGCACTGCCCACCTCCCTCCTTAGCATGGCTCCCCAAGTGCCAGGCCTGGGCGAGGCCATGGGTGCAGAGGGTCCCATCTCTGAACGTGTGCACGGGGTGGGCGTCGCCTCCCCACTGTGGCCACTCCCTGGCAACGCTGTGTCTATAGGCAGAGCAGTGTCTGTTCTAGCTGACATTTCACCGTAAAACCTCCCAACGCTCTGTCAGAAGCTTCTCAGAGCTCTTGACTTTTCAGCCAAGAGGGGAGAGCCACAGGCTGGGAGATGGCACGGAGTGGATTGCTTTCCAGTCCTAGCTTGGGCACGCTATGCCAGGCCCTTCTTGATGGTGGGGGCTGGACTGCAAGTCCTCTGAGGTCCATCCGACTCCCTGGAGGACCTGAAACACTGCGCAGACTCCACATGTGAGCCCCAGGGAGGCCCTTCTCAAGGACCCTGAGCCAGGGTGCAGCTTGCCTCTGCTTGAGGAGGAGTTTGCAGGGACTAAGACACTCATCACACGGGACTCTGGCCCAGAGGGAGAGTGGGGCCACCAGGGCAGGGAAGGGGCAAGTGAAGGATTAGTGTCTGAAACCTTCAAGAGGTGTGTCAACTGACTCTAAGATGCTGGCCTGCCTTCCTCGTTCACTCACTCATTCATCCGTTTGTCCCTTCAACATTCACAGTCTTGCTCCATCCGTCCTTTCTGTCATCTTTCCTCAGCCATCTGTCCTTCTGTCCCTTCTTCTGTCCACCCACCCATCATCCTTCCACCCACCCACCCACCCGTCATCCTTCCACCCACCCACCCACCCGTCATCCTTCCACCCACCCACCCACCCGTCATCCTTCCACCCACCCACCCACCCGTCATCCTTCCACCCACCCACCCACCCGTCATCCTTCCACCCACCCACCCGTCATCCTTCCACCCACCCGTCATCCTTCCAGCCACCCACCCACCCGTCATCCTTCCACCCACCCGTCATCCTTCCACCCACCCGTCATCCTTCCACCCACCCACCCACCCATCATCCTTCCACCCACCCACCCCACCCATCATCCTTCCACCCACCCACCCACCCATCATCCTTCCACCCACCCACCCACCCATCATCCTTCCACCCACCCACCCACCCATCATCCTTCCACCCACCCACCCACCCATCATCCTTCCACCCACCCACCCACCCACCCATCATCCTTCCACCCACCCACCCACCCATCATCCTTCCACCCACCCACCCACCCATCATCCTTCCACCCACCCACCCACCCATCATCCTTCCACCCACCCACCCACCCATCATCCTTCCACCCACCCACCCACCCATCATCCTTCCACCCACCCACCCATCATCCTTCCACCCACCCATCATCCTTCCACCCACCCACCCACCCATCATCCTTCCACCCACCCACCCACCCATCATCCTTCCACCCACCCACCCACCCATCATCCTTCCTCCCACCCACCCACCCGTCATCCTTCCACCCACCCACCCACCCGTCATCCTTCCACCCACCCACCCACCCGTCATCCTTCCACCCACCCATCATCCTTCCACCCACCCATCATCCTTCCACCCACCCACCCACCCCCCGTCATCCTTCCACCCACCCACCCACCCGTCATCCTTCCACCCACCCACCACCCGTCATCCTTCCACCCACCCACCCCACCCCGTCATCCTTCCACCCACCCACCCACCCACCTGTCATCCTTCCACCCACCCACCCACCCACCTGTCATCCTTCCACCCACCCACCCACCCACCTGTCATCCTTCCACCCACCCACCCACCCACCTGTCATCCTTCCACCCACCCACCCACCCACCTGTCATCCTTCCACCCACCCACCCACCCACCTGTCATCCTTCCACCCACCCACCCACCCACCTGTCATCCTTCCACCCACCCACCCACCCACCTGTCATCCTTCCACCCACCCACCCGTCATCCTTCCACCCACCCACCCACCCACCCGTCATCCTTCCACCCACCCACCCACCCACCCATCATCCATCCATCCCTCCATCTCTGTGCTCTTCCATTCACTTCATCCCCATCCCATATATCCATCCTTCAGGGAGGATTTACGACGTGGCACCTTGAACAGACATAGTGAAGAGGAGAGGGCTGTGTCTCTGGAATCTTCCTCCACTGATGCTCAGGCCAGTATTTTAATGTGGGAAACAAGAGGCGAGGCATCCTCTGACCTGTCACCCTTCTGTTAGCCTGGGGTTTTGAGCTTCTCCCCAGCCCCTCGGTTCAGAGTTTGAGGATCTTCTCTCCACCAGCGTTCTCCCTGAGGTCCTGGACCTCTAGGATGAGCAGGTCCTGTCTGCCCTGGAGTGACCTTGATCTCCTGGGCTCTGCTCTGGGCTCTTTGCTAGCCACTTCCTGGAAGGAGAGTGAGCTTCTCAGAGGTTTCTCTGGAGGTGTCTCAGGGAGCACCCTGCCCCGTGTCCTCCTCGTGGTGTCTGGGGACGAGGGCGTTTTGTGGCCAGCTCAAGTCCTCATCTGCAGAGGCAGGCGCCTCCTCGGTGAGCCATCTGGGTGACTGAGGGGTGGAGGCTGTGGGTGGAGAGCCCAGGCTGTGTGGGCACTGGGGGTGCTTGGGGCCCTGCGGGGCTTCCCAAGCTGGGTGCAGGTGAACGAGTGTCTCCCCCAGCCTTGCCCAGACTCCTGCGGCCGTCGCCCAGTGTGGCCTCCCCACGGACTGTCCCTTCCCTGTCACCACTTCCGGGTGGAAGCCACGTTGCCCAGGGCCATCAGGGTCACGTCCATGATGCTCTAAATCCTGGTGCCCTGAGTCGCCCCAGGGATGCAGGGATGGCTGAGCTGGGTCTGCACGGATGATGACAGGCAGTGGCACAGTCTCCTTCGGTGAAAATCCCTTGGAATCCCTGCTGGTGGGTCCTCAGCCCTTCTTCAGAAATAGGAAAATGGACCGGAGGCAGGTGACAAGCACAACCGCCGCCAAGCCCCGCGGGCTGAGCTGGGCTCATCGGTGGCCTTTCCTCGTCCCCATGAGGCGACAGAGACTGACAGGTGATCAGAGATGGTGCGAGGCAGGCGGGGGTGGGCCGGGCGCAGGGGACCCCCGCCGGGCGGGCCCCTCGGGTCCACTCCCCTGGAGACCCCAGTGCAGGGCTCGCGTCCAGCCCTTCCTGCTTCCAGTCCGCCCTGCCGTCTCTGCTGAGCCTGAGAGGTGGCCAGGTGGGCCCAGGTCTGAGCAGGGCAGCGACCTGCCACCCCCGGAGATGCTGCTGCCTGGCTGGGGTGAAGGTGGGCCTGGTGCCAGGCCGAGGCATGGGAGGCTGTAGGCTGCAGACCCAGGGATGAGCGGGAAGGGAGGTGTGGGAGGTCTAGAGCCCATGGCCTCGCCCAGGTTCCCCGCGCCGGGCCCAGGCCTCTGCCCCGTGATGTCCCTGGTGAGCAGCTGCTGGAGACTGTCTGGGAGGCGAAGGCTGCCAGCATCCTGCCAGCCCTGTCCCTGGCCCTGCCCTCTGCTTTGTTCCCAGGGTTGGGTCATTGAAGAAGTATTTCGGTCAGAGCCTCTGAAGCGGCCTGCTTGTTTTCCAGCCTGCTGTGCTGACCTCCCCGATGGGGCTGCGTGCTCTGTGCTGGGGCCTCGTGGGGAGGGCTGGGGGGCACTTGGCCCGGGATGCAGGGGCCCTGCATGCCACTCACCCCCTCCCCGGCCGAGAAAGCCGTGCTTTTTTTTTTTTTTTTGCTTCTGGAAGTGGAACCTGGGAGGTAGCAGGGACGGCGGGAAGGGCAGATGTGTCTCCTGGGTGACCTGCGTGGAGCCCTGCAGACTCAGAGCAGGTGCTCCCTTCAGCGGCAGTTCCTGTGAGAGTCAGCCGGGCACCAGGGCCCCACTGGGACCCGCCAGGCTGGGCCCTGCCCGCCTGAGGCCTGTGGCCCAGGAAGCAGACCTTACTCAAGGAATTAGACGTCTTTACACTTAGGGATGTGAGAGCTGGACCATAAAGAAAGCTGAGCACCAATGAATGGATGCTTTTGAACTGTGGTGTTGGAGAAGACTCTTGAGAGTCCCTTGGATTGCAAGGAGATCCAACCAGGTCCATCCTAAAGGAAATCAACCCTGAATATTCATTGGAAGGAGTCATGCTGAAGCTGAGGCTCCGGTACTTTGGCCACCTGATGTGAAGAGCTGACTCAGTGGAAAAGACCCTGATGCTGGGAAAGATTGAAGGCGGGAGAAGAAGGGGACGACAGAGGATGAGATGGCTGGATGGCGTCACCAGCTCGACGCACATGAGTCTGAGCGGCTCCGGGTGATCGTGAAGGACAGGGGGCCTGCTCCCATGCTATGCTGTGCTATGCTCAGTCGCTCAGTCGTGTCCAGCTCTTGTGACCCCCTGGACTGTAGCCCACCAGGCTCCTCTGTCCATGGGATTCTCCGGACAAGAATACTGGGGTGGGCTGCCATTTCCTTCTCCAGGGGATCTTCCTGACCAGGGATCAAACCTGGGTCTGTTCCACCTTCTGCATTGGCAGGCAGCTGACTTTTAGGGTTGATTGTGGAAGTGCCTTTTGGGGGAAGCAGAGAGGTCATCTTCGTGTCTCCATTGGTGGAGACATTGCCATTGCTGAAATGTTTGACTCCTTAGCAGGCCGGTTGCAAAATTTGTCTCCAGGACATCTACCTCCTGATTTCTGCCATTCACACACATATTACTTGTTCATCCATCCATCCGTCTGTCTGTCCATCCAACCATCTGTCCATCCATCTATCTACTCACTCATCCATCCATCCGTCCATCCATCCATCCGTCTGTCTGTCCATCCAACCATCTGTCCATCCATCTATCTACTCACTCATCCATCCATCCGTCCATCCGTCCATCCATCCATCCATCCGTCCATCCATCCATCTATCCACCCACCCATCCATCCATCTGTCCATCCATCCATCTGTCCATCCATCTGTCCACCCACCCATCCATCTATCTGTCCATCCATCCATCTATCCACCCACCCATCCATCTATCCGTCCATCCATCCATCCGTCTATCCACCCACCCATCCATCCATCTGTCCATCCATCCATCTATCCACCCACCCACCCATCCATCTGTCCATCCTTCCTTCCATCCGTCCATCCTGTGCACGCACATACACACACACGCATGTAGCTGATGTGTGGTGTGTGCAGCTGCACGTCTGTATTTGAGCTCCTCCTTTGTGGCACTGCTTTTCAGGGCTGTTACGAAGGCAATGGCGTCCCACTGCAGTCCTCTTGCCTGGAAAATCCCCTGGACGGAGGAGCCTGGTGGGCTGCAGTCCATGGGGTCGCTGAGGGTCGGACACAACTGAGCAACTTCACTTTCACGCATTGGAGAAGGAGATGGCAACCCACTCCAGTGTTCTTGCCTGGAGAATCCCAGGGATGGGGGAGCCTGGTGGGCTGCCGTCTATGGGGTCGCACAGAGTCGGACACGACTGAAGTGACTCAGCAGCAGCAGCAGCATGCTGCCTTTCTGGCCTAGGGCAAGTGGAACTCAACTCTGTTTCCAAATTCTTTCTCAGGTTCCTCCTTTCTGCCTTAAAACTGACCTCTCCCGCTTCTATTCCTGGACAGCTCTGGGGTCGGAACACCTGGCTGTGTGCGTGTGGTCTCAGGCAGGCTCAGTGCACAAGCAGGAAGCGGGCGGGCTGTTGTAGAGGAGAGAGGCTGAGCGCGAGGATCGGGGGCTTGCACAGCCGCTAGCAGAGCTGGAGTGGGGGTGTCCCCAGGCCCCTAGTCACGGGCACGCCCCCGGGTGAGTGGAGCCCAGACGTCAGGAAGTCACTGCTGCCAATGTCAGCGGTCCCCACGACCTGGCCCCAGGTCCTAGCACGCAGGCTCAGACTCTGCGGAAAGAAGGTTTCTCACATTCCAGCTCCCCTCTGAGTGTGGAACGGAATCTGCATCCTGAGCCCTTCCCCCAGAGGGGTCTGGGAAATGTATTTTTTAGCCCCCAGGCCCCACGGAGCAGGAGCACATCAGAAGCGCCCGCGTGAGCGACCACGGCTGGGGTGACGAGGAAGCCACCCGGCTCTGCCTCCCCAGAGTCGTGGAGCCGCCCCGTGGGCATCACTCCTGGTTCTCGGGCGCGGAGGGGTCCCTGGTCAGGCCGCGCAGCCAGTTCCTTTTCTGTCTTTCCTGACCCATCGGACGCCTGGTGATGTCAGCCCCCGGGACGTTCTCTGCTCGGAGGCGGGAGCGGGAGGAGGGCTCTTGGTGTGGAGCGCCCAGGTCCCTGGAACTGGGCTGGGCTCCTTGCTGCTGTCGCTTTCCTCATTGGCCTCGAGAGAGGCAGTGGCCCCGAGATCATCTCCCCAGTGGGTGATGCTGGACTTGAGCCCATGCCCATCTGTCCCCAGAGGTGGCACCGCCTCCCAGCAGAACTCTCGCCCTGCTAAGGATGCTGAGGCTGCTGGGTAGAGAGGGGGCTTGGGCCTCAGTGGGGAGAAGAGTGCGGGGGGACGGTCCTACTGGAGTCTCTAGCGCCTCGCCACACCTTTGAGACAGTGAGAAAATGCTTGCTGAGATCTGGCACAAGCCGGAGGGGCGGCTTTTTCAGCATGTTGCAACAGAGGTCCGCAAACACGGACCGGAAGGCCTCTGGAAAACCGTTTTCCCCGCCGGCTGTGAAAGAGGCAGGCTCGAGAGCCCGTGCATCTGGGAAGACCATCATCGTGGCTCTCGGGGTGAGTCCCGGCACCAGCCTGGGTCTGCGATGCCTCCTGGCCGCGGCCGACCTTGGAGCCGAGACTCAGAGATGAGCCAGGGCTCAGCTGCATCTCGGGGCAGGTGAGCCAGCGACTGGCACGGCCGTGTCTTCCCGCAGGCCGAAGCCAGGCCGGGGCTGTGCCAGGCACCCACGCCTGGCCAGCCTGGCTCTGCATCTGGGGTCAAGTGGACAGATGCTGGGGAGCCCCGTGGGGGGCCGACCCTACGTGTGGGGTAGACGCCAGGGTAGGCACACTCTCTTCACGGCGGACGCCCGCCTGGACCAGGGTGTCTTGGGTCCCCACCATGTCCCTCCCTCTGCAGGGGTGGAAAATCTTATCTCCCCATTTTCTGGTCCCCTGATTAAAGGGACAGAGGTCTGTGGCAAAGCCGAGCTGTAGAAATGACACTGGGGACAGGGTCCGTCAGATCTGTGGAATCGGGGTAGCATGGTGCCTTGCAGGGCACGGTGGACGGGTTGGGGTGGTGTACTTAGTGATGGGAGCCTCCCCAGCCTGCCACCTCCCCCGCCCCCAGTCCCTCACGGGTGCAGGGCGTCGTCTGCACCTGCCTCTGGGCACTGTCCACCACACCTGCCCTGAATGCCCTGCCCGGCTCCTGCTCCCCTTGTAGGCTCCGTCTGGGCAGTTCTCTTGTTAGGGACTTGCCCGGACCAGCAGTGAGGCTGCCTGGAGCCCCCGCCGCCGTCCCCGATGGCTGTGCTGGGCTCCACACGTAGCAGCTAGCTGCAGGATGGCTCAGAACTCGGTGGGGAAGGAACCAGCCTTGATGGTCCTTTCTCCCCTCCACAGCTTCCACCCCGGTTAGAAAGGGGAAGCTTGCCTCTTGAGCGGGTCTCAGGCATGTAACGACCCTCTGGGGAGGAGAGCCAGTGAGCTGGGGAGGCCCAGAGACCTCGGGGCATGTCTGCGTCAGCCCTGCTGTTGCACCCAGAAGCGAGTGTGGCCTTTCAGCAGCAAGTGTCAGCGTCCAACCCAGACTGGCACACACGCGATGTTTGTGTAGACAAGTCTTCTTCAGGTACAGCTTGATCCAGGAGCCCGAACTGCACAGCAGAAATCTGTCCACTTCTGCAGGCAGGCCCTCCTCCCAAGCCCAGGGGAAGGCCACCTGGGGCTGCAGGCTCATCACCCAAGTGTGAAGCCCGCAGAGCGGAGAGGAAGAGGCCCCAGTATAGACTCCTCGGCCTGGGCCGGTCACACCCGGGACAGGGTGGTGCTGCACTCTGATTGGCCAGGGAGACCCAGGTGTCCCAGAGGAGGGGGCGTGGCAGCCCCGCCCACACCCACGCGGACAGGCGGCTGCTGGACACCAGGTTCCCCAGAAGGCCAGGGCGGCGCCCCGGCCGCACACGCTGTGACCTGTCGCACTGACTCTGAATTTGAGTTCACTTCCTCCGCCTGGACTCCCAGGGCCTCTTGTCCATAGTAACACGAGCTGCACTGTCCATTCAAGGCCTTGTGTAGGGCAGGGGCCGTGTGGATCCCAAGCCTGTGGCCCTCGCCACCTGGAGGTCTGGGGTCTTTGTGAGGTGGGTTGCAGTGCGCAGGCGCGGAGCCATCCTTTGCATCTGTGGGGGACGGTCGAGCTCACCAGGAGCGTCTCCACCATCCTAGGGGCCGCTCCCTCCTGTGCAGCAGGGGAGGGAGGTCGCGAACTTTCCGGAAGGGGTGCAGGGGCCCGCCCTCCGTTGCTCTTATTTGGGTGCTGTCTCGCCCTGTAGGCGTGGGTCTTCTGGGAGCAAATGGAGACTGACTATTTGTGCAAAAGGTTATGGGAAAACTGCATTTCAGTCGGGCAAAGACGGGGCATGAGATGTGCCAGGAGCCTGCCCGCTGTCCTCAGCGGCACCTGGGGGCGGGGCCCGCAGTCGGCAGTTGCGGGCAGTCAGTCACTCCCATTTCGTTAGACCACCCTGGGTAAAGCCGCTTGCATCAGCCGTGGGAGCTAACGCTGCCTTTCAGCTCCTGTTTGGGGTGGGTTTCTTGTGACGCTAGTGAGAAGAGGGGTCTGGGAGCCCAGGGCTGGTGCGGTACTTCGGGGGAAAAAGAGCAACGTGAGTGCCGCGGAGTAAGAGAGGGTTCACACCTGGGGGTGGCTGCCTGCAGGGACCAGGGTGGAGCTGGCTCGCGCAGAAGCGAGTCTCCCTTCTTGAGCTGGCCTCCCGGGTCAGGGCTCCCTCCCGCATGGGGGCTCCCTCCCTCCCAGAGCCGAGTCTCTCCTCGAGCTGGCCTGCAGGCAGGGTGATGTGCCTGGATCTTGGGCAGGCGGCACCAAGGGTCCTGACCCATTTGAATCTCGGCAGACACCCCTCTCAGTCGAGGTCCAGACCATTCTCTGCCCAGGGATTTTTCAAAGCAGCATGCGGCATCCATGAGGTCACGTGGCTCCTCACAGTGGCCGGGGGGCACAGAGATTCAGGGGTCCCCTGGGAGCAGAGTAGGGTCCCCATCCTACCTAACCCACCACAAGCCCCCAGGATGTGACCCCTGACCCGACCCTGCTGGGCCAGAGAGAGGATAGGAAAGAGTCTCACCGGCTCGATGATGGCGGGCTCTCCTTTCTGGCCTTTCTCGCCCCGAGGGCCTCCGATCTGGGGTCACGAGGTGCAGAGAGAGGGTGACGGGGCGCAGAGAGAGGGTCACGAGGTGCAGAGAGAGGGGAGGGGGAGGAGGAAAAAGGCTCAGGTCACACCAGACCGACGGCTGACGAGGCGGGGGCCCCCACCCGAGGCCCAGGGAGGGCCCTCCGCGGCCGCTCACCCCTTCATAGATGGTGTCCTGGTTGGCGGGCATGCCTGGCCCGACCTCCGATGGGGAGATGGTGGGGTCGTATACGGGTCGTAGTAGCTCTCGTCCAGGTTCTTGATGGTTTCCTCGCTGAACTCTTCCTCCAGGTCGTCCATCCCTCCTCCGGAGGCGGGGCCGGCTGGGGGGAGGGCAGAGGGGGTCACTGGAAGGACGCCAGGTAACGGGCAGGAGACACAGGCCCCGCGCCAGGAGGCGCGAAGGACCGCGGCCTCCCCGGTCACAGGACACGGGGAGCCTGGCGGCTCACTTGCTGGGAGGCACTGTCTCCCTCTCACGGGGGGGGAAACTCGCCACGAACCCTTAGGACCCCGTGCAAACCAGAGCTGCACAGGGACAGCCATGCCGCGCCAGCTGTCCCGTGTCTGGGGAGCCCCGGCCAGCAGGGGCTCCGCCTCAGGCCCAGGGCCTTGGGTAACATGTCCGTAATCCCTTGCCTGCTGGCAGAGGGTCTGAGCCCGCCACAGCCCCGTGTGTGTGCCCTCTGGCCATCCAGAACTCAGCATCACACAGTGGCTATTTCCAAGCATCCGCTACGTGCCCTGCGCGCGCGCAAACCCCTCTTCAACCTGGAAACTTGGCAACGACCCTGGAGGGGGGCCTCATGGGTGCCAGGCTGTGAGTGAGACCACTGGCTTCTTTCGAGGCGGGGACATCACCGTCCAAGTCAGTCACCGGTGGAGATTTCAAGTAGGGTCGTGTCTCGTCTGCTTGCCTGACCCCAGCTCAAGGGCCTGTCCCCTCCCAGGCCACGGACAAGAGCACAGTGGCCAACAAGCGTGACCTCAGCCATCGCTGCCTGAACCCTGGAGGCCGGGTTCGTCCTACCCATCCTGCTGATCAGACGCTGACAGCACTGAGATCCACCCAGCCAGTCGTTGATTCTAAACTCGTGGGCCCCAGGAGCGTCTAAGACAACCGGCTGCAGGCGCCAGGTACGGTGGGGAGGGGGACAGGGCTGCCACACCCGGGACTGCACAGTGCGGGGCAGAGGAGGAGGAGCCAGAGGTCCAGCCCCCACCCCTGGGCCCAGCCCGCTCGCAGGGAGCAATTACGTTGGAGCCGTTGGAGGTGAGGACCGTGCTGGTGGGAACCTGCGCCCGGGCGCCCTGGTCCGGGTGCTGGTCGGGGTTCTCATCCGGGTTCTCGATGCCTTCACCGTAGCCGAAGTCCTCGTAAGGGGGTGGCGTGTAGTAGTCCTCACTGGGCACGTAGTCATAGTCACCGATGCCGGGGTCGCTCCTCCTTCCCGGGCCCTCCGTGGTGCTGGGCACCGAAGGGGCTTCCGTCGGGGGCTGGGTCAGCTCCTGAGAGCCGGCACAGACACGCAGGGTTAGGGGGGCGGCCAGCGCAGGTGGGACCAGATCTGGGGTTTCCTCCGAGGCTGGAAAGGGAGGCAGACCCATCGGCCAGCTGGACCCTGTGGACTGGGGTGCAGGGGCCCCTCGGTCCAGGGGAGGCAGCCCAGCCCCGGGCCGTGCTGTGCATGACTAGACCTGCGATCAACTTCCAGACAGGGAGAACGCTCACGACTTCTTAAAGAGCAAGATAACAGGGAATTCCCTGGCGGTCCAGTGGTTAAGCCTCCACGCTCCTACTGCCGAGGGCCTGGGTTCCACCCTGGTTAAGCCTCCACGCTCCTGCTGCCGAGGGCCTGGGTTCCACCCCTGGTTAAGCCTCCATGCTCCTACTGCCCAAGGCCTGGGTTCCCCCTGGTTAAGCCTCCACGCTCCTGCTGCCGAGGGCCTGGGTTCCACCCCTGGTTAAGCCTCCACGCTCCTACTGCCGAGGGCCTGGGTTCCACCCTGGTTAAGCCTCACGCTCCTGCTGCCGAGGGCCTGGTTCCACCCCTGGTGGGGAACTAGGACCCCGCAAGTCATGCAGCAGCCAAAATAGGAGGGGAGAAGCTTCCAGACTTGAGAGCCACACAGGCCAGGGTCCGCGGCTCTCTGCGGGGAGCGGGCCGTGTTCCATCATACCCACGTCCCCCCGCTTCCCCCACACCGTGGGAAGCCCTCTGCCCACACTCCCGTGAAAGCGCATATGTCCCTGGTCCCTCATTTTCCTGCCAAGCTCCTACCCACACCAAGCCTGGTCTCCACACATCACCACACGCCCCCCCATTCTCGCCGAGGCCTCCTTATCCCCCCTCCCCGACCCAGGGGCCAGACCTTGCCATACCCTCCACCCTGCACCAAGGCCCCCAGGGACCACCCCTACCCCACACCACGGCCCCCGGGGACCACCCCAACCTCACACCACGGCCCCTAGGGACACTGTCCACCTAACAACGGCCCCCAGGGACCACTCCCCACCTGCCCCACGGCCCCCAGGGACCACCCCTACCCCACACCACGGCCCGCGGGACCAACCCCCATCCCTGCACCACGGCCCCCAGGGACCACCCCTACCGCACACCACGGCCCCCGGGGACACCCTCCACCCCTCACCACGGCCGCGGGGACACCCTCCACCCCGCACCACGGCCCCGGGGACCGGACCTCGGGCACCTCCGTGTCTCCGAGCAGCTTCCACGGGCGTCTTGGTGGGGACGGGTCCTTGCCCGTGTCGTCCGTGTCCTCATAGTAGGGGTACTCGTAGTAATAGGTGTCTCTCTTCATTGTCCCCATCTGGGTACTGAGAGCAAGCGGGGTCGCGTGAGCAGGGCTGGAGCCCCCTGCCCCACCGGGACGCCAGCCTGTGTCTCCCCTGCGGGCTCAGACAGTAACAGCGGACCCACACAAGCTGTGCCCTGACCTAGGCGCCAACCCTGTGGGCCTGAAGACGCGACCCCCAGCTCCGGGGGGAGGCAGAGTCAGCCCCTCGGGGATCGCTGGGGAGGAAATAGGCCCCCACGGCCTCTCTGAAAGGTCCAGATGGTCTGACCTTGAGTGCCCGAGGGCGGGACTGCCAGCCGGACCGTGGGCTCTTGCTGGCAATGCCGCTGCGCCCGGGCCCCTGACCTCCAACGGAAGGCCCAGACACACAGGAGGGACTTCCCGGAGGAGGACACAGGGGTACTGCCCTCTGTAGGGCGGGCCTGGGGTGGCTGGGAGGCCTTGGCTGCAGGGACCCAGAGGGGAGCACTGTCCACCCCCTTCTCGGGATGTGCGGAGACCCTCCTGAGGAGGAAACGGCAACCCGCTCCAGTGCTCTCGCCTGGGAAAACCTCAGGGTCAAGAGAAACCTGGCGGGCTCTCGTCCAGAGGGTGAAGAGTCAGACATGGCTTCGTGACTGAATCCAAGACACGTCTGAGCCAAGACCCCGGAGCTTCACGGCGCCCCCGTCCTGTCTCCTGACTGCTCATGAAAGAAGGGGCGTTCAGCGGAGAAGTGAACGGCAGGCCTGAATTTTACTTAAAGGAAACAGGAGTCAAACCTGAGCAGGGAGGAGAGAGGATTTGAAAATGGTGCCAAGAGCTGACAATCAAGTCAGCTGGGTGCTGCTGGGCTGTGGGAGCGGGTGGACCGGGCGGGCTGGCCCCGGACACCCAGTCCGGTGGGCAGATGGCAGCATCAGACACGACCCGGGAGCTCCCGGGACAGCGCTGGCCCTCGCAGTCCCTGCCTGCCTGGGAGTCAGAGCACCCGTCGCTGTGCTGGACAGCGCTGAGCCCCTCCTGCCCCGCGAAGCTCCAGACGGTCCCCAAGGCACCTGCAGCGTCCCCGCTCGCTCAGGCCCGCCCCGGCGCTGAGCCCGGCTCTGGCTCTCCTGACCAGAAACTTTGTGTGAAACGCTCTTGACCAACGTGCTCCGTGACTCGGTGGCTTTGGAGCACAGAGCGCTTCGTAAAGCAAGTCAGGGATCCACCTTGTCCCCAGGAGCGACTGTCGTCTCGCCCAGCGGGTTTACTTGAAACGGTGGTCCCTCCATCCCGCGCCCCCCCAAGGTCTGGCCACAGCCCCACCAGGACTCACGTATTCATCTGGGTTGGGTCCTGAGACTGGGGTTTGTCGGGGACGGCCGTGTCGCAGTCTGGGCTGTAATGCTCACAGTAATCGTAAGCCGCCCGGTGGTCGCGAGACGAGGAGCAGCTGCTGGATGTCACCCTGGGAGAGGAGAGAAGCCGTGAGCGAAAGTGGCACAGAGGGGGCCGCTGGGCACCCAGGAGAACTGCCTGGCCCCTGAGAGCTTGTCCTCAGGGCATGACCTCCGTCGGGAGCTGCCTCACCCAAGCCAGCACCCACCCACCCATTCACACCACACCCACCCTACCCACCCAACCCAAACCATCCAATCACCCATCAACCGACCCATCCACTCATCTACCCATCCATCCACCCACCCAATGCCACTGCCCGCCACTGGCCCTTTGTCCACCTCATCACACGCACGCTCATTCAGGTGCCAGTTGGCAGCCCCCCGCCCGATGTCCAGCTGCTGTCTGCCAATGTGCACAGAGGGCCTCTCCCCATTACCGTCCTGACACTGCCTGGCTGCAGCACCCCAGGCTCAGTCCACACCCACTCTGCTTTCCCACCACTGGCCACTGTGGAGGGCGGGCATGCGGGTGAGCTGCTGCTGCTGTCCAGCCCGGCCCGGTAACGAGCAAGGAAGCATCGTGGAGGCAAGAGCCGGCGAGGGCCCCCACCCCCCCGTGGCTTCAGCACGACCCGCCCAGCACCCAGGCCAGAGCCTGCCCTTGCACACCGCACTATCCGTGCCGGCACAGCCCTGCCTCTCCCCCGCCCTCTCCCTGTTTGGTGTCGAGGGTCCCGGCCCTCACTTTAAACGCTCCAGCAGACTGAGAACCGTAAGTCAGAGCAGTTGAGTCAAAGCCACACGATGTTTCTATTAAACAATATGACTTCTATTTCAAATCTCATCCAATTCAAAGAAAATATCTTCTCCTGCGACTGGCAGCTTGACATCCTTGCGCTGTGTCGCTTCAGTCGTGTCTGACTCCTTGCGACCCTTCAGACGGTAGCCCCCCCGCTTCCCCGTCTAGGCAAGAGTTCTGGAGTGAGCCGCCATGCCCTCCCCCAGGGCTTCTTCCCACCCAGGGAAGGAACCCGAGGCTCTCAGGTCTCGCTGCTTTGGAAGGCGTGTCCCTTTCCCACCAACATCACCTAGGGATAGGCACGCTCCAAATGAAGCTGCTGGAAAAAAAGGGCTCAGGGCCTGCGTGGGGCAGCCGTGACCCTGGGCAGGGGTGCACCCCTTGACGGAGCATACCGGGATTT